>NW_024509544.1:1399323-1589427 GCF_017590135.1 Pyrgilauda ruficollis
CCCGCCCAGCTTCTGTGTTTGAGGGGTGACAGACCCCCTGCCCCCCCCAGTTTTGGGGTGTGGGTTTTATGGGGTGCAGGACTCCAGGACAGGAGTGTGACCCCAAAAATGGGGCCCGGAGCCTTGGACTCGGCCTTCGGGGGAGACCCCTCCAGACTTTTAGGGGCGTCAGGAAAAACCTTAAAAAAAAAAAAAAAAAGGAGAAAAAGAATATTGAATATTTTAAAATATTTTGAATATATTACAATATTTTGGGGGAAAAGTTGATCTCCAGCCTCCCTTGTTTATGTTGGTGTTATCCAGATGCTCCCCCAAACCTGGACCCCATTGTGACACCCCCCAAACTTTTCTGTCCCCCCCTCAGGTGCCCCTGAACCCCCCAAGGTGCTCTGTCCCCCCTCCAGGTGGGGCTGACCCACCCCCATCCCGGTGCTCCCCCAAATTCCCGGGGTGTCCCCCCCCCACTCACCGTCCCCCAGCCTGGGGGGGGTCCCCACGGGCACGGGGGGGCACTGCCAGGCCAGGCTCAGTTTGCCCCCCCTGCAGTGCCCCCCAATTCCTGCCCAGCACCGAGCTCCTGGGAAAAGGGGAATTAAAAAAATATATCAGAATTCGGGGGTGCCCCCCCAACAAAAACAAGCCCCCCCCCAACAAAAACAAACCCCCCAAAATAAATCAAATTAATTATTAAATTAATTCCAACCTCAAAAAACTCAAGCAGGAAAATCCCCACCAGGCCCCCGAATTAAAGGGGGCTTGTTGGTCAGTTTTGGGGTGCCCAACTGGCAGTCCTGCAGGAGTGGACGTTTCAGGGGGTTTGGGGTCAGGTTTAGGGTCAGTTTTGGGGTTGCACCTGGCAGTCCCGCAGCAGCCAGATGTTTCAGAGGGTCTTAGGGTCAGTTTTGGGGTGCCCACCTGGCAGTCCCGCAGCATGCCCCACAACAGTGGATGTTTTAGGGGGTTTGGGGTCAGTTTTGGGGTGCCTACCTGGCAGTCCCGCAGCACGCCCCGCAGCAGCCGGATGTTTTAGGCGGTTTGTGGGCAGTTTTGGGGTCAGTTTTGGGGTGCCCACCTGGCAGTCCCGCAGCACGCCCCACAGCAGCCGGATGTTTTAGGGGCTTTGTGGGCAGTTTTAGGGACAATTTTAGGGTCAGTTTTGGGGTCACCCCTGGCAGTCCCGCAGCACATCCCACAGCAGTGGATGTTTTAGGGGGTTTAGGGTCAGTTTTGGGGTGCCCACCTGGCAGTCCCGCAGCATGCCCCACAACAGTGGATGGTTTAGGGGGGTTGGGGTCAGTTTTGGGGTGCCTACCTGGCAGTCCCGCAGCACGCCCCACAGCAGCCGGATGTTTTAGGGGCTTTGTGGGCAGTTTTAGGGACAATTTTAGGGTCAGTTTTGGGGTCACACCTGGCAGTCCCACAGCACACCCCACAGCAGTGGATGTTTTAGGGGGTTTAGGGTCAGTTTTGGGGTGCCCACCTGGCAGTCCCGCAGCACGCCCCGCAGCAGCCGGATGTTTTAGGGGGTTTGTGGGCAGTTTTGGGGTCAGTTTTGGGGTGCCCACCTGGCAGTCCTGCAGCACGCCTCGCAGCAGCCGGATGTTTTAGGGGCTTTGTGGGCAGTTTTAGGGACAGTTTTGGGGTGCCCACCTGGCAGTCCTGCAGCACGCCCCGCAGCAGCCGGATGTACTGTGCTGCCGCCCGCAGCGTGTCCGCCTTGCTGGGCCGGCGGTCCCGCGGCACCAGCGGCACCAGGGTCCGCAGCTGGGAGAAGCCACTGTTGAGGTTCCGAATCTGTGGGATACAGGGACAGAGGGGACCCCAAAAGGACCCGGTCAGAGACCCCAAAGGGGACCCCATTAGAGACCCCAAAAGGGCTTCAAAGAGACCCCTGTTAGACACCCCAAAGGGACCCCCCATTAGAGACCCCAAAGTTCGACCAGGATCCCCCCAGGACCAAACTGGGATCTCTCAAGATTAAACTGGGACCACTCCCAGAATTCAACTGGCCTCAGCAGGATTAAACCAGACCTGCCCATAATCAAAATTGGGGTCTCCCCCCGAATTGAACCAACCCCTCGGGATTGAACTGCCCCCTGAGGATTAAAGTGGGTGCCTCACAGAATCAAACTGGGACCTCCAGGATTAAATTGGGACCTTTAAACTTGGATAAAACTGGGCTCACCAGGACTAAGCATGACTCTCCCACAATTAAACTGAGACCTCAGAATTAAACTGACCCCAAGACTAAACCGACCCACACAGAATTAAACCAGGCCTTCCTAAAACTCAGCTGGGCCCCCAGGATTAAATCCACCCCTCAAACGCCAAGTCCCCCCGTGGTGGCACTGCCGGTGTCACCTGGCTGTCCCCACGATGTGACCCAGCCCCGGGGTGTGCTCTGGGGGTTCAGCAGGTTCTGGGGTCGCTCACCCTCTCCCTCTCCTTGGCGTTGGCCGCCTGCCGCCGCTCCAGCACCTCGGCCGGGTCTCCGGTGGGCTCGTAGGCCCCGGCGGGGCCGCGCCGCAGGCGGGCGATGGTGGCCGGCCGGGGCAGGGGCCCGAAGCGCTGCCGCAGGAGCCCCTCCAGCACCTCGGGGGGTGGCGTGGGCTGCAGGACCCCCGGGGGCTCCGGGACCCCCAAGGGCTCTGAGGGCTGCAGGACCTCCGGGGGCTCCAAGGGTTGCAGGACCCCCGAGGATTCCAAGGGTTGCAGGACTCCTGAGGGCTCCGATGGCTTCAGGATCCCTGAGGGCTCCTGGACCCCCGAGGGCTCCAATGGCTTCAGGATTCCTGAGGGCTCCTGGACCCCCGAGGGCTCCAATGGCTTCAGGATCCCCGAGGATTCCAAGGGTTGCAGGACTCCTGAGGGCTCCGATGGCTTCAGGATTCCTGAGGGCTCCTGTACCCCTGAGGGCTCCTGTATCCCCCAGGGCTCTGATGGCTTCAGGATTCCTGAGGGCTCCTGTACCCCTGAGGGCTCCTGTATCCCCCAGGGCTCTGATGGCTTCAGGATTCCTGAGGGCTCCTGGACCCCCAAGGGCTCCGATGGCTTCAGGATCCCTGATGACTTCGGGGTCCCTGAGGGTTCCAAGGGCTTCGGGATCCCTGAGGGCTTCGGGGCCCCTGAGGATTCCAAGGGTTGCAGGACCCCTGAGAGCTCCTGGACCCCCGAGGGTTCCAATGGCTTCAGGACCCCCGAGGGTTCCAAGGGCTTTGGGATTCCTGAGGGCTCCAGGACCCCCAGGGGATCTGGGTCCCTTGAGGGCCCTGGGACCCCTGAAGGCTGTGAGACCCCCGGCCACCCCCCAGCTCTGCTGGGCTCCCCCATCCCACAAAAGGACCAAGGCTGCACCCACCGAGCTGACTCTCAAAAATGGAGGAATTTGGGGGAAAAGGGCCCTTAAATACCCAGGAGCAAACGAGGCACAGGTGGGACCCATCTGGGCCTGACGAGCTCTGGCTCTGTCTTGGTTTCCTTGCCCACTGTCCCGGCCTGGTACCCCCAAAATCCTGATCCCTGGTACCCCCAATATCTTGATTCCTGGCTGTGCCTCAGTTTGCCCATTCACCATCCCAAAATCCTGATCCCTGGCTGTGCCTGAGCTGTCCCCTCTCCCCATCCCAACCTGGCATCCACAAAGCCCTGAGCCCAAAAAAGGCCCCAAAAGCGTGCTGAGGGATAGTTGGGATGGTCATATTTGGGGATATTTTGGGATATTTGGAGTCCTGGCACCGACGGGCACCTGAATGGATGGGTTTGAGCGACTTGGTGTGCTCCTAAAGCCACTTTTGGGTGGGAAAGCAGAAAGAAGATGTTTAATGATACGGGCTTGGCTCGGTAGGTGGCAGTGTCAGTCCCTGACATGCCGCAAAACTCGGGGAGGCTGGAAATAAAGCGGTAAAACCGCCCTTTTTCCTCCAAAAAAAGGCAGGTCACTCCGGGTTGTCCACCACGGGGGGATCCTCATCCCACCACCGGGTGGATCTCCCCTCCCTGAGCCCTCCAAGGGGCTCATCCCGATGTTCCTGGGGGATTTGGGGGCTCCAGTGGGTGCTCTGAGGTGTGTGTGGGGCATGGACGTGTCCCCTGTGCAGGGTTGGGGCTGCCCTGCCTCAGTTTCCCCAAACCTGGAAGCCCCTGGATACCATCCCCAGCTGCTCTGGGATCCTGGATGTTCCTTCTGTGTCCATAAGAAGAGCGAGAGTGCAGAGGAAACTCCAAAGAAACCCCAAAATTACCCTAAAATGAGAGGCACCTGGAAGTTAATTGAGGGTTTTTTTCCTAAGAACTTAGTAAAAACCCAATTTTCTTCTCTTTAATGCTCCGTAATGAGCTTCCCTGTCCCGCAGCAGGCTCTGGATAATCCCATTATTCCTGCCCCGATCTGGGCACAATTCTGGTGCCTGACAAATTAATCTGAGGGCAGGGAGGTGTAAATCACCCCAAAAACGGGTCTGTGCCCAGCTGCTCACCTGGGATCACCCCTGGGAGCACCTGGGAGTATTGAACCCCCCCAGTGGGGTTTGGGAAAAGCTGGGAAATGCTCCAAGTTCAACAGAGGGGGATGAAATATTGAGGGGAAAATGAGGGGTGGGGGTGGAGAAGGGGCTGGTGGAAATGGGGTTTGCAGGGGTCGCAGTTTTGGGGGTTATAATAATTCAAATTTGGGGTTATTAGGGATCATGGTTTTAAGGGGTCACAGTTATTAGTGACCTCATTTTAGGGGTCACGGTTATTGAGATTTGGGATTATTAGGGGACACACTTATTAGGGGTCACTGTTAATAGGGTTTGGGGTTATTAGGGGTTTTAGGGGTTACAATTGGGGTTACCTTTGGGGTTACAGTTTTAGGGGCTACAATTGGGGTTACAGTAGGGGTTACAATAATTAGCATTTGGGGTTATTAGGGATTTAAAGAGTCACAGTTAGGGCCCGCATTTTTTATGGTTCACTATTTTTTGGAGGTCACTGTTATTAGGAACCTCATTTTCAGGGATTTTGTGTTTTAGGGTGACAGTAATGAGGGACAGGGTGATGAGGGTCCCAGTTAGGGAGGGGAGCTTGGAAAAGGCTGAAACACCATCCCAAAACCCCGTGGTGCTGTTTTGGGAACTCCCATTGGGAATGCTGCTTCCCACCCCTCCAAGCTCAGTTCTCCCCCCCTCCATCCCAGGGTGCTCCCCAAATCCGGGGGTCTCCGCCCACCCCAGGAGTGGGAGATCCCATCGAGGATCTGACATCTGACACCGAGACTGGAAAGGCACCCGCGGGTTTCCAGTTCCGTGCTGGGGTGGCCTGGGAATGTCAGGGAAGGTCAGGGAAGGGGGACAGTGCCAGGGCTAATCTGGGCCCGGGGCAGCTGTTGGCACGGGATTAAACCCAATCTTTCCTGGCACAGTCCCAAATGTCCCGGGAGAGTTCGGTGCCTGCCAGGGCTCCCAGCCTCGTGCCAGCCTCGTGGTGCCCAGATAAAATAATAAAATATTTATGGGGAGTGAAATATTCCAAGGGTCCCAAAAGTCTAGGGAGGGTTCGGTGCCTGCCAGGGCTGCCAGCCTCATGCCAGCCTCGTGGTGCCCGGATGAAATGATAAAATATTTTATGGGGAGTGAAATATTCCAAAGGGGGTTTATGGAGATGTGGCAACGCCTGTGGCTGCTTCCTCCTCTCCATCCTCCTCCTCCTCCTCCTTGTGCTGCCAGGCACATCCCAGGGCACCTGCTGGCATGTGTCCTGGAACCTCGGGCATCGTTCACAGCCTGCTCCTTGAGCTCCCTAAGGCCCAGCCTGGGTTGGCACTGGGATCCCTGTCCTGTTTCCAGCAGGTTCTGGGTGCCCAGGGGTGGGAAATGCGGGAGAGCAGGAGTCCACGTGGATGGGGAGGCTCCTGGAGAACTTTGGTCCTGTCCTTATGGTCATGGAATGCTCTCTCCTGCTGCTGCCCGTGCTGTTGGGGGCATCAGAACCCCAATATCCCGGTGCCCTGATGTGACACAGACCTCTCTCCTGCCTCAGTTTCCCCAGCTCACCCAGAGGGCTGAAGGGAGATTTGGGAGGGAGTTCCAGGGGCTGCTTTTGCCCCTAAACCCAGCCCCGGGGTTGATGCTGTAGGATTTGTGGCTGGGGAGGTTCCCAGTGCAATGCCCAGGGGTCCGAGGGACATCCTGGGGACATCCCAGGGGACATGTCCCAGGGGCATCCAGGGGCCATCACCATCCTGCTGCAGCCCAGGCGCTGGCTCCTCCAGTCCCCCTTGTGAGGGGATTATTTATCCCCCTTTTGTGCCAAAGGGCAGGGGGTGGGAATTGTCCCGGCCACCCACCGAGATTCCCGGGGGTCCCGGGCCGGGAAGGGGCCGCTCTTACCCCGCCACACCCGGGTCCCTCAGGATAACAATAAAGGGTTTTATTGGCACGGAGGATTCGGGCAGGCACAGCCAGGCATCGCTTGCATCCCCTCCACCCCACCCCTCAATTCGGGGGGGAATATTAAACAATCCTGCCTTGGTTAAATCCAAATAACGACTAAAATCCCGCTGGGGCTGGCGGGAGGGAGTAAATCCGGGACGAGCAGCGATGCCCAGCGCTCATCTCCCACCGCCCAGCGCTCGCGGTTCGCTGATTTTCTCGCTCCCGGAGGTTCCCGGGAGGGAAGGAGAGCCAGGGCCGGCGGGCCGGTGCCGCCGTGCCCGGCCGGAGCGGGCTGAACAAAGCTGGCTCTGTCCGTGCGGTGAAGGAGCCTTTGTGCGAGCTGCGGGCGGCAGAGGGAGGATCCCAGCCCGCAGCGGCCGGAGTTTCCCCGTGCGAGAGCAGAGGAATTTTTGGAGATAAAAGGAGTTTCCATTGGATGGAGGTGCTGCCAAAGCCCCGTCGTGAGGCAGGTGGATGTGGGGACAGCCCGGGGTGGGGGTCCCCTGTCCCAGGGTCCTGGTGAGCTCTGGGCTGTCACCGGTGGCCAAGTGCCCTAGGGATGGGATGGGATGGGGTGGGATGGGGTGGGATGGGGTGGATGGGATGGGCCCTGGGAATGGGATGGGTTGGGATCAATGGGATGGGATCATTGGGATGGGGACAGGGATCAGGATGGTGTGGAAGAGAGAACAGGAACCAAGACAGAGATGGTGGCAGGGATGGGGATGGGAGCAGGTTTGAGCTGGGGATGGAGATGAAGATGGAGATGGGGACAGGGCAGGGATGAGGATGGGCATGGGATTGGGACAGGGATTGGGGCAGGGATGAGATAGGGACAGGGATCAGGATGGGGACGGGGCAGGGATGAGGACAGGGATGGGACCAAGGCTGGAGCTTAGCTCTGCCTTGCCCCGCCAGCTCCCACAGCACCCGACCAAGAGCTGGGGCTGAGCTCAGCACCTGGATGAAGATTTAGGCCTGGTCTTAACCTTTAGCCCTTCCAGGCAGTTCCTAAATCCAGCCTGGAGCCTGCTGCTCCCAAATCCGAGCTTTACCCCTTCTCTCAAGCCCATCCCTCTCTGTGATGGGAAAACCTGGGGCTGCAGCTCCATCCTCCTCCTCCCTGACAGCAATTCCTGCCTTTCCCATCCCAGACAACCCTCCAGCACCGGCTGCTGGTGCTGCTGGGCCCTCCGAGCTGGAAAATCTCCCTTAGAATGAATCAATGAATCGACCTTAGCCCTCTTTGCCCGGCAGCTCTTCCAGCAGCAGGGAGAGGGGCCCTGCGTGCCCACTGTCACGTAGGGATGGACCCACGGAGCCACGCGGTGGAGGAGGAGCCAGGCAGCTCTTTTCCCCCTCTTTTATCCCCCATCCGGGTTTTTGGAATTCTCTGGGACTCTCAAAGCTCCTCCTAAGCAGCGGGAGCCGCCGCTGCTGCCGTGGCAGATGCTGCCGATCCCAATTAAGCCCTTTGCCGGGTCAGAGCCTCGGGGGAGGCCACGTGTGCCCGTCCCACGTGTGCCCTCACACGCAGCACACATTTGCACACGCATGATGAGTCTCCAGCAGGCTCGGGGCCGCGCGGCCTCGTTCCGCCTCGGGGCTCCCAGCCCCTCACATATCCATCCCACCTCAGCTCGTGGGGGCTTCTCTATTTATTGCCTCTCTCCGGGAGGAAGGAGAGAGGGCTCCTCAGCCAAACTCTCTGCGCTGGAATTGGGGCTGGGGGCAGGCGAGGTCACCCCCGCGGGGACAAGGCGATGCTCAATCCATGATCTGGCTGCTCCTTCTTGCCGTGCCTGGGGGTCCCGAGCGGAGGGGTCCGGAGCAGAGGGGTGCCCCTTGGGGCTGCCAGGGTGGGGCAGGAGCAGCCCAGCCCCTCGGCAGAGCATCTCAACCCAGACAGCTCCGTCACTGCCATGCCAGGGCTCCGGGATTACAGCGCTGCTGCTCAAATCCCGTCTTCATCCGCGCCGTGCCCAGCCAATGACCTCGGCGCTGGCACGCAGGGCCTTCCTCCGCGGGGACCAGAGATGATAAAGCCCTCCCAGAGCCAGCTCGGTGCAGCTCTGTCTCAGCAAACCATCGTGGATGCTCCGAGGATGACGTCCACGCACACGGAGAACGGGATGGACGAGGAGAGCTTCGCCCAGGTAAGGGGATTTTCACCCTGGGTTTGGGACAGGGAGGGAGTTTGTGCTCCCTGTGCCTGGACTGGGACCTGCAGTGGGTGAAGCACAAAAGGGTGAGAGGGGAGCAGCTGAGGATGTTGAGGGATCACGGGATGGTGCTGGGGAATGACTGATGGCAGGGTGGAGTTCCTCAAATCTTCAGCCTCCACCAGGTGGAGTGACATTGGAGCAAGGTGGGATGTAATATTTGGTGTCAAGGGATCACAGGATGGGCACTGGAGAATGACTGATGGCAGGGTGGAGTTCCTCAAATCTTCAGCCTCCACCAGGTGGAGTGATGTTGGAGCAAGGTGAATGTAATATTTGGGGTGATTTTCTGCATCCCGAGCGGAGGGGTCCGGAGCAGAGGGGTGCCCCTTGGGGCTGGCAGGGTGGGGCAGGAGCAGCCCAGCCCCTCGGCAGAGCATCTCAACCCAGACAGCTCCGTCACTGCCATGCCAGGGCTCCGGGATTACAGCGCTGCTGCTCAAATCCCGTCTTCATCCGCGCCGTGCCCAGCCAATGACCTCGGCGCTGGCACGCAGGGCCTTCCTCCGCGGGGACCAGAGATGATAAAGCCCTCCCAGAGCCAGCTCGGTGCAGCTCTGTCTCAGCAAACCATCGTGGATGCTCCGAGGATGACGTCCACGCACACGGAGAACGGGATGGACGAGGAGAGCTTCGCCCAGGTAAGGGGATTTTCACCCTGGGTTTGGGACAGGGAGGGAGTTTGTGCTCCCTGTGCCTGGACTGGGACCTGCAGTGGGTGAAGCACAAAAGGGTGAGAGGGGAGCAGCTGAGGATGTTGAGGGATCACGGGATGGTGCTGGGGAATGACTGATGGCAGGGTGGAGTTCCTCAAATCTTCAGCCTCCACCAGGTGGAGTGACATTGGAGCAAGGTGGGATGTAATATTTGGTGTCAAGGGATCACAGGATGGGCACTGGAGAATGACTGATGGCAGGGTGGAGTTCCTCAAATCTTCAGCCTCCAATAGGTGGAGTGATGTTGGAGCAAGGTGGATGTAATATTTGGGGTGATTTTCTGCCTGTCAGAGCGAGTTGGTGGAAATACATGTGACTGGGGTCTTTGAGCCATGATCATTCTGCCAGGGAGCGAGGGAGATACTGCCTGTGATGAGCAGAGATCCTTTGGGAGAGCCCAGCTCTGCTCCTGTATCCCAGAGAGGGCTCTGGGCTGGACTCAGGAATCGTTCTGGACTTGGGGGAATGAGAGGTTTCGATCCTTCTCTGCCCCAGCAGCTCTGTGGCTTTGGGCTGGGATTTGGGGGGACAGGAGAGGGCTCCCAGCCCCTCGCCCTCTGTTCCCTGTGCCTCACCCAGCACGAGGATGGGCTGGCAGGCACATCCACCCGCACGTGGCTTTGCCACGCTGGTGTGGACACTGCCAGGACAGCACAGGGCTGAGGGTGGGATTCTGCCATGGCTGTGCCTTCCCCAAATCCAAGTTCTGGGCGATTTCCTGCCGTGGGCTGGGGAGGATCTCTGAGGACTGGGGCAAGCTGGACGTGGCTGTGGCACGGGGCCATCGGGGTGGCTCTCCCATCCCCATGAGACCCCCAGGATTCTGCTCACCCACACCCACAGTGCTGGGACAGAGGATGAGGGTGGGCAGAGGGGAGGGAAAAACCCCTGGCACCGAGCGTTCCCTGCCCGTGTCCCTGCTCCAGTTTGGTGGCATCAGGGACGTGGCGTGTCCCACGCCGTGGGACGTGGCAGTGCCCACGGAAAGTGCCCCAGGGACGCAGGAGAAACCTCCCCTTTCCGCTGGGATTGGGAAAGTGCTGCACATGGGAGTTGCTCATGCCAGGGCAGAGTGACTCAGGGTCCCGTGTCCTGACCGGGACTTTTGACCTCGGAGCTGTGCCAGGTTTGGTGGCACCTGGCACGGTCCCTCTGGGGTGCAGGATGGTCCTCAGCTCTTCCTGCCTTTGGCTGTTCTGGCTTTTGGGGACACCTTCCCTCCTGCCACAGCTCCTGCCAGCTCCAGCATCCAGGCTTTGGGTGCTGGATTGGGATTTTGGGACTTTCCTGGGATGTTGGGAACCTTCCTGGGACTTTTGGGACCTTTCTGGCATGCTGGGGACCTTCCTGGGGTGTTGGGGACAGTGTGGCTCCTGGGAATGGAAGGGGCCAGACATCTCCTCTCGCTGTGGTGTCACGGGGCCGATCCCGTGAAGCATCCAATGGATCAGGGGATGTTTGATGGAGCTGGAGGGCTCCTGCACAGCTGGATGAGCTGGCAGTGTCCCGAGGGAGGTCTGGCCAGGCCAAGGTCATCTTCATGGTGTGGTGAACAGGACGTGCAGGGCAGGAGCTGGGAGTGGAGGGGGGAAAGAGGATGTGCCAGGGTGGAGTGTCCCCCTACAGAATCCCCCTGGGCAGAGGGGGCTACTTGGGGTGGAGATGATCCCAAGATTGAGGGTTAGCATCACCAGTGGAGAGTGGCCACCACAAGGGGAAGGTGGCCACCACAAGGGGACAGTGGCCACAAGCGAGGAATAGTGACCATCACTGGAGGTGGATGATTGTCACCGATAGAGAGTGACTGTCACTAATGGAGGGTGGCCAGCACCACTGCAGGATGGCCATGGCCAGTGGAATGCAGCCATCACGCCCAGTTCCCTCCTGGCACAGACCTGGTGACCCCCATGCCCACCCACTCTGGGTGCCACCACCCAGCCAAACCCCCTTTGGATGCCTCCTGTCCTGACTGGTGGCCTTGGTGGCTTTGGGGGTCATGTGGGGTTGGGGGAGCAGGGGAAGAGCTGGAGCAGTGTGTCAGTGACACGTGAGGATGCTAAAATTAGGCGGCTCCAGCTAATCTAATTTAATCTCCCCTTTTCCGTCCGTTCCCCGGGGATTAGCCCCACCAGCAGGGTGGGAAGCCAGGCTGTGGGGCAGCCCAGCCCAGGGACCCCGGGGAATCCCCCTGGCTCTTTTGGGTTGAGGTGTCCATGGGGATGAATGGACTGGAAATGGGATGGGCTGGAAATGGCGCCAGCACCATGAGATCTGCAGAGGAGCAGCCGCAGGATGGATGGAAGGATGGAAGGAAGGATGGCTCCCCACCACCCCCAGGGACGCAGGGCACAACCCTCCCCTCCCAGTTTGGGCTGGGCGAGCCCCCTCGCTGCCGGCAGGGCTGGGGCAAGGCTGTTTCACCCGGCTCAGCCCCGGGTCACGCGCTCGTCCTGCGGCTGCCGAAGGAAGAAAAGTTCTCCGACCGGTTTTCTATTCCCGGCCCCGTGCGAGGGCTGGGTCCGGCCCAGCTCCGGGTTTCCGGTGCCTTGGGTGACAGGGCAAAGTCAATAGCTGGTCACCGGTGTCACGGTGGGTCTGTGGGGCTCTGAGTGCCCGTGCAAGCGATGAAACCTCGCTGGAAAGTATGTGGAGCAGCGCTGCAGCCGTGAATCACGAGGCAGCTGATCCCAGATGAGTTCACGCCTCTCCTGGAGCAGCTCCAGGGCCATCCCAGCTGCTCCCTGCTGGCTCCCCATTCCTCTGTACCCACCCGTGCCTCAGTTTCCCCAGTGTAAAAAAGTGTGTTATGACCCTCAGCAGGTTCCTGAGGGCATCCTGGGGGTCCCCAGGAGCAGCAGCACTCCACGGGATGGGGGGCTTGGCTGGTCCCAGGGCTCCAGGCTGCTCCGGCCCTGCTCTGGCCGCTGGGCACGGCTCTTCCTCCCGCTCCCACGTTGTTATTACTGCACCACTCGTCCTTAAGGGATCACATTAGAGAAATTAGAGCTGGTTCCAGCTCCAATCCCTACAATCAGCCGCTTCCTTTTCCCAAGGAACGCGGCGTTAAATGCCGATGGATTATTACAAGCCCATGTGGAGCTGGGATGCCTTGATAGGATTTCCATTGGGAGCTTTATTCCATGAAAGGACTCCCAAAACCAAGTGAAAAACCTCAAATTTAAAAAAAATTACTTTATTTAGAGGAGCTGGTTGAGCAGAGCCCAGCTCCTCCTGTCCTTCCTTGACTAGGGCGTTATCTAGCAAATCAATGGAGTGTTGGGGATTATTTGCCCTGAATAAACTGATTTTACGGGACAGAAGGATGAGACAGGTCCCTCATTTTGCACAGACAGTCGCTTCCTTCATCCAGCCAGGCTGGTGGCAGATGGGGAAGGCGGACAGATGTGTCCAGCTATTTTTAGGCTCAAACGCTACTTTAATTTCAACATGACCACGGAGAATTTGCCTTTTCAGGGGTAAAAAAAAAAAAAGCTGGATCAGAGGGTGAATTGAAATGTAGGGCCAGCGACAGAGATTAATGGAATATCCCGAGTTGGAAGAGATCCACAAGGATCATTGAGTCCAAATCCTGAAATGCATCAGGTCACGATCTGGGGGTTGAACTGGAATGCCTGACAGATCCGTGGTGGGGCCGGCAGGACTGGATCCTGCAGGAAAAGGTGTCTGCTAGCAGCATTGCCTCGCCTCTGGCTTTAGTTGCTTCTCCCCCTCTTTCCTTTGAAACGGATTTACAATTCCCTGAGCAGAAACACCAAAACGATGTAAATGGCCGCGCGGAGAGGGCTCCTGAGAGGGTGAAGGCGAGAAGAGCCGGAGCTGCTCGGGACTGGTTGGGAAAGCGGCGGGAGCGGGCAGACGGGTTGGGTAACTCCTGCCCCAGGGCTGCTGGGACCGGCTCTGCTGGCAGCGGGGAGCGGAGCCGCTCCGGAGGGCCAGGACGTGCCGCGGCCCTCGTAGGGCTCGGGGCCACCAGTGCCCGGTGCGGCCCGCGGAGCCGGGATGGAGCCGGGGTGGAGCCAGGGATGGAGCCGGGATGGAGGCGAGGAGGAAGGCGGCGTGCCGGAGGCAGAGCCCAGCCGCGGTGATGCTCCCGAAGGACGCTTCCCAAGGTTTTGGGGGAGCAGGGGGCACCCCCCGCCGTCCGTGGCTGCGCACGGGGAGCGGGACACGCGGGCGGAGCGGCGAGCGCCACGGGCCGCGGGGTGATGGATGCGACCTGACGGGTGCACAGGGCCGCGCACGTTCACACGCATGTGACAGTGACAGCGACAGCCACAGCGCCGGGCACACCGGGGCGGAGCGGCGGCGGGCACGGCTGCGGGGATGGACACACGGACACGGCCACGGACACACGGACACAGCCACGGACACATGGGCTGTGGGCACGGACAGACACACGGACCGCGGGGATGGACACACGGACACGGCCACGGACACACGGACACAGCCACGGACACATGGGCTGTGGGCACGGACAGACACACGGACCGCGGGGATGGACACACGGACACGGCCACGGACACACGGACACAGCCACGGACACACGGACACAGCCACAGACACACACGGGCTGCGGGGATGGACACACGGACACAAGGACACAGCCACGGACACATACACGGGCTGTGGGCACTGACAGACACACGGACACAGCCATGGACACACGGACACACACACGGGCTGCGGGCACGGCCACGCGGGCTGCGGCACACGTGTGATACACCCCAAATGCAGCCCCCCACCCTCACTGCACCCCCCCAGTGCTCCCCAACCCTCCCAATGCACCCCCCCCGCATCCCCCAGTAGCCGAGCCGTGCCGAGCCGCTCCCGCCATGATCGCATCGCACCTCCTCGCTTACTTCTTCACCGAGCTCAGCCATGACCAGGCGCAGAAGGTGAGGGGGGGTCCCGCCGGGGAGAGTGGGGAGAGGGAAGGGGAAAGGTGAAAAGGGGAAAGTGAAGAGGAAAAGGGGAAGGAAAAGAGGAAAAAAAAAAAAAAAAGGGGGGGGGGGGGAAGAAGAGAAAATAGGGGGAGAGAAAAAGGAAAGAAAAAGAAAGGATGGGTAAAAGTAAAAACAAAAAAAAAGGAGGGAAAAGGAGAAGGGGGGAGTGAGGAGGAAGAAAGAAGTGGAAAAGAAAAGGGAAGGAAAGTGAAGAGGGGAATAAGTGGGGAAGGAAGAAGGATGAGGAAAAAAAAAGTTGAAAAAAGAAAGTAAAAGGAAGGGAAAAAAGCAGAAAAGAGATAAAGGAGAGGAAGGGAGTAAAAAGAGCAAAAAGAAAGGGGGGAAAAAAAAGGGAGACATGGTAAAAAAAAAACCACAAAAAAAAGAAAAAAAGGAGGAAAAAACCTTAAAAACTTTTTAAAAGGGACCAGGAGGCGAGCTAAGCGGGGAGCCAAGGGGAAGCGGGGCCGGGCCGGGCGGGCGGAGGCCCCGGCGCTGCCCGGCCGGGGCCGCGTGCGGTACGTGCCGCGGGACCCCGCGTGGCCGGGCGGCGGC
The DNA here is from genome assembly GCF_017590135.1 of Pyrgilauda ruficollis. Lineage (NCBI taxonomy): Eukaryota > Metazoa > Chordata > Aves > Passeriformes > Passeridae > Pyrgilauda > Pyrgilauda ruficollis. The sequence continues at coordinate 1,414,194 of NW_024509544.1, forward strand.
GGCGGAGGAAGAGGAGGAGGAGGAGGAGGAGGAAGGGGGATCTCCGTGCCGGGACCCCCGCGCAGCACGTGCCGCCGCTTCCCGCCGGCGCCGAGCATCCCCGGCCGCCGCTCCGCCGCTCCCCGCCGTGCCGGGACGGCGAGCCGCAGCCCCCGCGGGCAGCGGGGTCAGCCCGGGCCACCCGCCCGGGGGTGGCACTTGCCCCTCGGGTCGCCTTGGCCACGCGGTGGCCGCGCACGTGTCGCCCCGTCCCCGCGGTGACAGAGGTGGGAAGCACCCCCCCCACCCCACCCACCCCCCCGGCTCCTGTTCGCGGGGTTTTGGGGTTCTGAGTGCTCGGTTTGGGGTTCCCAGGGTGGCAGCCCGTTGGGGTGTGGGTCACCCCCCGGTCCGGAGCTCGGGCGCTGGAAAAGCTCGAGTGTTGCTGCTCTCCGCGGCTCCTTTGTCTGGCCAGGACAGCGCTTAGGCTGGGCTTAATGAATTATTCCTGGAGGAAAAACGCTGGATGGGAGAGAGCGCGGAGCTCAGGCTGCTCCTGCAGGGCTCCGCTGGCATCTGGGAACAGGGCAGAGAGGGTTTGTCTGTGATTCCCGACTCGGGAATGGCCGGGATTTGCTGCTCCGAGTGTGAGGCGGTCGGGATTTGCGAAAATCGCCGTAAAAAAACTGAGAGAAATGCTTGGAGACACCTGGGATAACCCTGGGGATGCTGCCGGGGAAGTGAAACTTGCCACGTTGGCCCTTCAGCGGGCTTAGATAGGAAGGAAACCGAGTCAGAACATTAAAAAAAAATAATAAAAAAAATAAAAATAACCAACTCCAACCTAAACAAAGTGCAGGGAAAAGTTCCCAAGGCAGAGCGATCCGCAAGGAAATACGGGCTCGGCTTCTCGCCGCTGGCCCCGGGGTTGTGCAACAGCCGCATCCACGGTAGGGAAGGGGTTGTGTTGTGTAACCCTGGCAGAAATAGGCCAGCGGCACAGCCCGGGCCCGGCTCCGGGCTGCTCACGCCTTCCTTATCGGGAAGAGCTGGGAATAATGCAGGGGGAAAGCCGGGCTGGAGGAATTCTCCTTCCCCAGCCGCCGGGAGAAGGGTGTGCGAAGCCTCAGGAACCGGCTCGGTGCCCCTCGCGCCTCCCAAGCACAAATTAAAAAAAGGTTGTTTGATATGTGAGGGAGGGAAAATAAAAATATCCAGGAGCTGCTGGCCGGAGCTGGTGATCCTGTGGGACACGGCACTGCCCTGCTGGCTGCCTCCACAACTGGATTTTCTGGGATATTTTTAAACAAATTCCTGTGAATCCTCCCGTGAGGCGAAGCTGGGGGAGAGCAGGGAGCTGAGCTGGGCTCAGGGAGAGGGGGGAGAAGGCAGCTGTCTGACCTGGCTGCTTCCAGCCTGGGTGTCAAAATCATTCCTGGTGTACAAAGCTCCCCAGGCAAAGGGAGAAGGCAGGGAGTCCCCAGCACAGGGAGGTGGAGGGGCTGAAATTCTTGGAAAGCTGTGATTTGTTTGGTTGGGTCTTCTTATCAAACCCTGTGTTTGGGAGAAAAGATTGTAGGTGGTAGCCTGGGATGTGTTTTCCCTTTGGATCAGGGAGAAAAGGAGCTCAGCTGGTGTAAAAAAAGTGTCTTTTCCAAGAGCTGTGGATGGTGCCCACCTCAAGGCCTTGGAAATAGCCTCAAAAATGGGATTTTTCTTCCCGTTCTTGCCATGGAGCAGCTTTACCTGCTCTGCTACTATCTGGGGGCATATTACCTCCCTCCCCAGCTCCTGCCCTTTTCCTGCCTGGAAAGTGGGTTGTCCAGACTTATCTAACCCCCAAGGGATTGTGCAAACTTTAATTAACCTCGGCAGCGTCCTTTGAGATCCCAGCTTGAAAGTTTGCCGCTGCTGCCCCGCGTTCCCCTGGGATGTGCCAGCTCACCCTGGCCTTCCTCATCCCTCAGCCTCGTCACTGGGAGGGGGACTGAGCGTCTCCTCTCCCCATCCCTCCTTCAAAAGGGAAAAACTGGGATGGAATTGAGCAGGGGCAGCTTTTCCTCTTTGGTTTGTTTTGTTGTTGGGTTTTTTTTTTTTTTTAATTTTTCCCTTTGCCAAGAGATTAGTTTTACCCAGCTGATTCCTCCCTGCTGGCTGCCTCTGTGGGTATGGGAGGGGCACCTTTGGCAAATTCCTGGAAAACCAACTTAACATCTTCCCCTGAGGCTGCCCAGGTCAGTGGCAGGAGCCAAGGTCATGGGCAGGGCAGCTGGTCCCACCTTGGGGATGCCACCCTGTGTCTCCTTCCTCACCAGAGCTGCCCAGCCTCAGTTTCCCTCCACAGGGGGATGCTCCCACCATCCCAGGGGGTTCTTGGGGCTAGGGAGGCTTTGCCATCCAGCATCCCCAAGACCTTGTGGGTTTAACACGGGGGGAAGCACAGCAGCAGCTGGATGTCTCCAGAACTGGAGGGCAGAGCTTTTTTCCTGGCTGAACTGGGTTTTACTGGGGCTCTGGGGCAGCGGGGTCACCTGAGGATGGGCCGGTGGATGCTCCCTGGTGGATGCTCACTTCCTCCCCATCAGCACCCGGCTCCACCTCCGGCGTGGATCCAGCTGCTGGCCCGGGGCTGAGGATGAGGAGGAACCGGCCGAGCAGGAAACATCTGACTCACCGGGTGAGGATGACTCCGGGCGTGTGTCATCCCGGCAGGGAGGCAGGGAGGGCACACGTGGCCTTGGAGCCGGCGTGGAGGAGCTGAAGGACGGGACGTGGGTGCCACCAGGGCAGCCCAGCATCACCCCTGTGTCACCCGGGGGAGTCGGGCGAGGGGACGAGCCGGTTCCCTGCCCTGAGTCACCCGGGGTGGGAAACAGGGACAGGCACGGGCAGTGCAGGGACTGAGGATGTGGAACGGGGAATAAACCCTTCAGAGCTTCCCCCTGCAGCCTCTGCTGCTCCCTCGGCCTCGCTTTGCCCAAATTCATCACGTCCCACCATGGGTTTGGGTGGGTGGGAGCACGGCTGGTGCTTCACGGCATCCCCCTCCCGGGGATCCAGCATCGCCTCAAACGTCAGGGATTCTTACAAAACGGCATGCTTCAAGTTAAAAACTGCCATGGGGAGGGAGGTAATTTAAAGAAAATCTTATTCCCAGCACAAATTTCCCTGGAGAGAGGGGTGACAGCACAAGCCGTGGGTTTTGGGGTGTTGCAGCCTTCCCCAGATTTGAACACTGCTCCGTCATCTTGCAGTCAACAAATGCTTGGCTCAGTAGCCAAAAAGTAAAGAATCTGTCCCAGAAAGCAGCCACCCTCTCCCAGTGCTCTGCTTTTGCTCCAAAATCTGCGGGAATCAGTCACATCCAGCTGCAAACCGCAGCAGGAGATGCTGAGGGATGGGGAGCACGTGTTCCTGCCCAGCTTCCCGGCAGCCACGTGGCTCTGGGACAGGATTCAGAGCAAAACCAAAACAAAAAGCAGACAGCTTCCCCTTCTCGGAGCCCGGGGTCATTAGTGGGAAAGATGAGTTTGGGATCCACAGGAGCAAAGCTGCCTGGGACTTCCCTTTTCCCCTTTCCCCTGCGGTGCCAGAAGCGCTGTCACCCTCAGCCCTGCCCTGTGTCACCCTCAGCCCTGCCCCGTGTCCCCAAGAGATGGGGACAGGCTCCCCAGCACCTCTGCAAGGGCAGAGTGTGAGCCAAGGGATTTACAGGATCCTGGAATGGGTTGGGTTGGAAGGGACCTCAAAGCCCACCCAGAGCCACCCCTGCCATGGCAGGGACACCTCCCACTGTCCCAGGCTGCTCCAGCCCTGTCCAGCCTGGCCTTGGGGCAGCCCCAGCTGCTCTGGGAATTCCATCCCAGCCCCTCCCCACCCTCACAGGGAGGAATTCCTTCCCAATATCCCATCCAGCCCTGTCAGTCTGAAGCCATTCCCTGTGTCCTGTCCCTCCATCCCTTGGCCAAATTCCCTCTCCAGCTCTCCTGGAGCCCCTTTAGGCTTCTCTTCTCCAGGCTGAGCAGCCCCAACTCTTTTCTATGGAGAATGGCATTGACTTGGAATTGAGTTAATTGAAGATCAGTTAATTAATATTTCCACAGCACTGCTCCCTTGGGGCCCAGGCTCCTTAAGAGGAGTCTTGAGGGGTAGAACTGTGTCCAGCTGCACTGCTGGCATTGGAGCTGTGAGGCTGGAAATAAAAGCTGTTTTTTGGGCTGCTTTAAGCCCGGCTTGGCTCAGCTCAGGTCACACAGCAGCAGAATTTGGGCAAGCTGAGGCTTCCCAGCGGTGCAGCCGGGACAGGCGACCCTGGGCACCTCTCCAGCATCCGGCATGGAAATGAGCTGAACCTTGGAGACAGCCTTGAGCCAGGGGATGGGGATTTGCTGGGGTTGGGTTCAAAAACGTGGCATTGAGCTCATTACACCCACAGCTACTCCGTGATCCGGAGCTTTAACACGGTGTCCTGGGCTGGGGCATGCCCGGCGCTTCCCAGCTTCCATCCTTCCTTCTCCCTTTGGTTTGTTTAGATTTCCTCGAGGAAACACCACTGTTTAGGCTGGAAGCTTTCCAGAAACTCAATTGCCCCCTTCAGGATCCTAACCTAGTGACTTTGTTTGGAATTGGCAACTTGACCTAAACTATTCCATGCTCTCCCAACAGCATTAGCAGCTGAGAAGGTGTTTTGTGCTGAAAGATGCCCAAACTCTGGCTCTGCAGGCTGAATTCCCTGTTTTATCCCATCAAATTGGTAACAGTTTGAGGGGTGCTTGGGGTAACCAAGCAGTCACAGGGCTGGGGAGTTTTGGGAAGGCCAGTGACCATGGCTCTTCCCTGCTGGGGCCAGGGTGGATTCAGTGGGGAAGGAGCCGTCCTGCAGCACGCCCTGACCTGCTTTAGCTGCCAAGTGGGGTGATATCCACCTTGGGAGAAGATGATCCAGGTTTTAAGGGCTTTGGAGATTAGGGGGAGGTCACCCTGCTCCTCAGGCTGAGGTTATTCTGGTGTGCTGCAGCCTGGAGGACATGGGGGACGTGCAGAGCAGGGCCTGGCCTGGGGGAAGGGGATGAAGCCCCAGGGGGGGTTCCCTGGACTGGGATTTTTGGGTTTTTTCGGGGAGTCTTCACTGCTGAGCAGCTCCCAGAGCACCCAGCTTCTCTGGGATGATGGCACGGGCTGATAACCCTCGGGGTAACCCTTGGCACAGCTCAAGGGGGGGGCTCCAGCCCCAGAGCCACCTCTCAACCAGTTACTGGAGGTTACTGGTGCCAGTGACCAGAGCCTCGGCACACGGGAGGGGATTTTCAGCAGGTGAAAGCAAACAGGAGGGGAGGGAGGAGAGTGTTTGACTTCCTGCTGCTGGGCTGGATAAGGAGAAGCTGGTAAACACCTGGAACCAGGAAATCTCCAGGTTTCCTTCTCCTTGGCCTTTCCCTCATGTTTAGCTCCTGGTTTTGGGATGGAGCTGGAAGCACCAGGAGAAGGTTTTACTCAGAGCATGCTGCTCCTCAGGGGATGCAGCATCACTTCTGGAATGTGCTGGGCTGGGCTTTCCTCCATCCCCCGACCTCACCGAGGGGATCTCAGCTCCCAAACTTCCAACAGAGCTCAGGGTGGGGAAGAAAAAAGGATGTGCTGGAGCACCCTGAGCCTGAAACGCAGGCAGGCAAAACCGCAGCAGGGCTGTCGTGTCCAGCCCAGGGTGGGATGGCACATCCCTGACCAGGTCACACTGGCCCTGGTGCAATTAGTGGCCCACAAAATGCCCATTTCCTGCAGCTCAGCCCCATAAAGCACAGCCGGGCCCGGTTCCGGTGACCCGGCGTTACGTGCCTGCAGACAGGTGAGCACACGGGGTGGAGTTTTCCTCCTTGACTTCTCAGGGCTTGCAGCTGCCCTTTAATTAATGCTGAGTGGAGCTAATTGGAGCAGGGCATGGTTTGGGAGCGGGCAGTGGCCGCCTCTCCCGCTCCCTGCTCCGGCCAGGCTGCTGGTGCCTGGGGAGGAGCCTTTCCACGCCTTTCCCAGGCTGGACAAGATGCTTTAAAGCCATTTTTAGGAGCATTCTCCACACCAGGGTACAAGAATTTCCAGGAATAGGGGTCTGGGTTTCTTCCCTCTCCACCCGTGGCACGCGCTTGTGTCATTCCAGCCTCGCTTGTGTCACTGCAGCTGCCACTTCTGTCACTTCAGCGTGCTTTGCTCCAGGCTGTTGAGTAGCTCTGGGCTCCTGGGGTGATCTCAGCAGTGGAGAAATGACAGGGCAGTGGATTCCTGCCCAGCATCCTCGGTGCAGGAAGAGGCCCTGGGGGTCAAGGTCAAGGTGTGTGGAGAGGGAAGGGCTTTGCACCTGGAGAATCTCCTGACTCACCCCTGAGCTGGGATTCCTGCTTCTGTGGCAACCTGTTTGGGTGTCTGCAGGTGGCTGAGTGGGAAGGAGCTCCAGGAGCAGCTTGTGGGGCAGCACTGGAGGACACAGTCTCAAGCTACGTCAGGGAAGGGATGGGTTGGATACTGGGAAAAAAATTTTTCACCGGAAGAATAATAAAGTACTGGAATGCTCTTCCCAGGGAGGTGGTGGAATCATCATCATCTCTGTTTAAAAAAAGGCTGGACACGGACATGGTGTAGGTTGGACATGATGATCTTAGAGGTCTCTTCCAACCTCATTCTTCTGTGATTTTGTGATTCTGTGATTCCCAGGCTGGCAGAGCCTGGGGAGGGGATGCAGGGTGGCTTTGGGTGAGCACCCTGGGAGAGCTGCAGGAGCAGGACTCGTGGCTGATCCCTGGCATGAGCAATTCCAGCCAAGCTGCCGTGTCCTGCACTTTGGGATGGGTCAGAACCTGCTCCAGCTCCTTGTGTCCACCCAGCAGCCTCAGCAAGGGCTGGACACTGTCCTGGGCTGTCCTGTGGCCCTGTCCCCAGCCCTCTGCCTGAGCCCTGGGCTTTGTGTGCCCCTTGCAGGTGGACAAGTACCTGTACCACATGCGGCTCTCCGACGAGACCCTGCTGGAGGTGTCCCAGCGCTTTGAGAAGGAGATGGAGAAGGGGCTGGGGGCAGACACCAACCCCACCGCCTCCGTGAAGATGCTGCCCACCTTCGTCAGGTCCACCCCGGACGGCACAGGTACCGAGAGGGCTGGGGACACCCGTCCTGCTGGCACTGCCACAGCGGGGGTGGCACGCAGGGGCCACCCTCGCTGCTGGGGCTGAGTGTGGGGACAGGCCTGGCTCCCTGCTCCGTGCTGGGGCTGGAGGGGCTCCCAGTTCCTGCTGGCAGGAGGGAGGAGGGAGGGAAAGAGGGAGGGAGGAGGGAGGGAAGCCGCCCTCGCGTGCCCTTGCTGGCAGGACAGAGACAGTCACGGGTCCGGCTCATCAGATTTCACGAGCAGCGAGGCGGCAGCGGTGCCAGCGCTGTCTGAGTGCCACAGGGCCTGGGCAGAGCTGGGCCCTCACAATGTGGCCTTTCTGCCTCTCCCCGAGCTGCCCAGGGCACGCTCCAGCCAGGCACATCCTCCTCTCCTGCTCCCTCTCCCAGCCTGGTGTTTTGGGAGGGAGCTCGTCTCCATGCCTGCAGCATCACCCCTCGCCCTCAGGTGTAGCCTGGACCCTCCAAGGGTTTGGTCCTGGCTGCTGCAGACCCACGGCAGCCTTGGAGGGCCCCAGGTTGTGCAGGGTGCAGTTACTCAGGGCTGGGCTTGCCCTGGTGCCAGCTCCTGCGCAGGGATCTGTGCAAAACCTCGGTGGCAGGGGCTGCTGGTCACCAGCAGGAGAGGGGCACAGGGAGGGACAGAGCCCAAACCCCTCGTGGCTGCTGGCTGGCTGCTCCCTGGGGGCAGGGACAGAAGTGACAGAACCGTGGAATCACTGAGCCATGGAATGGTTTGGGCTGGAAAAGCCCCTAAGTTGGTCAAATCCAACCAATCCATCCCTGCCCCGTGTCCCCAGGTGCCACATCCACACAGCTGCTAATCCTCCCATGGATGGGCACTCCAGCACTGCCCTGGGCAGCTGTGCCAGGCCTGGACTGCCCTTTCCACGAAGGAATTTCCCCAACAATTTCTATTTTTATTTGTATATACTTTAAACTTCCAGTTTGAAACCATTCCCCTGCTAAAAGTGTCTCCACCTTCCCCCTGAGCCCCTCTAATCCTCGAAGCACCCCCTGATCTTGGCCCCCCCAGCTGCACCTACACCCAAAAGCTGGACCTGGCTGCCTGCCCTGGGATCCAGATTCCCATCTATTTAAATGTTGGAGGATATTTTTAATTACAGGGCCGGCCAGGAGCCGCCCCTGGGCATGGGAACTGGTGCAGCCAAAGGTGCTGGGTGCAGGTGGAGCGTGTGTCAGCACTTCCAGCACCCTGACCCGCCTCTGGGAGAGGGAGCAATTCCTCCCCATGCCCTTACAAGACAGATCCTTGGCTCCCTTCCCTGTTTCCAGCCTCTCCAGTGTCCCAGCTGGCATTTCTCACCCGGGGGAGGGGGGGAAAGAGGAGCAGCAGCATGGAAAATGTCACATGAGAGGGATGCTGGGGCAGTCACGGCACTGCAGCTGCCCAGGGGGGCTGGAAAATGAGGGAGTTTAGAGCAAATGCCAGGGAAATGAGAGCTGGGATTCCCTGGACCCAGCCCCTGAGTGGCATCAGTGTCCCATGGGTTTTGGGGAGGGGGCAAGTCAGGGTTGGGGGCTTGGTGCCAGCTGGGGAGGATCTCACTGCCCAGGGCTATGTCCTTCCTTCTTCCCTCTCTTTAAAGCTCCTGGGCAAAGTCTGACCTGGGCTGGGCACCTGTGCCAGCTGCTCCCAGTCCAAGGATGGGTTGTTCCTCTGCTCCAGCCCTGCTCTGGGCTGGGGCTGGTGCCACAGGGCTCCCAGCCATCCACCTGTGGGGTCCCTGTGCTCCCTCCCCTGCTCTGTGTCTCTGGGTGGGATCAGACCCCGTTTAATGCCCAGCTCCAGGGGGATGAGAGGTGCTTATGCAAATACAAGGTCACACCTGCAGGTTAAGCCAAAGCCCAGCCCTGGCTCTCAGGGGCTTTGCCATTCCAGTGTGGTGTGATAAAAAAAGGGGGAATTCTGCTCTGAAAGCAGAAGCTCTTCTAAAATCAACTTTCCTTGCTTTGCTTGGCTCTGGCACGCACTGGAGCAGCAGCATGCAGTGCTGGCAGGGAGGGGATGGGGAGGCAGATCCCAAATCAGCTTCTCCTTGGAGCCCCAGGCACCCTCCCGAGGGCTTTCCCTGCTCAGTGCAGCCATCATCCTCCTCCCTGCTCCACTGCTGGTGTTTCCAGGCTTTTTTTCAGGTTTCCACGATGGTGTTGATTTAAGGATCTTGTGGTGCATCCTGTGCAGCTGGTAACGCCAGCCTGGAGCTTTCAGGAGGATGCTGCAGAATTTGGGGGTCAAATCCCTGGAAATCCAAAGGATGGCTCTTGGCAGCACCTTTCCCTTGGCTGGGGGGCTCAGCTCTTTTCCTGCCTCTGCTCGTGTGGCAGAGAGCCTTGAAAGGCTTGGAAGAAAAGGCTGTTTTCATGCCCAGAAAACATGGGGGCTTTACCACATCCCTGCAGGGCTTCCCAAGGAAGTTGTGTCTGCCTGGAAGTGTTCAAGGCCAGGCTGGGTGGGCCATAGGTCCTCTGGAAGGGCAGGGGATGGAACTGAGAGGTCCTTGGGTCCCTTCCCATTCCCTGATCCCGTGAATTATCTGGATGGAGGGAGAAGCTACAGTGGGAAGTGCCAGGGTCTGCAGCTCCACCTTCTCCTGCATCTCCCTGGAGTCTGGGCCTCCCAGCTTTTCCTCTCCCTCTTATTTTTCATCAGTCCAGCTTGCCAGAGGATTCCCAGGCAGTGGAATTGCACATTGGAATTGGGTTGGAAGCCTTGATGGGGGAATCCCTGGGGTGAGCAGCCTGCGAGGTGCTGGGACATGATCCCACACACCAGCAGCACACCAGGCTCTCCAGGCCCTCAGCTCTCACCCTTTGCCAAGAGCAAACAGCCCCTGGAGCCAGGGCTCTGTGTTTGCCCTGCCTGTTTGGCTTGTGGGCTCAGCACCAGGGCTGATCCCTTATCACAGGACCTGGGAGCCCAAAGCGGGGGGCAGTGCCCACACCTGGCACCCACCACGTGCTGCCAGCATGCCTGGGAATTTCCCAAGGGAGCCTTGGCTGCCCTGTTCCTCCTGCAAAGCTGATCCACCCAGAATTCCCAGGAATTTCCCCCAAACTGCTCTTTTTTTTGGGATCCTCCTGGGTCACCTCCAAGGAGCTGAGACCCTGTGCCCCTCTTTGGCTGCAGTGCCCTTATCCCTGCAGGATTTATCACCCCCCTGAGGGGTTCTCTGTGCCCTGCAAGTATTGATCACCCCCCTGAGGTGCTCTCCATGCTCCCAGTGCCAATGCCAGGGAGCTGTGACCCGTGTGAGGAGCAGGACACCATGGATGGGCCAGCTCTGCCCTGCTGTGGCTGAGCGTGGTGCCCGTGCTGGGCTCTCTGGGGAGCTCCTCCAAGCTTCTCCTGCTGTGTTTGTGGAGGAGCCACCGTGCCCCGTGGCTGGCAGACAGGCTGCCAGAGGAGCTGCCAAACTGGTTTAAGGCTCACAGCTGCAAGGGGTCAAGGGGAGGAGGAGAAAGGAATATCCAGGGACTGGCTGGAGCAGTGCAGGAGCTCAGTGCCCTGCTGGCCCTGTGCCCCTTGGGGATGGCCCTGAGCCCCTTGGGGATGGCCCTGTGCCCCTTGGGGATGGCCCTGTGCCCCTTGGGGATGGCCCTGAGCCCCTTGGGGATGGCTCTGTGCTCCTCAGGGATGTGATGCTCTGGCCCCTCTTTAGTTCTGTTCTGGGGCTGCACTGACCCCCGAGTGCCCTCCTCCCTCTCTGTGCCCAGCTGGACCTGGAGCTGGATCTGGGGCTGGGGCAGGAGCTGGGCTGGATTTGGGGCAGGAGCTGGGGCTGGGGCTGGGTTTGGGGCAGGGCTGGATTTGGGGCAGGAGCTGGGGCTGGATTTGGGGCTGGGGCTGGCCGGATTTGGGGCAGGAGCTGGGGCTGGATTTGGGGCTGGGGTTGGGCTGGATTTGGGGCAGGAGCTGTGGCTGGATTTGGGGCAGGAGCTGTGGCTGGATTTGGGGCAGGAGCTGGGGCTGGATTTGGGGCTGGGGCTGGCTGGATTTGGGGCAGGAGCTGGGGCTGGATTTGGGGCAGGGGCTGAGGCTGGATTTGGGGCAGGAGCTGCTCTGCCTTTCCAGCCGGAGTCACTGCCATGCCGGCCGGCGGGTGCATACTAATGTCCCGCGGGTTTTGTTCCCTTTGTGCGGCACAAAGCGGCCCCGGCAGCCAGCGCAGCACATTCACAGTGCTGAGAGAGGCTTTCCCCGGCCCCTCCGCCCCAAAACAGCCAGCTGGGCGCTTTTCCCTGCCCCAAAACAGCCGGGAGGGGATGCTCCGGGCCGGGCACAGCCCCGGGCTCCCCTTGGAGGAGCATTCTTGGAGTCCTGGTCGCTGAGAATTTGAGATTTTCTGTGCTGTCAGGCATTGATCCCCAGGAGAACTCTGCACTGACCTGAGGCCGTGGGGAAAACTTCCAAAATTGAGTGATAACACTGGGATTGTGGGTGTGGAGTTTGGATAGAAGTGTGTGATATCACAGGGTGGGAAACGTGGAGTTTAAGGGTTTAGAATACAGGAAAATCTATAAAGCAAGATGGAGGTTTTAGGATGGAGGCTGGTCCTTCTTTTTCACCTTCTTCTCCTTCTTCCTGTCCTTCTTCTTCCTCTTTTTCACCTTTTTCTCCTTCTGCTTCCCCTTCTTCTTCTTATTCCCCTTCTTCCTCTTCCTCTTCTTCCTCTTCTTCCTCTCCGTGGCTTTGGGTGGTTTTGTGTAATTGGATAAAAAAGTCCCCATTGCAGGCCATGGGTGGTTGGTTACTGGGTTAAAAGTAAAGATAATTTAGATGTAATTTCTTAATTGGACAGCTTATCCTTAAAAGGCCTTGGAGAGAGAGGGAGAGAGAGGCAGGGCTCCAGCTTTAGTTTGTTGGAGTGAAGTGCTGCAGAGCTCAGGGTTTGTGAGAGTACAACACAGATAAGAGCTAATAAACATCTGAGTCCCAACAAGAAATTCAGTCTTGCACGTTTAATCCCAGCCCTGGCAAAAAAAAAAAAAAAAAACAAGGAGCAAAGATTCCACAGCAGCTCTGTGGGATCTTCTCCCTCCCGGGTTTCCTGCTGCCACATGCCAGGAGTGTGTGGCATTCCTGGAGCCTGGACTGGGCTGAGCCTGGACACCAGGGGTTTTTAGTACAGCAAAACCTGAGCCAGGCTGAGGTGTTCCCACAGCTGCCATCAGGGTTTAACCCCTTGGATGGAGGTTTAGGAGCTTCCAAGAGCATCAGCAGGGTCAGGAATGGCTCTGCTGTCTTCTTCCTGGTGGAGCTGAGGCTGGAGCTCATCTTCCCTCAGATCCCTGTTGGCTTGGGCTTTGCTGGGGGGGCTGGTGGGATTCGTGCCCCAAAGCATGAGGATCTGCCTTGATGATGGGCAAAATGTTGATCCTCTATGGGGGCAGAGGAGGAGGGGCAGGGAATACAGCGACTGCTCCAATAAAATACCAAAAAAAAATATAATAATGGGCAAAATGATGAAATGTAATAAAAAATCTGAATTTTCCTTGTACCTGGGGGCAGGGGGTGACCTAAAAAACCAAAAAAAAAAAAAAAAGGTCAAAATTATGAAATATAATAGAAAATCTGACCTTTTCCTTGTACCTGGGGGCAGGGGGTGACCTCAGGGCTCTGTGGCCAGAGGAATTAACGGGTTGTCCTTGTCCTGACCCCACAGAGGACGGGGATTTCCTGGCCCTGGACCTGGGTGGCACCAACTTCCGAGTGCTGCGGGTGAAGGTGTCGGACAACGGGCTGCGCAAGGTGGAGATGGAGAACCAGATCTACGCCATCCCCGAGGAGCTCATGAGGGGCAGCGGGGTGCAGGTGGGCTCCTGGGGGTCCCTGCTGTGTCCTGGCCCAGGGGAGCCTGCTGTGAAGCCCTCGGAGTAGGGGTTGTTTTTCACTCTTTACCTTTTTTTCCAGCTTTTCGACCACATTGCCGAGTGTTTGGCCAACTTCCTGGACAAGCTGCAAATCAAAGACAAGAAGCTCCCCCTTGGCTTCACCTTCTCCTTCCCGTGCCACCAGACCAAGCTGGATGAGGTGGGTGAGGGGCTGAGCTCTCCCTGTGGGTTCCACACCAATTTCAGCTCAGGCTGTTAATTAGGCTCGTTGATTTTGGGTTACCTGACCTTTCCTGAAGTGCCGCATCTCTCATCCCTGTAAAGCCATTTCTGGGTGACAGGAGCTCAGGAATAGGACTGTCCTTTTATTTTTGTGAGTATTTTTTGTTGGTGTGATGGCTCAGGGGCTGCAGGGTCAGGGACACAGAGGATGGAACATTCCTTCAGGGAATGCAGAGCTTGGCATCACTTCCAATAACCCTGTTGCTTGTCATCTCCTCCAAACACACTACTGACACCCAGTTTAAAAGGAAATCAATGCCTGCTAAGGATATGTGCCAGACAGCCTTTTTAAAAGCTGTTTGATGACAATAAGTGGTGATGGAGCTCCTGTTTTAAACACATCTGGCCAGGTTTTCATAGAGGAAAGGGACCTTAAGGACCACTCAGAGTTCAGAGCAGGGTCACATTCCAGTGTCCCAGGCTGCTCCAAGCCCTGTCCAGCCTGGCCTTGGACACTTCCAGGGATGCAGGGGCAGCCACAGCTGCTCTGGGCAATCCTGGGTTTCTGGATTTCCCCTAATTTATCTTCAGAGTTTTCAGCCACCACCCCTCTGTGACCTTTGGCAAGGTCCTGTGTCCCAGGGTCGCTGTGTGTGCCAGCAGGGCGTGGTGCTGGCAGAGCCAGGGCTGTGTCCTGGGAGCTGCAGGGCTCTGGGGGGTGATGTTTCCATGGGATGCCTCCATAGAGAGCAGCTTTTTCACCAGAGCTGCAGCCAGACATGCTGAGCATCCCAGCCCTGACCATCCCACCCCTCTGAGCATCCCAGCCCTGAGCATCCCACCCTGAGCATCCCACCCCTCTGAGCATCCCAGCCCTGAGCATCCCAGCCCTGAGCATCCCACCCCCCTGAGCATCTCACCCTGAGCATCCCACCCTGAGCATCCCAGCCCTGAGCATCCCAGCCCTGAGCATCCCAGCCCTGAGCATCCGACCCCCCTAAGCATCCCACCCTGAGCATCCCACCCCCCTGAGCATCCCACCCTGAGAATCACACTCCCCCTGTCCTGTCCTGTCCCCTCTGCCAGCCCCGGGCACCGATGGCTGTCACTGTCACTGTCAGCTCTGAGCTGTGACCTTGCTGGGAGACCAAACATCCCCGAGCCCAGCCAGGCACGTGGGCCCTGCTGCTGAGGGGTGGTGCTGGCTCTCCCTGCCCTTATTTCCCCCCAGGATGGGCAGGGGCTGGGGTAATGCTGTCTGTCCTTGTCCCTTTGTCCCCCCAGGATCTGCAGGGGCAGGGGGTGATGCTGGCTCTCCCTGCTCTTATTTCCTCCCTGCTCTTATTTCCCCCAGGATCTGCAGGGGCTGGGGGTGATGCTGTTTTCCCCCCACCCTGGAATGGGCAGGGGCAGGGGCTGGGGGTGATGCTGGCTGTCCCTGCCCCTTTTTCCCCCCCGGGAAGGGCAGGGGGTGATGCTGGCTCTCTTCTCCCCCCTGGGAAGGACAGGGGCTGGCTCCATGGAGCACAGCAGCCCCTGCACGTCCTCCCGGTGCTCAGTGGAGCCCCAGCGGCTCCGGGAGGGATTAGCACTCTCCTCCTGCAGACTCGGGGCTGGGGAGAACGCCACGATGCTCAGTGCCTCAGTTTCCCCAGCTCTAAGGCAGGGCGGGTGTCTGCCTCCCTAAAGGCTGTGCCCAGAGGGTTGGAGATTCCAAATCTTGAAATTTGAAATTGAGTCCTTTTCCTTCCCCCAGGGCTCAGCTCATCCCCCAGCCAGGTGCCTCTGGCCACAGGGGGCTGCGAGCCCCCCACCCCACAGGGATGGCTCAGGGATCATTCCATAGGTCAGGGATGGCTCAGGGATCATTCCACAGGTACAGTGAGCCCCCCACCCCACAGGGATGGCTCAGGGATCATTCCACAGGTACAGTGAGCCCCCTGCCCCACAGGGCTGGGTCAAGGAGCATTCCAAAGGCACAATGAGCCTCTCACCCCATAGGGCTGGGTCAGGGAGCATTCCATAGGCACAGCCAGCCATCCACCCCTCAGGGATGGGTCAAGGAGCATTCCTTGGGCTCCTGAACAAGTTTTGCTGCAGGGCTCAATCAAACCTGGTCATGGGAAGCACGTTCCTGCTGCCGGGGCAGCAACGAGCAGCTCACGTGTTTTGTTTGGTGGCCATAAACTTTATCTGACACGGAAGCTGCGGCTGATGGCGCAGCTGCTGAGCTGATAACGGGGGGCTCCCCCCCTGCAGGGCCACATGCCCCCCGTGCCAGGAGCCAGGTGTCACCTCAAGCTTCCTTCTTGCTGTTCCCCTGCAGAGCATCCTCGTGACGTGGACGAAGGGGTTCAAGTGCAGCAGCGTGGAGGGGAGGGACGTGGTGTCCCTGCTGCGCAAGTCCATCAAGAAAAGAGGGGTAAGGGGCTGGGCTGGGGGCACACGGGTCCTGGCCAGGACACCTTGGCTCTGTGGAGGTGTTTTGGTCAGTTTTGTCTCTGTGGGGTCAGCCTGTCTTGTTTCTACCGCGTCAGGACTTCGACATCGACATCGTGGCCGTGGTGAATGACACCGTGGGCACCATGATGACCTGTGGCTACGATGACCACAACTGTGAAGTTGGCCTCATTGTTGGTGAGCTGCAGCAAGGGGGATGATGTCCTGGGGCTGTTTCCTGGGCTCCAGCACAGCCAGAGGGAGATCCTGCTTCTTGCAGGCCTTGGGGTGTTGGGGGGAAAAAAGAGAGGGGGATACCAGTGCTGGAAAACCAGCATTGTCCAGAGTTTGTTTGCTTGGTTCTTTGCTTTCTTTGGTGTGTTGGGCTGTGGCCAAAGGGAAAGTGGGAATAATGGGAATGAGGAATAATGGGAATGGGGAACAGTGGGAATAAGGAATAATGGGAATGGGGAACAATGGGTACGGGGAACAATGGGAATGAGGAAAAGCAGTGTCCTCGCTCACCCTGTGCCCGTGCTTGGCCCAGGAACTGGTACCAACGCCTGCTACATGGAGGAGATGAGGCACATCGACCTGGTGGAAGGGGATGAGGGCAGGATGTGCATCAACATGGAGTGGGGGGCCTTTGGTGACGACGGGGTGCTCAACGACATCCGCACCGAGTTCGACCGCGAGATCGACATGGGCTCGCTCAACCCTGGCAAACAATTGTGAGCAGATTCTTGGCTCGGGCTCGTGGTTTGCTCAGCATTGTCCATCCTCCCACAGTTACTGGGACTGGGGAGGTCAGCCCAGCTAACTGGGTCACCGTGTCCTCTGCCACCGGTGCAGAGAGGGGCTGTGTCCCAAAGCAGGGGCTGTGTCCCAAACCAGGGCTGTGTCCTAAAACAGGGCTGTCCTAAAGCAGGGTTATGTCCCAAACCTGGGTTTGTGTCCCAGACCAGGTCTGTCCCAAACCAGGGCTGTCTGTCCCACTTGCTGCCCCTGTGTCCCCTCCTGTGAATGATTCCTGTTCCCTTCCTGGCCAGCAAAGTCCCCCACCAGCCCAGGCAGACACCCTCACCTAAAATCCACAGTCCTACAGATCTCCCATTCCCCACAGGGCTGCTGTGGCCTGGGGGTGACCTGGGGGTCCCTGCAAACTGACTGAGCCCCTTCAGGTGGCCATGAGTTCTCTTTGCAGGATGATGGTCGTGTCTACATGGCCCCATATTCTCAGTGATGGGATAAACTGCTCTGGGAAGAGATTACCTAGATTCTGTTTGGGATGGGAGGCTGCCAAGGGGTTTTCAGGTCAGCCTGTGGCCACCTTGTGGCACACACACAGCCAAACACACACATTGTTTAGCCTGGAGAAAAGGAGGCTCGGGGGGAGATTATGGAGAGAGAAGAGAGGTTGGATATTTGGGAAGATTTCTGCCCTGAAAGGGTGGTCAGATGTGGCACGGGCTGCCCAGGGCAGTGGTGGTGTCACCATCTCAGAGGGATTTAACAGCTCTGTGGATGTGGCACTTGGGGTTAGCAGTGACTTTGGCAGAGCTGGGGAATGGCTGGACTTGACCACCTTGGAGGGCTTTTCCAGCCCAAACCATTCCCTGATTCCACCCCATGCCTCCCCACGGGCAGGTTTGAGAAGATGATCAGCGGGATGTACATGGGGGAGCTGGTCAGGCTCATCCTGGTGAAGATGGCCAAGGAAGGGCTGCTCTTTGGGGGAAGGCTCACGCCAGATCTGCTCACCACGGGCCACTTTGAGACCAGATTCGTCTCTGCCATTGAGAAGTGAGTAAGATCCAGGGGTTTCCTGGCTCCCAGCCTTGGATGGACCAGCACCGAGCCAACCCGGGCCAGAACCCAGCAAAAAAAAATCTCCCAGGCACGAACCCCCTTTTGTCCTTGCAGGGAGAAGGAGGGGCTGCAGAAAGCCCACGAGATCCTGAGCAAGCTGGGGCTGGAGCCGTCGCACGAGGACTGCGTGGCCACGCTGCGCATCTGCCAGATCGTGTCGACGCGCTCGGCCGCGCTCTGCGGGGCCACGCTGGCCGCCGTGCTGCGCCGCCTCCGCGACAACAAGGGCGGCGACAGGCTGCGCTCCACCGTGGGCGTGGATGGCTCCGTGTACAAGAAACACCCGCAGTGAGTGAGGGATGGGATGGGATGGGGATCTGGGGACAGGGATGGGGACAGGGACAGGGACAACAAGGGCAGTGACAGGCTGCGCTCCGCCGTGGGTGTGGATGGCTCTGTGTACAAGAAACACCCACAGTGAGTGAGGGATGGGATGGGATGGGGACAGGTATGGGGATGGGGACAGGGATGGGGATCTGGGGATGGGGACAGGGACAGGGACAAGGGCGGCGACAGGCTGCGCTCCACCGTGGGCGTGGATGGCTCTGTGTACAAGAAACACCCACAGTGAGTGAGGGATGGGATGGGATGGGGACAGGTATGGGGATGGGGACAGGGACAACAAGGGCAGGGACAGGCTGCGCTCCACCGTGGGCGTGGATGGCTCTGTGTACAAGAAACACCCGCAGTGAGTGAGGGATGGGATGGGATGGGATGGGGATAAGGGGCTGGGGACAGGGACAGGGACAAGGTGGGATGGGGACAGGGACAGGAATAGGGCCGGGGACAGCAGGGGCTGGGGATAGAGACAGGGATCTGGGAGTGGTGGGGACAGGAACAGGCGTCTGGGGGTGCCAGGGACAGGGACAGGGATCTGGGGACAAGGACAGGGATCTGGGGACAGGGACAGGGATCTGAGGGTGCTGGGGACAGGGCCAGAGAGGGATCTGCTGCTGCCAGCAGTGCGCACAGCTTGGCACAAGAGAAGCTCCTCCAAATATCCCCTCGGGCCCCTCGTTTGGATCCCAGGGGGTCCCCAGAGGGTCACGCTGAGCTGCCCTCTCCTCCTCCTCCCCAGCTTTGCCCGACGCCTCCACAAGACCGTGCGGAAGCTGCTGCCGGACTGCGAGATCCGCTTCATCCGCTCCGAGGACGGCAGCGGCAAAGGGGCGGCCATGGTGACAGCCGTGGCCTACAGGCTGGCTGCACAGCACCAGGCCCGCCAGAAGATCCTGGAGCCCCTCAAGCTGAGCCACGAGCAGCTGCTGGAGGTGAAGGAAAGGATGAGGATAGAGATGGAGAAAGGGCTGGGCAAGGAGACGCACGAGGAGGCGACGGTGAAAATGCTGCCCACCTACGTGTGCTCCACTCCCGATGGAACAGGTGACGTGTCCTGTGTAAAACCCCAGTGTGTGAGCCCGTGGATGTCCTGCATCCTTGGGAGGGGCTGGATCCTTTGCTATGGCCAGTTCCTCTTTGTGGTGGGAGTGGCACAAACCTCCAGTTTGGTCCTGGGCAGAGCACTGAGCCTCTGGGACGTTCTGCACCTGACTTAGCACAAAGCCTTGCTCTGCATGGCCACAAATCCTGCCACAGGATTCTCTCCACCCTCATCCTCACCCTGGGCTGTGCTCCTGGTTCTTCCTATGGCTTGGGCCAGTGCCTGACCTTGGCTTGAAGCTTGTGCAGGGCCAGGAGCTGGACTTCAGTGATCCTTGTGGGTCCCTTCCAACTCAGGTTTATGATTTGAAGCCTCTTCGTCACCCTGAGTCTGGAGCAAACCTCTCCATCCTCAGGAACCCGCAGCCCTGTTCCTGCCTATCCCCAGCCATGTCTCCGTTCCCATCCCTCTCCCTGGAGGAGAGCAGCTCCATGTCTGCTCCGTGCTGGGATCTCTGCTGATGATCCTCTCTTGGCTTGCAGAAAAGGGAGATTTCCTCGCCCTGGACCTGGGAGGAACCAACTTCCGCGTGCTGCTGGTGCGCGTCAGGAACGGCATGCGGCGCGGCGTGGAGATGCACAACAAGATCTACTCCATCCCCGTGGAGATCATGCAGGGCACGGGGGAGGAGGTCAGCCTGGGCAGACTGAGAGGGGAAAGGGGCTGGCTGGAGCAGGGCTGACCACAGAGCTGGTTTTGCCTTTCCAGGGAGCGAAACCAGCGGTGGGGAGGGCTGGTGCTGTCCTGCCCTTAGAGCAGTGAGCTGTGCCCAGGGCTCTGGAGTTTGGGAAGCTGGAGTCTGGTTTTTAGGTGTTATTCCCAGGCGTGAGTGAGCCTCCCCTAATCCCACACGCTCCACAAGGGCAGATAAGCATCATCCCCGTTTCCCAGATAGGGAAACCATAACACAAGCAGTGAGACATGTTTGGAAAGAGTTTTGCAAAGCACTCCAGGCAGTGCCTGGGGACTGGGAGTACCTCCAGCAGACTGGGCTGGAGGGCCCTGGGGATCCCTTGCAGAGGGACTGGATTCCTGTGTCACCTCCCTGCTGGCCCCCACCCCTCCAGGGACCTGTGAGGTGGAGATAATGCAGGGATTTGGCCACGCTGTGGGTGGGGAAGAGAGTGAACTGAGCTTTTTGGGGTTGCTCACCTCCCACAGTGCAGCTGAGCCACGTCCTTCTCCATTCAAAGTCCTGGGAGTGATTTAAACATTCCAGCAGGCCTGGGAATGGACAGAACCCCCAGAAATTTGGCTTCCAGCTGGGCTCTGGCTGTGGTGGTAACTCTTCCCTTTGGCTTTGCTTGTCCAGCTCTTTGACCACATTGTCCACTGCATCTCTGACTTCCTGGAGTACATGGGCATGAAGGGCGTGTCGCTCCCGCTGGGATTCACCTTCTCCTTCCCCTGCCAGCAGAACAACCTGGACGAGGTAACCCCACCCTCCTGGCAGCACCCCTGGCTGTGCCTCCCACCTGCTGCTCAGGAGACTCACTGGGGGCTTTTTCCCACCACAGGGAATTCTCCTGAAGTGGACAAAAGGTTTCAAGGCGACGGGCTGCGAGGGAGAGGACGTGGTGGGGCTGCTGAAGGAGGCCATTCACAGGAGAGAGGTGAGCAGCCACAGGGCTGGGAGAAGCCAGAGGCTGCTCCCACATCCTGGCTCTCTTCAGCATCGTTAATTGGCCTGTAAAACAAATTACTGGGCTGAGCTCAGCGTAATGAGTGTCGGAATTTTCACAGCCGCCCTTACTCATCACTTGAGGTTGGATTTTCAGACCCTGGAGCTATGGGCTGGCTCCTGGCCAGGGCTGGAGCAGACTTGTCTGGTCCTGAGCTCAGGAGACACCGGCTGGTTTCCTCAGCACAGACCACCCCGAGCTCCTGCCCACGGGCTGCTCCTGGCAGGGCTGACCCAGCTGCAGGTGTCTGAGCTCTGAGCTCTACCTGCAGGCAGGTGGGGCTGGGGGAGGTCCCCACCTGGGGTACCTCTGTGTCTGTGGAGGTGGATGGTCATGGAGGACAAGGGAGAACAGTTTTAAAATAAAAGAGGAGAGATTTAGGTTGGATGTTAGGAAGAAATTCCTCCCTGTGAGGGCATTGAGGGCACAGGGTGCCCAGATCCAGCCCCTGGATCCCTGGCAGTGCTCAAGGCCAGGCTGGACAGGGCTTGGAGCAGCCTGGGACAGTGGGAGGCGTCCCTGCCACGGCAGGGGGAGAATGGGATGGGCTTTAAGGCCCTTCCCAGACCATTCCATGATTCTGTGACACTGCCTGCCGCACTCACCAGCCAGCCGGCTCCTTCCCCAGCCATGGGAGCAGACTCAGCAGGAATTCCAAGCCCTCCAGGAATAACTCATGCAATCCCTCTGCAGGAATTCGACCTGGACGTGGTGGCAGTGGTCAATGACACCGTTGGCACCATGATGACCTGTGGGTACGAGGATCCCTACTGCGAAGTTGGGCTGATTGTCGGTGAGAACTGAACGCTCCTTGTGGAGCTCCGTGCTGCCACCCCTGCCCTGCCCTGCCCTGGGGGGCACAGGAGGTGTCCCAGGTGTCCCTCTGATCCCGCTGCTCCCCACAGGCACGGGCAGCAACGCCTGCTACATGGAGGAGATGAGGAACGTGGAGCTGGTGGAAGGGGACGAGGGCAGGATGTGTGTCAACATGGAGTGGGGGGCCTTCGGGGACAGCGGCTGCCTGGATGACATTCGGACGGAGTTCGACGTGGCAGTGGATGAGCTGTCCCTCAACCCTGGCAAGCAGAGGTGGGTGCTGGCTTTGGGGGGCTGGAAGGGACCCCAATGGGGCTGAGGGTGCAGGAGCAGCTCTGCCCCAGCAGCCCCTTGGTGCATCCAGGGGATGATGGGCAGGACACCGAGGTGTCCCTTGTCCCCTGCCCGTGGGTGGGGGCCGTGCTGCTGGGCGTGTACTCAGGGCACCTGGCAGAGCTGGAATCCCCACCCAGCCCCAGTGTCCCTTCCTGTGCTGATGTCCGGCCTCGTCCTCTCCTGCCCAGGTATGAGAAGATGATCAGTGGGATGTACCTGGGGGAAATCGTCCGCAACATCCTGATGGACTTCACCAAGAAAGGGCTGCTCTTCCGGGGACGGATCTCGGAGAGGCTGAAGACCAGAGGGATCTTTGAGACCAAGTTCCTGTCCCAGATAGAGAGGTGAGCTCCAACAGGGAGTGAGCACCAGCTGCCAGTCAGAGCAGGAGTGGAATTTGGGGGACATGCCCCCAGGGCTGGTGGGAGAAGTTCCACGTGCTTGGTGTGGAGCCAGGGTGATGCAGGATGGTGCCACAGGGATAAATCAGCAGAGGCCACGTGGATGTGGCAGAGACAAGGAGGCTGGCTGGGGCTGGCAGCACAGATGGCTCTTGATCCTCTGCCCTGGGCACGGAGCGGGTGGGGGACACCCCGCGGGTTGCAGGGGTGTCACACTCCGCTGGCTTTGTCCTGAAACAGCCTCCCTGATTAGGATGTGACAGCAGGCCACGTCCAGGTCTGAAAGCTGAGGTTGAGGGGGGCTGTAGGTGAGAACTGAACACTCCTTGTGGCACTGCCACGAGTGCCCGGGCCGGGCAGGCCGTAGATGAGGAAGAGGAGGCCTCACGTCCCTAACGCTGCCCCCGCCGTGTCCCCCCAGCGACTGCCTGGCCCTGCTGCAGGTGCGCTCCATCCTGCAGCACCTGGGCCTGGAGTCCACGTGCGACGACAGCATCATCGTCAAGGAGGTGTGCGCCGTGGTGGCGCGGCGCGCGGCCCAGCTCTGCGGCGCCGGCATGGCCGCCGTGGTGGACAAGATCCGCGAGAACCGCGGCCTGGACTTCCTCAAAATCACTGTCGGCGTGGACGGGACGCTCTACAAGCTGCACCCTCAGTGAGTGCCTCTGGTTGGGCTCCTTGGGCAGCTGGGGGGCTCGGGGGGAAGGTTCAGGGGGTAATGGGGGAGGATTTGGGGTGTTTTGGGGGATCGAGGGCTGCCAGCAGCTCGCTGACACAAACTTGAGGCCCAGCAGGAGTCAGCTGCTCCCTTAAGGACAGGGGCTGCTCCAGTCCCACTGGGCCTGACCCAGACCTGGTGACCAGGTTCAGCCAGGGCTCCAGGTCGTGGGGA
Source organism: Pyrgilauda ruficollis (assembly GCF_017590135.1). NCBI lineage: Eukaryota > Metazoa > Chordata > Aves > Passeriformes > Passeridae > Pyrgilauda > Pyrgilauda ruficollis. The sequence goes on from NW_024509544.1 coordinate 1,437,280, forward strand.
TGAGGCAGCTCTAACCAGCAATGAGCTGGGTCATGGAAGTTCACGGCCACACAAAAACTTGCCCATGCCAGAGCTGGCTGGCTGGTGCTGCTGGGCACTGGAGCTTCAGACAGGGACTAAGGCACTGGGCTGAGCTTAAACAGGGCTCAGGAGTCCATGGGCAAAGGGAGGCACTGAAAACTCCCCCCAGGTGGGGCTGGTCAGGGCTGTTGAGGCTCATTAGTGCTCCCAGGGCTTGGTGGGCCTCGAGAAGGGGCTGGGTTTAGTCCTGAGTGAAGGCACAGCACGGTTGTGTTGTGCTTGGGCTGAAGTGTGGACACTTGGGCTTTCTAAGCTTCATCCCTGGCAACTCTGTCTCCATCCATCCATCCATCCCTCCATCCCTCCAATCATCCATCCATCCATCCATCCCCTCGGGGTCTGCGTTGCTCTCCCAGTCTCTGTGAAGGCAGATCAGGGCTTGGGACTGACACTTTCACCCCGTGGCTGGTCAGTTCAGAACCTCTCCCTCTCTTTGCCCCGCAGCTTCTCCACGGTCTTGCAGGAGACAGTGAGGGAGCTGTCCCCCAAGTGTGAAGTGACCTTCCTGCAGTCGGAGGACGGCAGCGGCAAAGGCGCCGCGCTGATCACGGCCGTGGCCTGCCGCATCCGCGAGGCCGGCCAGCGGTAGAGGGAAGCAGGTTTGCCCAAGAGCTTGGTTTCAGCAGAACAAGGACGTTTCCTCACCCAACCCCTCCCTCCCCCTGCACACACTCACACGCCCCCTCCCCTCCGAGCAGACTCGTAGCTTTACTCGTTCTCCGAGGCACCGCGGTGGGACCGGAGCCGCCGTGGGCTCTGTACCAAGTGTTGTCGTAGGAGTTCCCTTGCATGCCATAAAACCAGCTGTCGAGTAAAGCTCACAGTGTCTTTTGGCTTCTCCCTGCATTTCCAGGTGGAGCTGGAGCTGTCCCACCTCCGTCACACCCCCGACCACTGGCCCTCCCCTAGCAGCAGTAGGGATAACACTTGGATAATTCAGACACTGCATTGTCACTTTAACAGAACCTATTTATGTGTGTCGGAGCCGTAGCTGTCCGTGCTGTAGAAGCAAACCTCTAAGATTGGGCTAAAGACCTCCACTAGTCTTTTACCCTGATCAAGGCTGTATTATTTCCATGAAAGTCATGGTAACTCTCAAAGCACCGGGTGCTGCGCTGGGGGTGCCACGTACCTCCCTTGGTGAGCAATCCTGGGGGGGCTGCAGGAGCCCCTGAGCAGCCCCAGCAGAGCACGTGCCTGGAAATAATTGGGGACTCGGGCTCTGATCCCATTTCCTGACCTCTCACCCCCACCCTGAGCAGCGTGTAGGAACGTGGCGTGTGTAGGGTCGTGTTTCACCCCCGGGCACCACCACCACCCCTTCCCTGGTGCATGTGTGGGCTCCAGGAGCTGCTGCCACGGGGTTCTGCCTCCCCCTGGCCAGCCCCAGACCCGTGGCCGTGTCTGCCCTTGGCGTGGACAGTCTGGTTTGCTTTGTGTCTGTGAAATAGTTCTGCGGCTGCAGCCTTTAGGTGGCACCTGGATTTATACACTGTATATTTATGTTTTAAGAGATCTGATGTCTTTTTATGTACATAGTCTCGGGGGGGGGTTGTGTCACTTAGTTTTAACCTTTTCATGTTGTCAGAGAAGAGTACAGAGTAATTATTTTCTTTTTTTTTTTTTTTCTGTCGTGTATTTTTTTTTTTTTTTAATTTAAAATTTTCTTGGGGTAGACTGGAGAAAGAAACCCAAATACCTGAGGACTGTTGTACAAGAGGTTTGGGCATTCTGACTTTATCGCCAGGACAAAAGGGAAAGCAGAAAGCCAGGGTGTGCAGGAGCAGCAGGGCCCTGTGGTGATGCTGTGGGCTTCAGGCTGGGTTTAACCTTAGGAGAGGTTTTGTTTTGTCCCCAGCTGTGCTCTGGAAGGTCACATCCACGGGGGCACGACATAAGCCAGGGCCCTGCAGGTCCCCAGGGACCCCTGTGCCCTCAGCATCACCTGTGTGCCATGGCCCAAGTGCAGGGATCCATTTTTGCCAACAGAAAACTCTGGATGAACTAAAAGCTGCAGGTCTCTGCCTCAGTGAGAGGAGGCAGACAGAGGGTGGGGGGGTTTTCTGTAAATATTTAGCAGAAGTTAATGAAATTTCAGTGATGTACAAAAAAAAAAATATAACTAATAAACCCCACAAACAGCCCTTCAGATTGGAGGATAGAGTTTTTGTCTATTTTTATGTATATTTTTATACTGCTTGGGGTAACCTCATTACCAAAAGTCTCTCTTCTGTGTTGGGGGTCAAGTTCAGTAGCACAATTTTAAAGGAAAATTACTCTTTTGGGCATTTGAAATGCTTATTTTTTTATAAGCCTCAAGACAATTATAACAAATAAAACCTGTGTATAGAAATGATGTAAGAAACCAAGTTTAGTGGAAGTTTTAGAAGCTGTCAAATAAATCTTTGAAGGATGATACAGAAATCCTCTAATCTGGTACCAAGCAGTTTTGTGTGATTTTTTTTTTTTTCCTCAGAAAACCAGCATTTTGCCTACTGAAAAAAAATCAAAACAGAAATCTTTTTAGCTGCTGCACTGTGCAGAGTTGCATTAGTGGCTGTTTTTACTCTTGGCCAGCTGTGCCCCTTCTGAAATCCACAGTGTTTTCATCTGTCAGTGAGTGAAATTTTATGGAACACAGCAGTTCTGGGGGCAGAATGGGAAGGATGGGGATGTGAGCAGGGAAATTGGAGATACCTGGCCTGGAGCAGGGTCACCACTGTCCCCCCACCTGCCTGGGGTGAAGGAGGGGCTGCAGCTCCCCAGGGCTGAGGAGGATCACCCTTGTGGGTGGTGCTGGAGGATTTTTGGCTGGGCTTGGTCAGAGGGATCCCCCCCTGGGTCTCCAAGGCTCCCCTAATGTTGGAAAGCTTTTGCTTGGACTCAGAATTAAGCAGGGCCTGGAATGTCCCCAGTTCAGAGCATTGCAGGACACCTGTGGGTGCAGGGCCACAGGTTTGGGGAGCCCCTGGAGGGGTTTGGGGAGCCCCTGGAGGGGTTGGGGAGCCCCTGGAGGGGTTTGTGCTCCCTGGGCTCCCCAGGAGGAACCAGCCCTGCAGGTGTTGGGTGTCCAGCCCAGCTGGGAGCAGAACCTCATCGCCACGGGATGTTCTGTGAATGTGTTGAAAATGAAGAAGGGAAGATTAAATCCTAATTACTGATATGAAGGGAAGAGCAAATGATTATCTGTGGGGACAGACAGACAGACTGCTCAGCCTGATTTGTCTTCCCTGCAGCGAGAAGTGCTGCTTTGTGGGTTTAGGATGGTTTTGTTTTGCTTGGTTGTTCCCATCTGGATGCATTTTCTTTGCTTTCCCGGGCTGCTGGAATGTTCTCTGGCCATGCAGGCAGCAGGGAGCAGAGTCTCTGCCCTTCCCTCCCTGGCAAATCTCTCCTCCTTGGTACTTTGGACAGGATTTTATGGGGCTTTTAAAATATATGTAGATCTATATAAACACAATCAGCAAATTACTGAGACTTGCAGGCAGAATTTGCCTCTTCCCTTCCTGGAGCCCAAGGCTGGCAGGGAGAAGCTGGTGCTCAGTGGCCCGAGGGTATCAGTGGGGCACAGATCTCTGGCCTGGCAGCAGCTCAGCTGCAGTTTGACCCGAGATAACTCGGTGCCTGCTCTCCCTTATCAGGCAATCCAAACGCATCTGGCTGTTAGAGAGATAAGGGGGTGAAAGGTCCAAGTGCATGGGAGGGGAGAGGTGCAAAACAGTGGGAAAATGCACCGTGCAGGGGCTGTGAGGTACAAGGTAACAACAACAGCAAAACCTGGAAGGTGGGGAGCCCTCAGCCCAGTCCCCTCCAGACAAGGAAAATGCTTTGGGCAGATCAGTCACTTGCTCTGGCACAAAAATGGGCACTGAAGGCAAAAAGAGGCAATTCTTGTTCTCAAGGTAATTTGGAGAGGAAAATTTTTTCTCTTGTGACATCCCTGGCCAGTCTGAAACCTTTCTGGCCTGAAGCAAAGAAAATGCATCTCAGTGTGGGCAGGGGAGTGCTAAAGCCAAAGACTGTGTGGCTGCTGGCAGAAACCAGTGCTGTAGATTCACCTGATGTTGTTCTCTCGTGTTTACAATATTTATTTTTAGCAATTGACTGCAATGATATTATATATAGGCCTCCTTATTTTTGTACTTTTCATACCGTTCCTCCTGAGTGTGGTGTTGTACTGCTCAGCTCCCCTCGGCCACCACTGCTGCTCCTCAGTGACAATAAACCAGAGAAAAACAACCACCAGCCACTGCTGGGCTCAGTGTCGTGTGTCTGGGCCCCTGAGCTCCCCCCTGCCCCAAATCCATGATGCTGGCCCCTGGGAAGGGGCTGCCCCTGGCACTGGCAGTGCCAGGAGAGCACTGGGACAACCCAGGGATCAAGGGAAGGGGATGTTGCCTGGAAAATAAACACCAAGGGGATGTTGCCTGGAAAATAAACACCAAGATGAGTTTCCTGCCCCACATCCTGGTGGCACTGGGTGGGCATGGGGGGAGCCCTGGGGATCAGCCCCTGGCAGGGGTGCAAAGCCCTGCACAGCTCACACTTTGATGTGCTGCAAAAAATCCACCTGGATTTGAGGTACCATTAACCAGCTGCCCCTGTTGCTTTCCACAGAACCAATCTTGAGGAGTGGGTACTTCTAATTAAAACCAGAGTTAAGTATCTAAATACAGTTAATTCTGTAAGTAAATTTGATGCTGTGGCAGCTGAACAGCTGAAAATGCTGCTGCTCTCTGCTGCCAAAGCTGTGACACAAGATCACAGCGAGGTGCTGAATCCACAGGGTGAATCCAGCACAAAAAGCTACTCCCAGCAGGAAAGGACACACATGGACAAATATTCCACTTGAAATCATTTACTGACACGTTGCCATGTTTTTCTGTCTTGCCCAACACATTTTTATCTTTGTTATAAAGTACAAATGGTTTTATATTTTTCTGACATTAAAAAAATAGGCTAACGAGGCAAAAATTCCCAGTTTGAATCAAAAAATCCTGCTGTAAGAATTGAAAATTGCAAGAGACAAACATAAAACCCAACAAAGACTGAACAGAGTGTACCATGACACGACTCATCCATCACACCAAGTGGAGAGGAATCTCTTGTTCCCAGCTCTGCCTTTGGATCCTGTGACCTTGCTGAACTGATGTGAAGTTGGTGTTACACATACAACTCAAAAGGCACTCGAAAGTCACAAGTTCCTGAGCTAACACGGGAGGTATTCCCAAGGTAACAGCTAAAAGAAGCCAGAGAAAATGTTTAAAAATTGGTATTTGGTTTGTGTGAGTAGAGTCAGCACTCAGCAGAACTCCAGCTGAGAGCTGCTGCTGACAGCAGCAAGTAATGGTGAGGACATTGGAGTACTTGCTGTACATGGAAAAAATAATTCATTTATGAACATCCTTATTAGTAAATTAACCTGCTAAAAGACAGAGAATTATTGGCTGCAGTGTTAGAACAAGACCAAGAATGAAATGTGTGTGTGTGTGTGAGCTGCAAAAAAAGCTTAAACCCATCAGGTGGGAAAGGCTGTGCAGTTAAATAACCAAAGTTGAGATGCCACATTTACAGAGATTATTTGGCCCTAAGAGAAAAGGACCAGGAAAAAAAGCAAAATATGGATCTGGTATTTACAGATCAGTTATTTAAAAACCCAACAAATAATACAACCAAAACCCACACTAACAAAACCCACACAACCTACAATGTGTGCTCAGGTAATTTCCTAAGTTGTGATCCACACAAATTCCCTATTTCCAATTTGGCTCAGTTTTCAGCCAGAAAAGCCCAAGTGTAACAACACTTCTCAAACACGGAATGGCTGATGCCTGACGATGCAGGAAAGAAATAAAATTTTAAAAAATTAAAAAGGATGACTGGTTTTGGCCTACTTAATGTCTGAGCTGCATAGGAGAGCACTAAGGCCAGGGCTGCTGCCACTGTGCAAGGCCTTTCCCAGCTCTGGGCAGCATCCAGGGGGGAGAGGGGCTGCCACAGCCCCCAGGGAGCTCTCAGGCTTCCAGATGTTCCAGCTGTGCCTCGCTGTCTGCCCTCTTCTCTGGGGAGGTGTACAGGAAGTTGCAGCAGATGTAGAGGGGGAAGGTCAGGAGTCTGCTGTCCAAATTCATCACGATCTGCTCCTGGAGCACACACAGGACATTTGTGTGGTGAGGGGGACCAGGAAGCACAGCACTGACACAGCACTCATTCTGCACATCTTAATGGCTACACACTAAAATCAGGATGTAAAAATAAAGCAAAGGCAGCTCCCCTTCACCTCAAGTTTGTAACTCTGACACATTCTCAGCCTGCCCACAGCTCCCACCCCAGAGCTCCCAGCCCTCTGCAGCACAGGGAACAGCCACAGGAAATGCTGGAGGAAACTTCCCCTCCAACATGCTGAGGAGAAAGGGATCATTTTCAGATTTGGGAGATTTCACCAACCAGGCATTCCACAAGAGAAAGCAAACTTCAGTTTGTGGGTAGGAATTTTTTGGTTCCACTCTAGGAACCGGTTTTGGGGAAGCAAAATTGAAACTTCAGCCTCGTGAGGATGCAAAACAACTGAAACTTGAAAACTGAAACTTCACCCTCCAGTAAGGATGGCACTGACAAGGAAAGGTTTTCTGTGTTCTCACCACCTTTATATCACTGCTGGCTGGGATTTGAGAAACTTGATTAACAAGTCCCATATATGCCTCACTAAATCCTGCTGTCAGCAATGGGTGGAAAAGGGCACTTGCTCTAAGAAAACTCCACTCCTCTCTGGGGCTTTCTTCAATTCATTTAATAGAGTAATAAATCTAGCCCTTAAACAACATGCAGACATTCTTTTAACTCCTCAGTTTATGAGAGTCTTCACATTCTGAATTTGCCTCTAAATGAGGAGTCTGATGGCCAGATTATACAGAGGGTGATGCTGATGAGCAGCTGAACATGACACTGGCAGCAGACAGCAGCACCACAGGCACTCATTTCACTAATATGGGAACTAATTTCATATCATCAACACTCATGAAACCCACACTATCCTCCTCTAGATCCACTTCACAAATTAGCTTAATTACCCACTGCCTCTAACAGGAATGCCTGAGATTCCACATAAGCAACGACAACAGGAACAGCAACTCCCCTTCAAAAGCACTGGCGACTTCTCAGCATTTTTTTCATGCCTTGAACTCCAGCACTCAAGCCCACAGACACACCTGGTCCTTCTCCAGGGTGAGGATCTGATAACCTGTTGTCCTGCTGCAAATCACCTTCCCGCTGCAGTCGAACGAGGCCAGCCGCAACCTGGGGAGGGGGGCACAGACCACTTCAGCCTCCTGAATTTCAGCACGAGGAGCTCCTCCCCAGGAGACAGGGTAACACTTTTAACAAAACCAGCAGGGCTGGCAGCAGGGAGGGCCCCCTGGGCTGCACCTGAAGGCGATGCTGCGGCGCGGCTGCAGGCTGACGGAGCCGCTGCACGGCTGGTTCAGCGTGTTGCGCTTGAAGATGATGTAGCGGTTGGTGTAGGTCACCAGCAGGTCCAGGCCGAAGTTAAAGCCAGTCCAACGCCAGCAGTACTGCAGGACAGAGGGGACACACACAGGGGGGACACACACAGAGGGCACCCAGCCTGAGGATGGGCTGTGACACGCAGCAGGAGTGCCATGCCAGCGCCGGGGGGTCTGAGCTGCACCGGGGGGTTCAGGGATCTCTGTCTGGGACAGAGAACTCACTGGGGACAACTGGACACTGCAGGGGGCTGTGTGACAGCAGCTGAGTGTCAGCTGCCTCCCAGACAGGCAGAACACACGCCATAAGGGGGGTATCAGATACTCAGCACCGGGTAATGGGGCTGATCTGTGAGCCCCAGCCATGCCCAGAGAACGCCTGGGGTTACGTGACTGCAAGGGGAAAAATTCATGTTCTTGGTTCATTTCACAAGACCTGTTACCTAAAGACACCGAGGGGCCCTGGCTCTGAATGTTACACATTTTAGCTAGAGAACTTCCTTCTCCAGCTAATAAGACACCAGTGATCAGAGCTCTGTCTAACTGCCTGGACTAACAGCTTTCCCAGTCTCACAGCACAAGAGCACAATAAAACACCAGCTCCTTGCTCCTTGCAGAGACGTGGCTTCCATCTCTCTGGGGAGAAAAAAATGGTATCTTTCTCCATGACATCTTCTGGATGCAGTTTGACAATGAGGACCTACAAGATTTGGAAATGCCTGACTTGTCTCAGCCATGCCAGCCCTGCAGTTTGCCACGTGCCACACTTACATCACCATCCTTGGCCAGTTTGCGACCACACCTCATGCTGTTTCCTTCCAGTTCCTCCTTATTGATTTCTTGAGGCCTGAAAAAAACCCCAAACCAGCATCTTTAAGGAGAATTCAACAGCTTTGTGTGATACCTTAATGTGGGGAAGATGAACGGACTGGAGTAAACTTGTCTGACCACACAATGATGGAATACCCTGAGCTGGAAGGGACCAACAACTGACCCTTCTTTGAGCAGAGGCATGACTGGATGAGCTCCCAGAGCCTCTTCCATCCCAAACTGTCCCATAAACATCCACCTAAACCACAAAACTGCAATATAAACCAGGCTGTGACACCTCAGTTAGGCAGGACTTCTACAAAAGAACTTCTCCAGATAACAAAATAATGCTGTTGCAATGAACTACATTCTCCCAGCCTTGTAAAAACCCAAATGTTTTTTAAACACAGCAGGCTGACTTCTTAGACACAACCAGAGACAAGTGCTGGGGCACAGCTGCAGGGCTCTGCACAACAGCAGTGCTATAAAGCAGCAGCCACGAGACACTGGAGAGGTTTCTCAAGGGGCTGGTTATGCAACTTGACTGAAAAAAAACCCCACTTCCCCTCCGTGCTCATAAAAACCCCACTTCCCCTCAGTGCTCAAGAAGTGCCAGGGCCTCTCAGAGCTCCTGAGACCCAGAGCCCTTGGCTGTGTCACCCCACACCAAGATCAGCTCCTCTCACCCAGCACGTAGAACAGCCTTGCAGAGCCAGCACGAGTGAGATCAGCCCTGATTTTCCACAAGAGTGTTACTCACTTTGCTTCACACTCCATGACAGCATTAACCCAACACCCACTGCCAGGAAGTGTCCAAGTTACACCAGGCTGAGGGCTGGCAGTGAACTTTATTAATCCCAGTGACATCAACCCTCACAGGTTCAACTGCAAAGCCACAAGGGCCAGCAGTGCCCTCCAAGCCAGGAGAGATGCAGCCTCTGCTCTCCTCCCACTGCTCCTCACAGCTAAATCTTTTATAAACTCAGCCCAGGTATCTCCTCTTGCTTCTGTAAAAACCAATCCTGGGAGGTGAAGTGTTCAAAGAACAGGTTATGCATACAACTCATCACACTTCAACAAATTCACCCAGGAACCTCCCGTGTGCTTTTCCACATCTTCCAGCTGAACTGGTTCTGTGGCTGACCTAAATGCAGTAATGGTGATAAAGGATTTATTTCTGTTTAATTAGTGACAAATTTCACAAACATTAGTCCATAATGCTCAGACTGACATTAACATTCCCCTCTCCATCCCTCGAGCAGCCTCAGACAATGCAGAACTTCAGCTTGAACCACTTCCACCAGCTGCCACACAGTGAACAGTGGAGTCATTCTGCTTCCTTCTTACACACTGCCAAAGAGACTGCTAAGAGCAGAAGTGATTCCAGTCCCAGACTTGAAAGATCTGTCTGGCTTCTGCCACAAAACACATGTTTAATTTAAAAAAAAAGTGATCCACTTTAACACAAGTAAACCCTGAGCAGCTACAGTTCAAAGCCACAAACTCCACTGCTAACACTAAAAAATTCTCCAATTCTGAAGAGTGAATAAGATGTTTAACCCTTTTAAATGCAAACTCAAAGTGGAAGGGAAGCACTTTCTTCTCCTCTCTATAAAGCCACCATGACAAACCACATCACACGTTTCCAAGCAGTGCCATTTCCATGCTGGCAGTGCTAGAAGAAGCAGGTGCAATTATACCCTGCACCAGGTGGGATATGGAAATAGAGCCTTACTTCAGCTCAGAGGAGTCAGATTCATGTCTTGCTCTGATTCTTAAGTCTGCCTCCTCACCCTTGAGGGAAAACATGTGTTTGATGCTGACAAGGGCAGTAGGTGTGAGAGGAAGAGCAGCAGGGCTGGATAAACGATGGGCTTATAAAAGCTGAATTCTTTTCCTGCAGCTACACGTTGGTCAAATGGCCAAAACATTTGCACTAACACAAAGGAACAGCTGCATGTGTGCCCTTCTGAGGCTGAGACCTTTGCTTTTCACCGTCTTAAAGGAAATAATCAACCCATACTGCAAAAGAGAAAACTAGACAGGGAAGAAAAATGTGGAAAAATACTCTGCCCATTCCAAGAGCTGTTGAAGTCCTCAGCTGTAGCTGAATTTTAAAATTGCTCTTTTCCAAGCTGGATGATCCTCACTGCAGCTCTGTGGGTACTCCCTTTTCCAGAAGCATGTGTATCCATCCAGTGGCTGAGAATTCAAATGCTCCCACTGCACTGAACTACCAAAACACATCCAAATTAGCAAATACTGCATCTTATCTCAGAATTCTGGGGACTCACTTCCCTATGAAGCCTGTTTCCCATGAGCCAGGAGGTGACACTGTCTGCTCTCAGACACAGCCACAGCAGCATTGCAAAAGCCTTCCCAAGAGAGCAGCATCAAAACAGGCCACAGGCACCCAAAATTCACCTGCAGGAACTGAATGTGAGAGCCTCAATTCTGCACCTCACCTCCACCACTTCCTAAAGGACTGCTGCCTGTGAGAACAACTTCCTAAAGATCTTGGCTATGCTTCAGACCAGAGTTTGGGGCTTTTTTGAAGCTCCTGTTACAGCCCAACACGTCTCTGTCCACAGCGTCACCCGCTGGGTGACAGGACAAAGGAGCAAGTCAGCCTGCTGGCTCTGGGGAGGTAACAGGCATTCTGCAGCTGCCTGACTTGGCATTTTTTCACCTCAAAGCACTCTAGGAGCCAGCAGAGAAGACAAAGGCAGGATCAACTCCCCCAGCTACATTTTGCCACAGTTTTGGTGTTAAATCCAGGACCTGGCTCACTGGAGCACGGCCAAGAGCAAGCAGAAGGAACAGGAACAGTTTGATGGCCAAAGCATCCTTAAAATGAAGGCTCAGAAATCACCCTTTCACAGCCTCAACACAGATTTCCAGGTGAAGTGCTAGTGACCACATGAAAGAAAATACAGAACTCGTGTCCCCCACCCAGCATTTCCCTCTGGTCCCACCAGACCAGTTTTCCAGAGTTCTGCTGGCTGAGGGATGGGAGACCAGCCAGCCCAGGGGAACTGAGAGCTCCACAGAGATAATGCTTCCCCCCTCCTTTTAATGTAAACTCCAAAACAATTCATGTCAGAATTTCTATGAGAGGAAGGTTTCTAATTTAAGAGAGAAATAAAGCCTGTAATATACCTACCCAATATCATTGTCTTGTTCTGCTCTGAGCATGGCAAACCACTGCTGTTTGTAAACAGAGGGCAGCCATTCTAAAATTAAAAAAAAAAAAAATAATAATCTTGGTGTTGTCTTTGGAGCTGGGAACGGGGATGGTCATATACATTCGAAATAGAGAAATAAAATGACATAGAAATAATGAAGTTACACTTATGAACTGGATTATGCAACCCACTCCCTGATACTCCCTGTGTCCTCCAGCTCCCAGCCCCAAGCACAGGGGAAGGATAAACATCCACAGCTAACAGGCAGTCACTCCAGACTATGTTCACCTCCTCAAACACCCACTGCTGCCACAAGTGATGCAACTCCACAGGTTTTCTCAGCACACACAGCTCTGCTCAGCCAAGGAGCTTGTTAACAAGCTCTGGGGAGAAGATGCTGTGTTCTGAATGCCCAGGGGAGCTCTATGTAAGTCAAAGAAGAAGAAAACACAATCAAGGGATAAAAGAAAACAGTGACTTAGCACAAATATGGTAAAACAAACAGAAGAATAAACATAAATCATGTCTTCCTTGGAAAACACACAAAGATTTTATTGGCTGTGTTAATAAAATGTTGCAACCAAGAGATAGAACAGAACAAAACTCAGTAGTTTGTCAGGCAGTTACACAAAAGGGATCCCAAAATCACGGGGTGTAAGAAGTTCTTAGTCAAGATAACAAATGGGGCAAGGGGGCAAGGTCAGAAATGAGAAATTTCACCTCTGGGAAATGGGCTGGGTGAGAGAACAGGGAGAGCCAATGTGACCAAAAACAACCCAGGAAGCTGGTGAATGTGACAGAAGGGAGGAGAGGCCAGATCATGGATGGAAGACTGAAAACCAGCCTTTGTCCCACTGACTCTAGAGTGAAAGTACAGATGTGATAGGAGCAAACTGGGCATCAACCAAAGTACAACTGAAAATAAAAAATGAATTAAGGAAACCTACACAGGCAAGGAGCAGAGAATGGATGTGCTAGAAGGGAAGGAAGAAATATCAGGAGGGAGAGCATCTTCTCTATTTGTGTATCTATTTCCTATCTCACATTTCAGCTGCAGCTCATCTGCTGATTTATGAAGAGGGAAAGCACAGCTGAGGAAATGTTCACAAGCCACCAATAAAACAGAACAACAAACACTATGCTCACACAGACACATTATGTATTCCTGTCTCTTGCACCTTTTCTGCACAAAGATCAGACTGCTGTGAACTCCTGACACAGAATTTCAGTTCTCCCCTCTAGGACAGAGTATAAAAATATATAAATAAATAAACAATCACAGTACTACTTTCAATAGTGATTTTGTGATTTGCTTCTCTACCTCCTCGAGAACAATTTCATCTGGGATAATCTTCCAGCAGAACACAAAACCACCCAGCAAAGGCCCTGTCTGCAGCCTCTCAGGTACAGAGCATCCCCTCAAATACTGAGTGCTGGCAGCCAACAGCCTGCTCCAAAGTGCAGCCCAGGATTTATCTCAACCTCCTTGTAAGTGAAGAGCAAAAGTTCTGATCTTAACACAGCTCGTGGCTGCACCCTGGCACAAACAGATTACAGGGGCAGGCAAGTACCCAACTCTGACAGCACTCCCCAGCACAAAGATCCTCCTGCATGCAGCACATGCCCTGTGTCCCCTTTCCCTGCACCACAGTGCCACCCAGCTGTCCTGTGTCCCCTGTCCCCACACCACAGAGTCACCCAGCTGCTCTGTGTCCCCTGTCCCTGTCACCACATGCTCTGTGTCCCCTTTCCTTGCACCACAGTGTCCTGTGTCCCCTTTCCCTGTCAGTACATGCTCTGTATCCCCTCTCCCTGCACCACAGTGCCACCCAGCTGTCCTGTGTCCCCTTTCTCTGCCCTGTGTGTCCCCTCTCCCTGTACCACAGTGGCCACCCAGCTGCCTGTGTCCCCTTTCTCTGCCCCGTGTGTCCCCTCTCCCTGTACCACAGTGCCACCCAGCTGCCTGTGTCCCCTTTCCCTGTCACCACAGTGCCACCCAGCCAGCACAGTGCTCCTCGTGGCTCAGGGACTGCCTCCCTGCAGAGCCAACACCTGTGAGCTGTGCCCAAATTTCGCTCTTTTTCAATGAGCACAAGGAGATCAGCCTCAAAGATGCAATAATCTCAGAACAATTCTTCCTCTGCCAGACATGGGTGAAGGCTTCAGGGTTTGAGAACAGGCACAACATTTACCCACCAAAGAGCACTCTGAAAAGGCTGCCCATCACACTGCAAGTGCTAACACCAGACAGGAGGAGAAGGAAATCAAGTGGAGCTCCAGAAAACTTCTGGTTTGCATCTTATTGACATGCTGACAAAGCCACTTCACAGGGATACAAATCCACTGCTCTCCTGTGTCACCATTAAGGATTTAAATAGTCATTCACCCAATGTTATTTTTTATAATGACCTTTGCACTTTGCCTATAGCCTGTACCAGTGTCACTCTGAAGTGAGATGGATTATATTTACTTCATACCCTTCCCTGGGTAGCTGTGCCAGAGCTGCACAACCCTTTCCATGACAGAATGAATTTTCCCAATATCCAACCTGAACCTCCCCTCAGACCATTGCTTTTGTTCCCTGGGAGCACAGCCTGACCCCCCTGGCTGCCCCATCCTGTCAGGAGCTGTAGAGAGTGAGAAGGTTCCCCCTGAGCCTCCTTTTCTGTGGCTCCCTCAGCTGCTCCTCACCACACTCATGCTCCAGGCCCTTCCCCAGCTCTGTCCCTCCTGGAACATGCCCAGCTCCTCCCTTGTCTCTCCTGGCATGGAGAAACTGAAGGCAGGAGTGGATGTGAGTGCTCAGCTGTGCCCAGCACTCCCTCCCTCACTCACCTGAGGGCAGCAGGGCATCCCTCTCCACGATCCTGGCTGAGGCCAGGTCACTGATGATGTACTGCAGCCTCAGGTGTGTGAACACGGGCACGAAGGCGCTGCCCTGCGCCGACTCCAGGAAGGCAACGTCGCCCCCAAACTCTGCAACACAGCACCCACACTATGGTTTGCCTCCCTAAATCTTTTCCAGATCCTGTTTATACTGCAGTTTTTACTTATTGGTTAGAGAAAGTTGTTATGGGTGTTTAATGGCTTTTATTATTTTTTTTTATTAGGGTTATTTAATGGCTTTTGCCATTAAAATGGAGAAATTACTCATGTTCAAACCCCAAACCAAGGGCTCCTCCTACCTCTCCTGCGCTCAGCAAACCAGGCATCAGCTTCACTCAACACCTGCTTGAAAGACCCATTCCAAGAAGGCACGAGCTGAAGGAACATCCACTGGGCAAAACAAATAAATTCTAGTGAGTCAGCTGAAGTCTCAGGTAAGAAATCTGCATGCTAACAGGAGGCATTTCCACAGTGCACTAATTTCTATAAAAGTTCTGCTGCTCCATTAAATACTTCCAGTCAACCCCACAAAGGTTCCACTGCACTGAGCCCCAGGCAAGTACCTTTTTGAGAGCAGTGTACACATCCATCTCCACCTGCAGCACAAACAGGTTGGAGGAGCTGATCAGCTGCTTCATGAGGTTTATGCTGGAAAAATCAATTGTAACAGGTCAGTGAGAAAGGAAAGATAAAAAGGAGAAGGGGAGGTAGGGAACAAGCAATCAGCAAAAGCCCAGAAAGTGATCTGCAGTGGGCTCTAGACTTGGACAGGGACTGTCCTTCATCCCTGCAAGGGAAGTGCAGCCCCAGTACCTGAGTTCCTTGAAGAGTCCAACACTCTGGTGAGTCATCAGATTGTTCAAGAGCCACTCAAGGCACCTGCATGGAAAGCAAGGAGTTAGGACCTCTGCTTGTTTCTTCTCTGTGCCAACATTCCTGCCACAGCTGCTCCCTCAGTAAATTTGCAGACAACACTAAGCTGGGTGGGATTGTGGATCTGCTGGAGGGCAGAAGGGTTCTGCAGAAAGATCTGGACAGACTCAATCCATTCACATTAGGTACTTGATTTTTTTTTCCCTGTTTG
The DNA here is from genome assembly GCF_017590135.1 of Pyrgilauda ruficollis. Taxonomy (NCBI): domain Eukaryota; kingdom Metazoa; phylum Chordata; class Aves; order Passeriformes; family Passeridae; genus Pyrgilauda; species Pyrgilauda ruficollis. The sequence goes on from NW_024509544.1 coordinate 1,452,828, forward strand.
GGTGGTCAGGCATTAGAACAGAGTCACACCTCCACCCTGGAGGTGTGAATTTGGCTCTGGATTATGTGGTTTAGTGGTTTCAGTGGTAGTGCTGAGTGCATGGTTGGACTGGATGATCTTACAGGTCTCTTCCAACCTTGATGTTCTAAGATTCTGTTCTAAATACATATTAAAACAATTAACCTGGTCATTATGTAAGTACTGTGTAAATTCACTGTTAATTGCCAATGTCCAAAGCAGCTTGCAGACAGTAATTCTTACTTTTTCTTCACAGAGTCCAGCCCATATGTCCCTGCAGAATTGTAATAACCACACACAGTTTGGGCAGTGATGGTTTCCTTCATTGTTTCACCACATTGCTGGATTAAGCCATCCTGAAGGGAGGAAAAAACACACAGACATTCTGAGTGTTCACTTCCCAACATAAAATGTCAGACACTGTGCTGTTCATACAGATTTTCAGGCCTGAGCCAGCCCCCAAGTCCCACAGGTTGCAGTGACTGGTGCTACATTGTTCAAACCATGTAAACCATCATTCCTCAGAAACACAGATGTTCCTTAAGAATATTTCCTGTGAATGAAAAGAGCTCTGAATGCCTCCAGGGTAGAGCAAGCAAGCTCCAAAACCTACTTAATCTACTTTTAGATATCACTCACAAATCACTTAATCTCACACCTCAATCTTAGTCACAGCATTTTTCAATAAACCCACTGCTTTGTGTTTGGCTTTTTTCCCCAGCTAGCCTGAAAAGCTGATTCATTCTGATTCATTCCTCTGGGTGAAAAAGGCCTCGTGGGCGAGGATACCCTGAACTGCTGTGTTTCTTTCAGGTAAAGAGAGAAGGAATGGCACTGTGGCATTTCTGACTTACCAGCTGCAGCATGCAGGCTGCTGCCAGCAGGGCCACCACGCGGCTGGGGTTGATCAGCACATCGTCTCTGTAGAGAGAGCCAAAAGCCACCTGCAGGGCTGCAGAGGGAACAGGAGTCAGAGGAGACACTCCAGAGAGCTCGGGGCATGAGGAGTCCTTAAACACAACCAAAGCCCCTCACTGCACACCTTCTCTAAAGTCTAAGTGCTGGCTCCTAAGCTAGAGCAACTGACCAGACAGAAAACACAACATGGGGCAGTAACTAATCCATTTCTGAGCTCCCAGGATTTAAACAAACTCTTCAGCACCCCTGAGAGCTGAAAAACTGCACAAAGAGAAGCTGAACCTCATGAGCCGTCTCTGAACATCAACAGGTTTAAATTAACCTCTCCCTTCAGGGTTTTGTTAAAATAAAAGGCTCTCACTTACCTTCTACATCAATATTTTGATCAGGAATCTCCAGCTCTATGACATTCATGCTGGATTCTTTCCAAGAGCCACTGAACATACTGGAAAAGTAGCCTGACTGTATGAAGGAAGAGAGAAAAAGAACTCAACTAAGAGATTTCATCCCACTTAGAACTGCCAAAAGCAGCACGTGGAACCAAACACAGTTAATATTTACCTTTATGCAGAACAAAATATATTAAGGGAGCTTTCACAAGCTAAAACATTCTGACAGACTCGAGGGGCTGACTGTAGCTGCTGTTTCTGACACTCAAAATGCCTACAGGAAAGTTGGGGCTATGTGTGTGTAACCAGAGTAAGGAAAGAGTTTGAAAAGGTCAGAAAAGCTACACAAGCTATTTTTTCCACAAACCACATCACCAGTGGGGACAGAATTAGTCCAAAAACTAAGTGCTTAAGGTTACTAGCAAACAACAAATCCTGCAGGCATTAGGGAATGCCAGTTAGGGGTGGAAAAAAAAAAAAAGGCATGCAAGACATACAAATTACTGTACAAGGCTGTAGCCTCATACCAAGGACACAGACACACACACCATTTACGGCAATATACCTTTTATTATTAAGTGAAAAGCACATAAAACTAGAATTTGAGGTTTCCATCCAAAGGAAGGGAAAGATAATGCTCTACTAGGGTTCCTGATTTTCCTTCCCAGCAGCAGATGTGCCCATTATGAGATGCTATCAATGAAGTTTACCTGAGAGATCAAAAAAATAAAGTCTATTTGTACAGCACTGCATTCCCTGACCTCTTCCCTCAGCATTTCAGCTCAGGGCAGCAAATTACACAAACCCCAATTTTGATTTCATTTGATCAGGTCAGTATTTCTGTACCCCTGGCATATCCCTAACTCTGACACCCACAACATGTTCCTATCCAACCCAGGGCCTCACTCATCTTTGTCCTCCTCACGAGGCTGCCTCAGCTTTGCCACAGAGATCACCTCCCCAGTTCCATAAGGATTTATCATTTTTGTAACAGCATCATGAGAAAGAAATGTCCCATTTTTCAGAGCTGCTGTGACCAGCACCTGACTGTCCTTCCTGGAACTTGAGGCTCCATGTCCTTCATGGAACTTGTGCCTGGGGAGAGCAGGGCAGCAGAAACAGCCAGGCTGAGTCTGCCTGGGGGCACACAAAGGCATTAAGAGTCATTTACATGGAGTTATTCCTAACCTCCAACACCACTTTACCTACAGTAACACAACTGCAATGCAGGAGTGTGCCCTGGAACAGAACCTGCCTGAGGAGAATGGTCAACTCCTCCCAAAGCTCATGTCCCAAAACCACTGCTGCTACAAGGCCTCTACAGACAAGTCACAACTTTCAACCCCTCTAAACTGCTGCACCCACAGAAGGGATTGCACACCCAATTTCAGTCAGCAACCCGTGCTAAGGCCTCAGGAACAGCTTCACCAATATCAGATGCAGCAACCACAGAGCCACAGTGACAGAAAACACCAGCAGCCTGTAGCCAGCAGTGCTGTGCCCACCCTGCACCACCCAGGCTGCCTGTCCCCCTCCCCAGGGTGCAGAGTGGCAGTGGGAGCTGTGCCTGCCAGCCCTGCTGCTGTCACACACCCCATGGTCCCTCAGTGTCACTGCTCCTGTCACACCCCACAGCCCTCAGTGTCACTGCTCCTGTCACACCCCACAGCCCTCAGTGTCACTGCTCCTGTCACACCCCACAGCCCTCAGTGTCACTGCTCCTGTCACACCCCACAGCCCTCAGTGTCACTGCTCCTGTCACACCCCACAGCCCTCAGTGTCACTGCTCCTGTCACACCCCACAGCCCTCAGTGTCACTGCTCCTGTCACACCCCACAGCCCTCAGTGTCACTGCTCCTGTCACACCCCACAGCCCTCAGTGTCACTGCTCCTGTCACACCCCACAGCCCTCAGTGTCACTGCTCCTGTCACACCCCACAGCCCTCAGTGTCACTGCTCCTGTCACACCCCACAGCCCTCAGTGTCACTGCTCCTGTCACACCCCACAGCCCTCAGTGTCACTGCTCCTGTCACACCCCACAGCCCTCAGTGTCACTGCTCCTGTCACACCCCACAGCCCTCAGTGTCACTGCTCCTGTCACACCCCACAGCCCTCAGTGTCACTGCTCCTGTCACACCCCACAGCCCTCAGTGTCACTGCTCCTGTCACACCCCACAGCCCTCAGTGTCACTGCTCCTGTCACACCCCACAGCCCTCAGTGTCACTGCTCCTGTCACACCCCACAGCCCTCAGTGTCACTGCTCCTGTCACACCCCACAGCCCTCAGTGTCACTGCTCCTGTCACACCCCACAGCCCTCAGTGTCACTGCTCCTGTCACACCCCACAGCCCTCAGTGTCACTGCTCCTGTCACACCCCACAGCCCTCAGTGTCACTGCTCCTGTCACACCCCACAGCCCTCAGTGTCACTGCTCCTGTCACACCCCACAGCCCTCAGTGTCACTGCTCCTGTCACACCCCACAGCCCTCAGTGTCACTGCTCCTGTCACACCCCACAGCCCTCAGTGTCACTGCTCCTGTCACACCCCACAGCCCTCAGTGTCACTGCTCCTGTCACACCCCACAGCCCTCAGTGTCACTGCTCCTGTCACACCCCACAGCCCTCAGTGTCACTGCTCCTGTCACACCCCACAGCCCTCAGTGTCACTGCTCCTGTCACACCCCACAGCCCTCAGTGTCACTGCTCCTGTCACACCCCACAGCCCTCAGTGTCACTGCTCCTGTCACACACCCCACAGCCCCTCAGTGCCACTGCTCTGCCTTCAGTTTATGCTTGTTACAGGTTCTCACACTCCAAAAAGAAAAGGCTTTTTCCTACAAGAAAGCAATGGAACACTCCTCTTGCTGGGACCACACAAGTAATTGCTGAAGCTGCTCTGGAATTCGGGCACTGACACAGCAACAGCCACAAAAAAACCCAGAATTGGCTCTTCCTGTCACTTGTTGCACCAGAGAAACTGCAGCCACGTGTGGAGCACCCCCAGTTCCACCGTGTCACACCCCTGCTCTGCTCCACTGCAGCTGACACACAAGGGCCCTGTGTCCAGGTACAGCACCTGAGGGCTTCACACCAACCCTGCCAAGGCCAGAACCCCTGAAAGACACGGGCACAAGAGAATTTGGTGTTTCAGGGCACAGCCAGGGCTCCTCCCACAGCAGGAGTGACACAGCACAGACAGCGAAGCCACCAGCACCTCTGCACCCCCACGACACAGACACAAAGGACTCCAGCTCAACACAAGCCCAACAGGAAATGTTTGTGCAAACAGCATCCTTTTGGGCTATGCACTAGGGTTTATTTCTTTTCAGAGTTCCTGAGAAAACCTTCCTCCTGCAGCAGCAGGGATGCTGCAAGGAATCCTTTTATGAAGGCTGGTAACAATCACCTAACACCTGCAGAGACCCAGCAGCAGCAATTTCCCTGCAGGTCCCTGCACACAAGTCCAGGGGACAGTAAAACTGGGCTGGGGCACCACAAATCCCTTCTGGAATCCCTCCTTTGTCCTGCAAGAACATTCACATCACAGGAGTCTCTCAGCCACTTGTTCAGCAAACAACAACATGTTTTAAGGACATGAAAGACAACTGTCAGGACTGTTTTCACAGACAATGCACCAAGATTAGGAATAAAATAAATTAAACAAAATAATTAAGCAGTATGAGAAGCAAAACCTTTTTCAAATATGAACCTACAGCTCTGCTTCCCAACAGGAACTCTTGTTGCTAACAGGAGTTGGTTAACAAAAAGAGTTAAAATCCTAAATATAAAGTGGAAGAACAAAAAAAAAAAAAAAAAAAAAAAAATCTCCAGTCATACTTCAGAGTTCGCAGACATCCTTTTATTAAAAACACAGTTCCTATGGGAGTTAGAAAGGAACCACTTACCTGACACAAATAAATCTTGTGCAAGTTCCACTCCTCTCCCAGAGCACAAATTTTGATATCACTGTTCTCCCCATTCAAAAACAGTGTCTGATAAATATACTTCGACGTGCTTTTCAATTTTTTCCTAGTAAAAACAAAACAACAGTGAGACACACCCCTTGAGATCCTCCGTTACAGCATCAACAGTCGGTGCCAAGCGCTCGGGGGGTTGTTCCTGCCCGGCCCGGCTCGGCCCGGCCCGGCAGCCGTGTTCCCCCGTGCCGGCACCGCTGCCCCGTGCCGCCGCTGCCGCCGGGGCCTTTCCCGGGGAGCCCCATGCGGCCTCAGCCCGGCTCCTCTGCCCTGCAGCCCCCGCTGCTTCCCGCACGGCACCGAGGGGAGGCCGGGCCGGGCCGGGCCCTGCGCTGTTCCCTGGGGGCTGCGCCCCGGCCCGGCCCCGCATCCCCCCGGCCCCGCTCAGCCCGGCCCTGCAGCTTCCGCAGCGCCCGTCCCTCAGACCTGCGGCCCCGGAGGTGCAGGAGCCGCTCCTCCCGCTCGGCCTCGCCGTCGCTGTCGCTGTCCCCGGTTCCCTCGGTCCCGCCGCGCTTCCTCTTGCCGCCCTTGCCCGCGGCCGCCGCCTCGCCCCGCGGGAGCCCGGCCTTCCGCCGCAGCACGCGGCTGCCCAGCGAGCCCATGGCCGCTCCACCGCCTCATGGGGCCGGAGCGGAGCTGCGGCCGGAGCGGTAGCGGCGCCTCAGCCCCGGCCGGCGGCGGCCGCGGCCCCCGCAGCTCGGGCTGGGCTGGGCTGGGCTTTTCCCCCTCAGAACTGGATAAAAGCTCTGCCTCCTCTGCCGGCAAAACTCAGGAATGTGTCTCCAATGGCAGCCCAGAGAACGAGCAAGAATATTATTCTCTTGGAGGCCACAGAGGCATCTCCTACTCCAGCCAGCAGCCTGTTTTAGAGGAAAATGAGGGATGGGATTGGGGTGTAGCCACCTCAGTGTTGGAGCTTTGCCAAAGCAGCCTCAGGCTGATCCTTCACAACAGGATTATCCACCGGCAGTAAAAAATAAATTGCTAAGCCAAAGCAGAGTCCCATTTTTGGAGGGCAAACAGTGAACAGTGTGTAGGGTCTGGGGGAGAAGTCTCTCCCAGAGGCTGATGGGGACATCCCCGTGAGGCCCAGGCACAAACACAGGTCCCTTATGGGGTTGTGACACGGGGCAGCTGGCAGTCAGCCTGGGGAGATGTGGGCAGCTGTCCCAGGCAGGTCTGGGGAATCCCCTCAGGGATATTTGGGATTGTGTCCCAGGAAAATCTGCCCAGCCCCAGCACCAGGCTGGTGAGGTAGGGTTTTGGGGACAGGTCATTCCTTAAAAGGCACCATTCCAATGACAGCACTTTATCCAGAGCAGGTTTATAATATAACCCACATTATTTATATTCCCATGATCCAGCAGACAGACCAAAATCACAGGGCTGCTCTAACCAGGGCAGAAAAGGGTTTTTCTCATGTCACCAGTGACAATTCCCCACTTACAGGCAACATATACACACAGCACAGCCAGGCTGTTAATGCTCCACACTAACAGAGGCAAGTCAATATGCAAACGTGTTTGTATTTTAGATATTTGGTTTCTTTGTGTTTTAATTCTACTGAAAAACTGAAGCAAACCCATGTTTTGCAGTCTCCATGTACCAAGGAGGTTGGCTTTTCCCTGTGCAGCCTCTCACTCTCAGGTTTGCTTTAGTTGATGCATTTTGCTGGTGAGCACAACAGCAGAGGGGCAACTGCTCAGGAAACAACTTTTATACCTTTGGTTACAGCATTCTGTGTAAGTTGGGCTTCACCAGCCCAGTTAGTAGGCAAATGGGTGTTCCAAGCATAAAAGTGTATCAAAAGGGTCAACCACTATCTAACCAGAACATGAACTAACCTAAGTCAGTAATCAGAGTAATTAATAAGGCATTTGGGAAAAAAAAAATAAAAGGAGGAAATCTTTATCATGATTGGGCTCGATGATCTTAAAGGTCTTTTCCAACCTAAACCATTCCATGATCAGCTGCTTGCCATCACCCAGCAGGTTCTCCTTTAATCCTCCCCACCACACAGCCTGAGCAGAACCTTCCTGTAGTCCCCTGAGCAGTCTCCCTAGAGAGAGCAGAAAAAAGGAACACCATTAATTTTGCAGTTCCATGGAAAGCAGGATTCCTTTCAGTATAAATGACTTATTGTAGTGTTTGTATCCTCTTTGACAACTTCATAACCAAGATCATTCAGGAAGGTTTTCAGTACATAAATGTGAAGTCTCCTTAATTCCACCTCCTCTAAAATACCCAAATGTTGTTTTGAGGGTCTCCTAGGTGCTGCTTAGCAAACCCAGGTGTGTGTAAGACTCTGAGCTCACCTTAATGAAGGAGTGGAGTGATTTTCCATACATGGCCAGGAACTCCCTCCTGATGTAGAGCATGTCTATCTCAGCACGGGACACCATCACCCGGATCAGTGTGCTGTCATCAGTGCCCAGGCCCTGAGGGGACACAACAGCAGCTGCACAGGCTGGGGACACACAGGGACAGGCACTGAGCCTTGGCCTTCCATGGAATCCACTCCTGACTAGACCATTTTTGCATTAATGCAGGCATCCATTACCAGCTCTGAGCTTCCTGAAGGAAAAGAACTCCACAGAAAAGCTCTGAGCTTCCTGAAGGAAAAGAGCTGCACAGAAAAGCTCTGAGCTTCCTGAAGGAAAAGAGCTGCACAGAAAAGCTCTGAGCTTCCTGAAGGAAAAGAGCTCCACAGAAAACCTCAGACTTCTTTCTTTTTTCCCTCCAATAAACAGTTCCTTTTTCTCTAATTCTGTCATGCTATTGACTTAAGCATGGAGAGGCAGGGGGGAAAATAGCAAAATCTCTTTACCTTCATGGATTTGTACAGTCTTTCAGCAAAATAAGCAGGTTTATTCCTCATGCACTTTACTGTAAGGGAGACAAAAGCAAAATAATTAAAACCAATAAACACTGAAGGATAAAGTCTTCCAAACCCTTCCAGCACTTTCTCAGAGCAGATATTTATTCTGTAAAAATGCAACTCAACAAGCACAGTGCAGACATCCAGAGTCAGTGACCTGCTGTCAATTGATGTCTCCATGCCCAGTGCACAGCAATAAAATATTTTTAAGGCTTTAAAGCTTCCAGACAGCAAATGTCATCTGCCAAAGCATCCCTTGGCAGACAAATACAAAGCACAGAACCTTCTTACCAGGTCTTTGCATCAGCAAAGATTAAAACACTGTGGCTTGTAAAACAGTGAAAAAGAATGTGCCTCCTGAAGCTATGCAAACAGTCAGGGCAAGAGACAGTATTTTTAATTATTTAATTAGTTTGTAGACAAAGATTAAAAGCAGGGAACTCACCCACAGCTAACAAAGCATCCTCAAGGTCTCCTGACATCTCAGATTTAATGCTGTCTGTGATGTCCTTATTAGCAATCACTCTGTACACATCAAAAACTAGGAGGAAGAGTTGGATAAAAGAGCCAAGTGAGCTGCTTCAGTGTGTAACCCCCGAGGATCACTTTGCAAGATCAAGCTCCTCATAGCCTGTACAAACACTGCACCATTACCATGACATTATAAGCTAAATCAGGGCTGCCCCTCAGAAATAATTCATTTTAATTATCAGCTGTCTTGCTAATTAGCCTACCACTGCTGCAAGGATTTTCCAGAACTGCTATTTAATGCAGTTTCCATGCTTAGCTCTGTCCCATGGGAGTCACACTTCATTATCTCCAATTTACAGACTAGAGGAAGTTGTATGGGTGTTTTACTCAACTCCCATTTTGAATCAACTGGCCCTGAGAATATCTGTTGTCTCAGGAAGAGATCACAACCAGTTAATGAGCAAGTGCAAAGCTCCTACAAAAGTACTGTCCTCAAACAAGGGGAAAAACCCAGGACACCAGAGAGGTCCTACCTCTGAGCAGGTGGCACCTGTTCCTTGTGCAGAGGATGGACAGGAACTCCACCTCATCTGTTCCCCATTTCTTCTCCCCAGCTTCATACAGGGCCTGGAAAACATGAACAAAGTGAGGATAACTGAGAACACCAGGTGTATATAATGAGATTTTTACTTCTTAGAACCATTTGGGTTGGAAAAGCCCTCTAAGGCCATTGAGTTCACCACTAACTCATGTCCCCAAGTGCCACATTCACATGGTTGTTGAATCCCCTCAGGGATGGGGACTCCACAGCCTGTGCCAGAGCTGGACAACTCTTTTGGGGGAAAAATATTTCCTAATATCCAATCAAGTCTTCACCTGGGGCACTGCTGACTAGCACCACTTCAGGTTTACTCATCTACCTTGAGAAAAAGAGGTCTATAAACAGCAGGGATTCACCACACATCACACGTACAAACCCAGACAGTCTTTCCCAGGAAGCAAATTGCTACACACCTGAGCATCTTGTTGAGCAAGGGCTTCATCCACAAATGTTCCCTCATCTCTGTTACCCTGCAGTAATACAAGGATGAAAAACTCATTTCAACAGAGCAACTAATGGAAGTAAGTCCTGCAAAATCCCCATTCAAAACCAGTTACTGGAGATGTATAATGGGATTCTTAACATTGAGTAATGGGTTACAAATACAGCAAAACGTGATTCAGATGTGATTGCTCTTTCTGTTGGAACTAGCAGCCATCCACTTTATTAAAAAGAGCATATGGCATCAAGGCATGGCAGAGTGAGGCTGCTCTCCCTGCAGAAGCTGGTGTGAAGTGCTGGCAAGGTGAAATGCAAGGGAAGTGAAACAGCAGCCAGCCTAAAGCACCTCTGTGGGAAATGGATTTATAGAAAATTCTCAAAGCCTGACAGAAGGCTCACAATCTGTATGCAAACTTTGAGATCAGAAATGAGTGAGAGATGCCCAGCAGATGTTCACCCCCGTGATCTCCCCAGCCTGGACTCACCGTGGCGAGGGACACGAGGACCCTGCGGAACTTGGAGGATGTGTCAGAGACAATGTCGTCCTCCAGGGTGGAGCCGTACTCTGCCAGGGCACACACACACACACAGCACATCTGTTACTCACAGAATCCCAGGATTTGCTGACTGGGAAGGGACCCATGAGCAGCAGCAAGTCCAACTCCTGGGCCTGCATAGAACCATCCCCAGGAGCCCCACCATGTGCCCAAGAACGTTGTCCAAACACTCCCTTAGCTCCATCAGGATTTCTGCTGTTCTAGGGAGCCTGTTCCAGTGCCCAGCCACCCTCTGGGTGAAGAAGCTTTTTCTAACATCCATCCTGAACTGTCCCCAGGATTCGGTTGCCTCAGCAGTGCAGCACAGGGGGACAGGCATGTCCTGCTGGCCACACTGTGGCTAGGACAAGCCAGGATGCCCTTGCCCTTCTTGGCTTTCATGACAGCAATCCAGCCATCATATTGAGTGGTACAGGGCAAAATTAAAAAGCACAGCCAGGATAAAACTGGCAAAAGATCCACCATGGATGGACCTCCAGCTGACAGACATAACCACCCCACCCCATCACATTTACAACAACTCCATTTCTGGGTGTAATTCTAGTCTTTGGTGCTGACAGAACCTTCTCCTTCCTCTCCACACAGCCCTGCACACCCACAGGTGGCTTCTGAGCCAGTAAGAAATTGCAGAGTGTGCTACATACGGAGTTTGTAGTTCTCATTGATGTGCCGAATCTCCGCGTTGGTGCGAGAAGCCAGGATTTCAATCAGGCAGCCTTCATCTGTCCCTGCTCCCTGGGGAATCAGAGACAAGACTCTGACAACTAGGACTTTTGTTTATTAGATATAGCTTAATAAGAAATTAATAATTAATATACAATTATGGCATTGCATACTGAATTGACTGTAAGTCATGTGACATAAAAAAGCATTTCCAAACCTTCAGAGCCCTCCTCAGTTCATGCACGTCATACATGGTGGTAGGAGTCATCAAACCAATGATCACCCTTTCAAAATTCCCACTCAGCTCAGACTTCAAGTCATCAATCAAATCCTAGAAGACAGAAAGAGAAGAAAGGAGAAAAAGACACGGCCTTTGAGAAGAGGAAGAACTCTGTCAATACTTTTCTTGGATGAACAGTTACTCTGAAGTGAACAAGAACAAAAATCTTGGCCAAGGAAAGCTTGTGCTCAGTGCCAATCATGCTCTTGTGGAGGCTAGGATGTTTTTCACATTTCACTCAAGTGGTACAACCCAAAAAAGTCCCCATCTCCCAATTAGAGGCACAGGCACTGATCTCTGAAGAGCACCTACCCTGCCAATAGTGCTTTTATAGGTGATCAGAACTTGCTGACGTTGGGAAATGTTCAGTTTGGTCAAGGTCTCAATGATGGCATCTTCATCTGTGCCTGGAAGGAACCAAAGAAAACCAGTCAAGCTGCTTGTACCAGAACCAGAGGCCTGCTCTGGCCTTGCCCAGGGTGTGCCATTGGCCACACAACCTTACAAACATCCTTGCACAACCTGGGTCTCACCTGTGCATGAGTGCCTTAGCCCAGCAGCACCACACCACAGACAGAGAAAACAAGAGCCTGACTAAATATGTTTTTATGGCCAAGACTTGAATTTCCAGTGGGGTTCAAGTTGCCCAATTCCTCCAGTGCCCTCACAAGGCAGTGAGGTGATGCAAATGGCTGAACTTCCCCTCCAAAAAACCACCAGTAAAAACCTTCCCAAGCAGCAGAGCTGAAAAAGGTTTAACAGTGGAGGGAGATAACTTACCAAGGCCCTTCATGGCCTTCCTTAGTGCCTGTGCTTCTTGCTCAGCACTGAAAGCTGAGACACCCTTGATTGTTGCCTAAAGCCAAAGGAGAGGAGTTATGAAAAGTAGTCACAAAGTGAGACATTCACAGAGTAGAACTGAATTTAAAAAACAAACAAACAAACAAACCAATTCAAAAGATGCAAACATCTCTTTTGGAAAGTGACAGCCAGTAAAGTCAAAAACACCCTCCAAACATGAGTGATTTCATACCAGGTTCCATCCATTCCAAAAATGAAATGGTTTGTTCCAGAAGGACTTCCCAGCCACATAAGAAATAAGCTACAGGGACTCAACTGAAAGGAGAAAATATCTTAATGTGGCTGCCCATGCAGTATCTGCTTTCCAGTTAAATAAGGGCACACTGCCTGACATCTCTGTTCAGTCCAGCTTCTTCCCAGCAGTTTTCCATGTAAATCATAGAAGAAGCTGTTCCCAGCAAAGCCCCATTCCTGACTTCTCTAAGAGCAGTCAAGAACCATCATTCTGTTAAATAACACACCAGAAAGTGCAGTGTTTTACCCGAAATGGTGATTCACAAACAGGTTTCTCCTGCCTCTGGTCTGGTGCAATTTCTGGGGAAATACACTTTTCTTGCAAAGCTCTTCATGTTCCCAAGAAAATCATCAGTGGTAAAAGTACCACTTAACATTCAATGGGCAGAAAAGTGTTCCCCTGTCCCTGGAAGTGTTCCAGGCCTGGCTGGACAGGGCTTGGAGCAGCCTGGGACAGTGGGAGGTGTCCCTGCCCATGGCTGGAGATGGAACTGGATGATGTTTAAGGTTCCTTTCAACCCAAACCATTCCAAGATTCTGTAATAGCAACCATAGAAATGGCTGCCTCGTAGGCTCAACCTGGAAAGAATAATATGCCTAGGAAGTTTATCTGGAGAAATTAATGTTCTTTGAATTATGTGAATATCTGATCTGGTTTTCCATTAACTCCCCAAAGGCAAAAGCCTGTATGTGTGGGTCATTCTCCTCTACAATGAGGAAGCAGAAAGAAGTGATAAATTCACCCCCTTGAAAGGACAGACAGTGACAGTGTTCTTCCTGCTATGTCCTTATCTGAGCTCCACTCCCCACGTTTATCAGGTCAGAGCAAAGGCTTGGCACAGCCTGGCACAGCAAACACACTCACTCACCATCCTGCTCGGATCTGGTCAATCTCTTATTGTCTGTGTCCAAGGCACTGAGACAGCTGTAATAATAAAACACAGGAAGTGTTAGTTTTCTAGCAAATTATTAATAGAATACACCTTCCCTGGAAGGTTAATGAGGCTGGTTAAATAACCATCTAATTCTTTGAGGACTAAAGCAAGATTGAGCAACCCAAGCTGAATGCCCAGGGCAGCTTCCCAGAGTGTCCAGCCCTGCTTTGTGCTGAGCAAAGGCTGGATCATGACAGCACAGGGCCAGGGCCGGGCTGGGAGGGATGTGGTGGACACACAGGTGATTAGCACTGGTAATTTAATGATTCTTCTCTATTGCCTGTGTGACAGCCTGGCTGAGGCTACAAGGAGAAGCAGACAGTGTTGCCCTGGAGCAAAGAAAATAGACTTGATTCCCATGTCCTCCAAAATGCATGGCTTTGACCTTGGCAGGTGAGAGCCTGAGGGTGAGCAGGGTGAGGATGAAGCAGGGTGAGGATGAAGCAGGCTGAGATTGCCCACACAGCCCTAACCCTTCATGGATCCTGCCTGGGAGGCAGAGACATTGTGGTGTAGGTGAGAACACAAAGGAGAACCTCACTTGAACACAGGACAGGAGAATTACTTTCCTTCTTCTAAATGTTCTATTATCTTAATAGAACATTTTATATTCAACATCCCCTCAGTTTGGTGCACTGTGTCCTTCCTTGTAGGGCTGTAGTTTTAACTGACAAAACCCTCAAAACCCCCCAAAGCTTCCTTGCCATCTGCCCAGGGTTATTAGTTCTGTTCACAACTTTGTTTGCAATCAGAGAGCCTTCGCATGAACACACCCAAATTTTCCTGAGTCCCTGATCCCTTGACAGGATGTCACGTACCAGGACAAAGTTCACTTCCCCACAACCCAAGTTCATCCCAGCATCACAGCAGAGGAGTTAGGAAAGGCAGACTCAAAGAGATACCTACATACAGTAGGGTTGAATTGAATAAAAAATAAACCCAAAAGATGCAAACACAGTGACAGTAAGTCAAGTCCACCCACCAAATGTGTGGTTTTATTCCAGGGTTGAGCGAGTTGTCTCATTAAAGCCCTGAAGCAGAAGCAGAGGTGCCAGCAGTGAATGACATCTCTCCCCAATTCTCCTCGTGGTGCTTAATAGCTGCTATCCACGAGTCCAGACAGTTGTGCAAGCCCAGGAGTGTGTTTGCTCCTGCTCCACATGACTCCTACAGACCTGGAATGCACAGGGTGAGCTGCTCAGGCCAGTTAACTCTGTGTGGCACTTGCCACGGACCTGTTATGCACAGGCACTCCTGGGTGCACCTCTAACTTACTACACCCTCTGCAATCAGGCAACATACAGCAATTATTAGTGTTGAGTTTGCTTCCTTTCATCTGATCACGAATTCCAGCAATCACAGTATGACCTAGACCTCAGAAAGTCATCTTTGCTCTTCTCTAATCTTTTTACAGAAGTAAAAAGCCAATTTTGTTTGCTTTAGTCAGACACTAAATGAAGGCTCTGAATTTCACTGTTGTTTTTGTGATGGAGCTCCTTGGTACACAGAAGCAGGAATATCAGAGAGGCTGGTTGAGCAAGTCAATTAGAGGGCAAAATAAAGGTCAGTAGCAAGGGAAAGGGAAGCAGAGAAATTCTGAGTGCAAATGAGCTGGCAGAAGGAAACCAGACCACGAGGAGTGGCTGCATGTACTGCACTCAGGGCAAATCCTCTCGCAACATCCATTAACAGCAGAAATACCACACTGAATATTGACTGCAAGACTGATTTCTCCATCCTGGGAACACCATTGGGAATTGAAAGAGCAGAGCACTGGAAAGGCAGCAGGGCAAAGCCAATCTGCAAGTGCTGGTTTGTTCCTGGTGCATTTCTGTGTGAGAATGAGCCTCTGAGGTTACAGGTGGGAGAGCCCAGCCAGGCTGTCTGGCAGTGGCCCCTGTAACCCTTTCACAGCTGAAGGGGTCTGCAGGAACTGGGGCTTTACATGAATGAAACTCTCCTAAGCCACCCCTTGGCAAGCAAAGAGAGGGAATTGCTCAGCAGATTTGCCAGTGCTCAGCAGCTTAACACAATTCCTGGCGTGCAGCTCAGTCAGGGAAAAACAGCTCCAGGACAGGAACAATACTTTGCTCTGTGTTTTGAAGAATTAAACTGCATGCAAGAATCAGCCAGCCAGTGCTACGATCCTGATGTTATTTGCTTCACCCCAGAATAAACGCCTGGTGCAATCAACCTGGCAGAGAACAAGCTAAAAACATTGTGTCCAGGTGATAGAGTGCAAGTGTAGGAGGCATCCCTCCCATTACTCGATTTTTTTTCCACGGATGATCTTTCCCTGGCAGGCTTCATCAGCTAAACAGCCTGTTTTAAGTCCATATCAAACATCCTCTAAAAGCTGAATAAACCTGATTTATCAGGGAAGTGCCGACACTATCACATGTGCTGGCCAGTTCAAGTTTAGGCTTGCACACAGTCAGGTTTTCCTGACTATGCTCAGAGCACACACACAGGAACCACCAAGGAAAGTTCCAACAGCTTAACAGGATATAAACACAGGGCTTTTCCCCTCCCAGTTTGAGCTCGCAGCGTTGCCAGTCCTCCACCTCGGACCTGGATGGAAACCCACCGCTTTGTGACCCTTTTCCTCGCGAGGCAAACCCTGGACCTGTCCGACGAGTTCCTTCATTGGGTGCACGTTTACCCAAACACAGCCCACACCCAGCGCCGCATCAGCTTTTCCACAGCTCGGTGACCGCCAGCTGTTGCCGGTGTGCGGGATGCAGCCCTGGCTGCGCTCCCGGCGTGCCCGGGCTGGGGCTGGGGCTCGCCGCAGGGCCACTGACTCCGAGATCGCAGCTCCAGAAAGGATCTCCCGAGACAGCTGAGGTATCCCAGCGCCTCCCACACAATGACCTTTATATGCCACTAAAAACATGATTCTTACAGCCTCGTACGCCTCATTCAGCCTGTGCGCACACCCCGAGCCGTGTCACCCCCTGCCATGCCCTCAGCGCTCCAGCGGCCAGGACCTGCCAGCCCTGGCACGGCACAAACAGGAACCAAAAGCCGCACTCCCTGTGACAGGGAAAGGTCAGCCCTTCCTCCATCCCAGCTGCCCCCGTCCTTGCTCAGCCCAGGCCGGGCTGCCCCAGTGCCGCGGCACCGCTGGCATCGCCCAGCCCGGGGCTGCCGCTCCCGCAGCGCCGCCGCTGCGCGCTGGAAAGCGGGGATTGGCACCTTCCCGGGCACCTCCGGCCATGCAGCCCCGTCCCCATGCCAAGCGGGACGCTTGGCACTCACCTGCTGTCCCGCGCGGGTCACTGGCACAGATGGGGAGAGCTTTGGTGGCTGTCCTGGGTGGCGAAGTCCCCGCCCTGGCGACACGCGGCAGTGACGTGAGGGAGCTCCAGCCCTGCCCTGCCCATCCCTGAACAGTTGGTTGTGATCCAGAGCAGGGAGAAGTTCCCGGGAAGCCTCACTCACACTGCACGTTTGGGATGGAACCCCAAACTGCACTTTAGGGGTTACACGGAGCGCTGGCAGGCTGGGACGGCATTCCCTGTAAAAATCCCTGGGAGCTGAGGGGCTCTGCCTGCAGGCTCTGGTCTCTCACTCCTGCCTGCAGCAGGCGTGGAGCACACAGACAGAAACACCCTCGAGGAAGAAGTCCTGTTCCTCCCCCGGTGTTGTTTGTGGGGATTTCTGATCTGTATCGTGCCTCCTGTGCTCCCACAGCACCTCTCTGGCTCTTCAGCATCCTCACCCCTCGTCTAAGCACTTTGCATTGCAAACAGCCATGATTTCACTTAGGATGGTTCTTTGCATAACGATTATTCCTTTTGCCCCGATAAATGGCAGTGCCCTCAAGCCAAAACCCTTCAGGCAAAGGGACTTCAGTTTTACCCCGATGCGACCCTGCCGGGTCAGCCATGGACATGATCACAAGGCTGACAGAGCCTTGCAATAGAGGTATCTTGTCTTCAAATGTTTATCCTCAGGACCTTTGGTTCCTCTGATGCCAAACGTGCTGTTATTATCACGGGTAAACCAAGCCTCTCAGTTTTTTCCATCTCATAGGACAGCTCTGTCTCATCCCTGTGCCTCTTTGCCCATGCTCCTTTGCTGGAAGGGATCTAAATTTAGCAGCCTGGATGCGGGCAGGCTGTGCCTCAGTGAGCATGTCTGTGTGGGTTATTTATTACAGCTCCTGCTGCAGCTCAGCTCCCAAAACAGCTCCACGCAGCCCAGCACCTACTGCTGATGCAAGGGGATGGACCAAGGGAACAGAAAATCCAGGTTCAAGCCTCAAACGCTCTCCTTTTGCACTGCAGAGCCTCTTTCCATGGAAAATCTGGCACTTGACCCTGCCCAGGATTCAGTGTGGACCAGCACATATAAACTGTTGCTAAGGAGAAACTTTTCTCTTTCCTACATCTGTGAAAGTTTCCATTCTCAGCCCTTCTTCTCACGTCAGCAGTCCCTGCTCTGGGCCCATTTTAATCCCCCAGCAGAACTGCTGTGTTTCTCCATCTTAGGTTGCCAGTGATTTTTTTAGCCTGTGTATTTTCATCCTCTGTTTGCTTCCCAGTCTCTTCAGCCCCCTGGACTGGAAGGCTGTGCAGTCACTGGTATATGCAATAGTAATTATTTAATACCATGAGTTATCACTTTTCTTTCCAAATTAGTTAAATATTGCACCAATCCTCCCATTCATTATTTTCACAATTTAACCTTTTCTTTCCCCCTGGGAGAGGCACCAAGGAGGAGGAATACCTGAGGATACAAAGTGTTTGTGTGGATGTTTTTGGCCACCTGGAATTAGTCATGTAAGTGTAGTCCATTCAGCAGCCAGATCCTGACACATCACACAGCCAAGTTCCCTGTAATCATGGCTGGTTATGGGTGCTGGCTCCAGAGCCATCTGATTCAGTCACGATTATTTGGACCAGAAAGGAAAACAAAAAGGCACAAAAGCTTCTGAGCATGCTGAGAGTTGTCTGAGTTTCTCTGGAAGGTGGATAGAATGACAGGGAGTTTAAGGAACCCTGTTATACCTTGCTACAGGAGCTGCTCCCTTCAGGAAGGTGAAGGGTTGTTGCTGTATTTTCCTAGACAAGGTTCAGGTGACAAAGCTTTGTCTCTCCAGGGGTCCTTTGTGCAGGGTCTGCTCAACTTTCAGCTTTGTCTTCATCTCTGAAAGGAGGGAAAGGCTATGGTTATTCTCCAGTATCTCCAGCTGAAGGATATCACTGGCTGGCATAGCTTTGCTGTCCTTG
The DNA here is from genome assembly GCF_017590135.1 of Pyrgilauda ruficollis. Classification (NCBI taxonomy): domain Eukaryota; kingdom Metazoa; phylum Chordata; class Aves; order Passeriformes; family Passeridae; genus Pyrgilauda; species Pyrgilauda ruficollis. The sequence goes on from NW_024509544.1 coordinate 1,471,289, forward strand.
CATCAGAGGACAGCAGGGGACAAGCCCACAGTCCCTCTCAGTGCAGTGACAGAGCACGTTGCTCTTCTGTTCACAGATACTTCATTTGTCCTGTCAATTATTTTAACCACCCTTGGTTTAAAGCTCTCAACCCCCCAGACTTTACCCAGTTACACACATGCTTTCTATTCCCATTCCATCCTGCTGTTCTCCCATCTGCAAAAGACCTCATGAAAATTAAAGGTCACAGAAAAACAGGGGTGGCAGTGTGCATTAAGTAAATAACTTGGGCTCAAACAGCAGCCCTTTAGGTAGGGGTATTTCTTCAGTCCCACAATGAGAACAGAGCTGAACCTCTAGAAAATGGCAACATTTGGTTTTGCCTGAAGGACCTGACCTTTTAAATTTGCATCTCAGAGAGCAAAGGAGCCTTGTGCTAGGAGGAGAGATTTTCAGCGTGTCCTTTCATCAGCAGGTACCTGCCTTTAGCTCTAGAGAAACAGCCTCACCTCACTCACTGAGCTCCAAATCCTGACACTAATGAAGTCATTCACCAAGAGAGGGTCAGAAACTGGGCCTTTGGGGATTAAGCCAGTGGTTCACAAGGGAAGTGCTCACTTTCCTACCTGAGCACTGGCAGTTTGCAAACAGCCCCTGAAAATGGGGTTATTTAAGGGTTGCACAAGTGCTGTGGGAGTGTGTTGGATGCTGTAGCTCAGTCAGTGTTGTCTCCATAGCAGCAGTACCCGAAGGTAGGGTGGAGGCTGAAAACCAGCCCTTGCTTTTCCAAAGCACTGGGCTCTGTGTGCTTTTAAGAGGGTGAAGAATTCTCTCATTCCCTGTATTAATATCACAGTAGTCTCAAATGAACTGCAGTTGTTAGGGCTCGCTGCAGACATCCAGGGGCACTTCTGACCCTTAGAGCCAGGATGTGTCCTTACCTGCTGTTCAGGTAAACAGCCACAAATCACAGGTGTTTTGGGAAGAGGTGTTTTGGGGAAGAACTTAGGAAGAGGTAGCCTGGAGCTGTTGCTCCATGATTGGAGTAGAGCCCTTTTAACACAAAGAGAGGAAGGAAGATGAAACACTGCCAGACCTAGGTAAGCAGGGCTTATTTGAGTGGGAAAACTGAACTATTCCAACTCACATAAAAAATTGGAGTGTTCTTAACTCTTCATAACCACTAGAAACACTGCTTGTGCACTCAGCATTATCAGGGGAATGCACAGCACTCTCCCTTTTAGCAATCCAGGCAGGATTTAGAACCCTGAGCACAGCATACCAGCACTGCTATGCAAGTCAAAGGCTCTCTGGGTAGATTATATAAACATAAATGTCACACAAGGCCAAGAAGAAACTGGGGAGCAGAACTGATTTGAGAAAATTCCTGTAACCCAAGATGCCTTTAAAGCAAGCAGCCACTTGAACACAGGGGGAGCCCACAGGGCTGAGACAATGAGCTGTAAGGGGAGACAGCGATGAGCACTGCAAGGATGAGACAGCCAGGAGTCGAATTCCCGTTTCAAGTGTGCTTCAATCACCAGGTTCTCAAGGTGGGGATGCTCGTGTTCTGTGGGCAGGCACACAGGAGGGGATCCCAGCTGCTCTCACAGCTCCTCACGCTGACAGCTCTAGCAGATCTCGGCGGCGGGGGGCTCTCCACACTGCTGTCCCCCAGCATATGCTGTGCTGACACTGCCTCAGAGATGCCCACCCACTCTGCCTTTCTCCCACAGAGAAACTGAAGGCTGCACTTGGCCACGGGCCCAGTCTGCTGTTTTCTTTTCTTCAGGAAAGCTATAAACAACAGGGCATGCAAGCAGTCCGGGGCCATCGGTGGTCTGATGGCTTCGCTGGCTGCCTGTGGCCCTGAATCCATCCAAAGGGGAACAGGAGTCAGCAAAAACCACCAGAGAGGGAGGGGGCTTAACGAATGTTCACTTTAATTAGCATACATATAATTCTGAAGAGGAAATGAGTAGCTTTCACTTTTTCTTCTTAATTAATATTGCCTCGATGTAGTTTAATCTTACTTAGCTGCTCTGTAATTTGGCCATGACCCAGCTGTAGGGGATGGAAACAGAGCCATGACTGCCCAGCTCAGGATGACTTTTCCTGACCCTGCATTTAAACAGAAGTGAGCAAAGGGTGTGGGCAGAGCCGGGTGAGGTAGCTCAGGGCAGGAGGAGCCCCAAGAGGATCCTGACACTGGAAACACAGCTGATAAATCCCTTCTCAGGGAGAGCCCAACTTGCAAACTTCCCTTAGTGTGGCAGCAGCTGCTTTAAGGGACAGAGTGGAGCTGTGGTGCAAAGTCATGCTCCTTGAGAAACACGGCTCTGTCCCACCCAGGCTGTGCTCAGGGTCAATCCAGGCCGTTGCATCCCACGTGTGAGCCTGCAGAGCTCCATCAGCTCCATTATTTCTGGGTGTGCCACTGCTGGGGATGGAAGACTGGCTTCCAGCCACAGGAAGCAGAGCCATTGCTGGAGCAAGTGAGGATGTCCTGCAAGGGCAAACAGGAGCACCAAGGAGGTGGAAGATTCCAGTTCTTAAACACGTGAAGTACAGATCTGAGTTCTGGAGTTTTTCTGTTCCTCTGCATAAGTCTGAACCCAGTAAAGCCCAGCTCCATGATAGTGTGCTTGAGGACTGACCTTTTCTTGGGGTGATGGAGATCAGTGATGGTTTTTCTGGTCATACTAATAGTGTTTGGGGGCCACTACTGTGCACTTGGAAAGAAATCCTTGAAATCCAGGAAATCACAGGCAGAGAGATGATAGAACAGTGGCTCTATTCTTTGCTGGTGAGAAGCTTAACAGAGTTTTTTGCAGTAAATTTATATTTAAAGAGACATAGAATTGTGGAATGCATTGGATTGGGAGGGACCTTAAAGCTCATCTTGTTCCAACCTCCATGGGCAGGGACACATTCCACTGTCCCAGGCTGCTCCAAGCCCTGTCCAGCCTGGCCTTGGACACTTGCAGGAATCCAGGGACAGCCACAGCTGCTCTGGGCACCCTGTGCCAGGGCCTCATCCCCCTCACAAGGAACAATTCCTTTCTTATATCTAATCTATTTCCTCCCTTACTTTGAAACAGTTACCCCTATCACTGTGTAAAAAGGGCTCTCCCAACACACTTACCAAGATAAACATTACCGTGTGATTAAGACCTCGTTATTATGCGGTGAATTCATGAAAATGTGACCACGGCTGTTTCCCCTGGCCGGTTAAGTGACAGCAAGCACAGTGCCAGCTCTGCTCTCCGTCGTTGCCGCTCCCCGAGCTCTCCAGAAGGGGCCAGTGTGCCCTCGCCTTTCGGGGGCCGCAGCAAACCTGCCCAGGCCTGTGTTTTTATTTAGAAAATGCTGAGCTGTCTGGAAAGTTTGATGAAGAGGGATGCAGCTGTATTAATGTGCTTCTTCCTGGGGATTTGAATGCATTTTCTGAGCAGCGCAGAAGGACCAGGGATCAGGGAGACAATGTGCAGGGAAGCAGCTCTGCTGACCACACTCGGATATTTTAAACCTCGCGTCATGGGATTTCAGCAGCTTAAAATTTGGTGTTTAGATTGAGTGCATTAGTCAGAGGTTCCTCTCTGCAGCAGGACAAGCCCGGGAGCGCTCTGGAGTCGCTCTGACACAGGAGAAGCAGCAGGCCCTGTCTGTGCTGTGGCCGCGGATCAGCTTTTTCCCTTGGAGCTTTCAGGCTCAGTTCCCTCTGATCCCTGTGAAGGTCACTGGGATTGCAGCAGCGCAGCCGAGCCTTGTGCTTTCTGGAATAAAGAATATCCCCAGCGTCTGCAGCCGGGGATGGCTCCTGCTGTGCTCCTGCTCCCCAAAATGGTCATGGGTGGGGTTTGCGTGCCCGTGGGCTGAACATCAGAGCCCCCAGCCGCGCGTGGGTCTGGCACTGCCTGCATTGCACTGCAGGTACGGTTAAAAAAAGCCCTCTCGGAGCCAGGGAGGAGGCTCAGCAGTGCATCTGCAGCTCTCTGCATGCAGTGGCTTTTATCTTCTTTAGTTGGAAATGAGTCATTTCCCTGTACTGTACAGAGATGCCCAATTTCCTTGGAAATTGTTCAGTTCTGCAGTCCCCAGAAATCCCCAGTGATGGGACCCAATTTTTTGCACTGGGTGTTTTACCTGTCTTGAGAGGTGCCTGGGGATTTTCACAGGTTAGAGAAATATAAAAAAATATTTTAAAATAATGGATAGAAGCAACTGAGACTTCACTCAGTTCATATTTATTCCAAAGGGCACGTGAACCTTCTGTACTGAGCTCTGGCAGTTAATTCATCACAGAGCCCCAAAGCACAGCCAAGCATGTTTCATGCAGATTGAAGCCTGCAAATGAAAAAGGGCTGTTTGCACACGTGTTGGCTGCCTGGCTGAAAGGACTGCAGCTCCAGCTGTGTGGACTTGGGGTGTACTTGGAAATGAGGTGCAGTCCAGGAGCCACCCTACAAATTATGGGTGACTGAAGATGGTCAGAGGAAGACTTTGGGGTCTGCAGGGTGGTTTTGCGAGCCCACACCTTTAAGACCTGCTGAGGACAAGGATGGTGGAAGAGGTGTAGCATGATCCACAGTGAAGAGAAACAGCAGAAAAACAACTGTAGTGACGTGCTGTCAGATCTGCCCATCTGTGTATTGCTAAATGTTACCACCAGCAATTTTACCTGCCTATCCTCAGAGCCATATGCATCTTAAAAGTCTTCAAACACTGTGAGGAAAAACCCAATTAGACCCATTTACAACAGGCTGATCCAACCTCACTGGCATGGCTGGAAGCTCGTGACCAAAGCGAGGCCAAGGGCTGTGGGAAGGGTAAACATTTTTGTCACCCCAAAGCAACCAGGCCTGGCCTACCCTGGGGACAGGGGCTGGCAGCAGGGTGGCTGTAGTTATTACCATAATACAGGAAATAATAGTCATTGGGAAAATGGGACCATGCTTTGGTTTCCTCTTCCATCCCAGTCAGAGGGGAGGAAGGAGAGTGGTGCTGTCATGGAGGTATTAATTTGGCAACCAAGTGCTGCTTGGGTTTTGTATTCTGGAAAAAAACCCCAATTTTTGTCATTTTAACATTCCCTGTGCTGCTTGAAATCCCAGCTCCAGCCTTCAATAGTGCATGAGAGGAGCTGGCTGCTCTGGATGCCATAAGCTGGGAAAATCTCTGATTCCTGAGGAAAAAATGCTGAGAAGAACTCAAAGTGCATTTACAGTAAGATCTGAGCTAAACTAAACCTTTCCAAAGCCTGACCCAATGGCTTTGGGCTCTGGAGGAGCTGCAGTGCCCCTGAGGAGCATCTTGCCAGGCAGGAAGGAGGAGGAAGCTGTAATTTAACAGCAAATCCAAGGCACGGGTTTTACAAAACCAGCTACCAGGTGTAAAACTAAAGGCATTTTGAAGGATATCTCTGCTTTCAGGATTTTTTCTTAGGCTCTCAAAACAGGCACTAGCAGGGCCTGTGTGAAGATAAGCCTCGTGCTTCAGGTTAATCCCAAGATGTCACAGCAGTGGCCTTTTATTATTATACCACAAAAACATCGACTTTAGCGCATTATTTCAAAGATAAACGTAAATACCCGTCACCATGCAAAGCCCAAATGTGGGCCGTGGTTCCTCGCGGACAGGATTTCTGCACTCATCCCTCGCGGCGAGGAGGACGCAGAGTCCTCGGGCCCCGTCCGCTGTCCCTGGGGCGGCCTCCGGTCCCGGCCGGTCTGAGGGGCGACCCCGGCCCGGGCGCTCCGCCACAGCCCCCTCACGGCCCCGCCGGCACAGCGCCCCCTGCCGGCCGGGGCCGCGCGGCATGCCGGGACTTGTAGTCCCCACCGCCACAGAGTACCCCGTCCGCCGGCCACAGGGAACTACCGCCCCCAGCGTGCCGCGCGCGGCGCCGCCATCCCGCCGAGCCCCCGCTCCCCCTCCCTCCGCACTGTGGGGCGGGGGGCGCTCTGGGGGCTGCGGGACGGGACATTCTGGGGCGCGACATCCCGGGACGGAGCGCAGCGGAACGGGACGGCACAGCCCGGGGCGGCGGGGCCGGGCCCTGCAGCTGGCGGAGGCGCGGGGGCGGTGCTCCCGACGGCAGCCGGGACTTCCTGTGACGGCCCATTTCCTGGTCGGATGGGGCCGGCGGGGGGCGGCGGCGGCGGGGTCGGTCCCTGTCCCTGACGGGCTCGGTGGTCGCCGGTGACGCCGCCAGGCAGCGATGCGAGCCCCGGGCCCTGCCGGCAGCCGGCCCCCGCCGTGACCCGGTGGGGCTGCGCACGCCGGCCCCGCGGGGCGCATGGAGGCTCCCGCCGCCCTCTGCGAGGTACCGGGCAGCGTCGCTGCGGGTCGGGGCTCGCGGAGGGGCCCGCGGGGGTGACGCCGCAGGCCCGTTATCCCCGGTGCTTTTGCAGGTGTGACTCCCCGCGGGACAGCGCGGCTCGGCCCCGCCAGGCGAGCGGCCCCGGGCCCCCCTCAGCGGCCGCGGCAGGAGCCAGGAGGGCTCGGGAGTGACACCGGCATCGCCCCCGTCGCCGGCGGCTGCCGCCTCCTGAGACATGAAGAAGTTCTTCGACTCGCGCCGGGAGCAGGGCGGCTCCGGGCCCGGGTCGGGCACCAGCGGCGGCGGCGGCGGCAGCAGCGGCCCGGGCAGCGGCTACATCGGCCGGGTCTTCAGCATCGGCCGGCACCAGGTCACCGTGGATGAGGTGCTGGCGGAAGGTAAGGTCCCGGGGCCTTTCTGAGCGCTCGAGGACGCTGCTTTTCTCTTCCCAAGGTGGAAGGGAGGCCTTGAGGTGTCCCGGGCACTCAGCCTCCTCCTTGACCCCCAGATTGCTGAGTATTTCATTGTCCTTGGTAGAATTGCAGTCCAGTGGTGTCTGTAAGCTGATGTGTCTGGTCTTCCCATCTGTAAATCCAGTGTGGGTTTGGTAGATTTGGCGTTTTTAAAAATTGATTTAGAAATTGGGGGATTTTCAGAAGTTAATTGTTTCCCACTTCTCCTAAAGTGGGAGTTAAAAAAACCTAAAGAAACAGCCAAACCAAAATTGTCAAATATTTTGGTGCAGAACAAGGTGCTGTAAATAAAGAAAGCAGTGTCCTTCAGTCTTAAACTTTCTTCAGCTGTTACCTCCTTTCCCACCTCAAGCAGAGAGGATTAAAACACTGGAGTAAATTCCCTGTAGCTATGTTATGCACATAGGCTGAGCAGGACTGGCTGTGACCTGGGATGAGGGATTTCTTGGTGTGTGGGATGTCTGCAAGAGGAAGTGGTGATCCCAATTGCCTTTTTTCTTTTTTTTTTTTTCCCCCAAATAAAACAGTTAGAGACCTAAAAATGAATCCTGGGGGTTACAGAACTCATGACGTGTGCAGGCCTTGCAGTGCTGGTGGCATTTGTTTAATTGTGACCAGCTCTGCTGCTCGAACTATCATTTTACATTTCATTTGTTGGGGCTGTAAGGAACCTCCTGAATGGCTCTGCCTGCTAACCTTAGCCTCGACCTTCAGAGAGATGTTGGCCTCCTTAGACCTGCTCCTGGTCCCTCCTGCGCAGCATCCTGGGCAAATTTAGTCCAAACAGTGTTTTGTTTTGATGGCGAAGGAGAGGAGAGCTGCTGGGAGAGAGCTGAGTGGGAGGACCTGTGTTGGCTTTTACAGAAAGAGCCCTAAAATGGAAAAGGGACTCTGTGTACGCTGCCTGTGTTCAGATTTGTAAGAATTCATCACGGTGTACAAGAAAATAGGTCTGTGGCTGATTTTTAGACTTGGTTTCTGATGTGTTCTGCTGAGAGGAGCACTGAAACCAGGCTTTTACCTAGCAACTATAGTGATTTTTTTTTTCCTTGAAATTTGCAGTATAGGTTTGCTTGGACTGATATTTCCAAGGCCCTTTTGGCTCTGGAAGCTTAGGACCTACATGAGCTAAACTTGAGAAGCTGTCAGTCTCTCTTTAATGCAGGATGGCCTCATCCTGGTAACATGGGAAGGCAGAGGCTTTTTTTGCTGATGAGTAATGTGCTGGCAGGTTCTGCCCTGGGAAGCAAAGCCATGTGTCACCGGGCTCTCCTGCTGCAGCAGAGGTGGAGGTGGGAGCACAGATTGCCTGGGAGAGAAGAGCCTCCCTTCTCTGCCTCTCTGTCCTGGGGGAGCTGCTGCTTGTGGGGGCTTTTCCCTGCATCTCCTGTTTGTGTCTGTGGGATGGAGCATGACCTGCAGTTCTGGGTTCCTTCCATGCAGGCTGAGCACACCTGTGAAACAGCTCCTGTGAGGCAGAGGGAGTTGTTGTGGTAAAAGGTGCTGCCCAGTGAGGCTCTGCCGTGGGCAGTGTGAAATCCTCTGTGTGCAGAGTGGAATCTGCGAGGGGACACGAGCAAGGCAGTGGGTTGGTTTGCAGGTTGGTTTGCAGGTTGTCCCCTTTTTGGCTCTGCCGTGGGCAGTGTGAAATCCTCTGTGTGCAGAGTGGAATCTGCGAGGGGACACGAGCAAGGCAGTGGGTTGGTTTGCAGGTTGTCCCCTTTTGTTGGCAGCAGTGAAAATGCCTTTTCCTCTGCAGGAAAGCTGGGCCAGCTGGGGAGCAGTGTGGGTCAGGAGTGCTGCAGCTCTGCATGCCCCTGGCTGGGTGTGCTGGTAAACAGCCTTTTCTCCCTGACTCAGCTGGAGACCTGGGGAGCTCGTGGGCAGCCCGGTCCCCACGCTCCTGACGTCTGAAACCTCGGCTGGAAAACCTCTCTGTAGCTGCAGTGGTGTTTCAGCAGTGCTGAAGAGGCAACTCCTGGCTATTTCTGCTAAAAGGAAAAGTCCCCTGGGAAGCACTTTGTAGGAGGAGTATCCTGTCTGGGAAGGAAGGGCCTCTCATCCCCTTGCTTTAGGAGGGAGTGGGGAGGTCTGTGTTTAGGTGCAGCCTGTGAAACATGAAAAAATAGAGCTGTAAAAGTGGCTTGAAAGAGAGACCCAATGAAGTGATGAATGGTGTGGAGGAGAGTTGAGCTGAACCAGAAGTTTTGGAACTGAAGTGTTTGGAATTTGCCTCTGCCTGTCAGAGCTGTGCCTGGTCACCCTGAATTCTGCTGAGCAACCCTGCTGATGAGTGTGTGTGTGCCCTGGCTGCAGCACTGCCTGTGCCAGGTGGCAGATGGCTCCATGTGCCTCTGGGCTCTTGTGTAGATCCCCCAAAATACCTGCTGTGGTTAGGTGTACCCCCCCACCCCTGAAAAATAGTTCTGTCTGGATACTTGCCTGCCTGGGCAGGGAGGAACATCCCTTCCTTTTGGAAGGAAGTAGATGGGAATAATGCAGAAGGAATTTGAGGAGTTGGTTGTGGTGTTAGGATATGGTGAATCAGTGGGGTTTTTACAAAGAGGATGTTGCAATAGGTGATTCCTAGTTGGGTCCTTGTAGCTCTCCTGCTCTAATCCATATAATAGCACAAATAAGTTCTTGAACAATTCCCCTCAAAGTTTGCACAAGGATTATCTGTGGTGGGAGGGCAGTGCTGCTGGCCCTGGGGGTCTGCAGGGCCAGGTTTAAAGTCACACAGTGCCCCAGTGTGGGCTGAGGGGTGTTATGAGTGGTTTTGGGGTGAGTGGTGTTTCACAGAGCTGAAGTCAGTGCCCAGGAGCTCTGTCAGTGTTGGGCTGAGTCAGGCTGCTGTCTGGCTGTTTTCTTTCTGAAAATAAATCAAAAGAGTGTTGGACCAAATCAGGTACTGCTCTTTATTTCTGCCTTTGTCTAGGGGAAAAACCAAAACAACAAACCCCCACCCCAGAGCCCCATGCTGGAGCTCTAGGGAGGTTGGTGTCCCTCTGATGGGGATCAAAGCAGCAGAAACACTGAGAAAGATGTTGCCATAAATGAGGAATTTGCTAAGGAGTTTGGGAGAGGTGTGTGTGTGGCAAAGTACCACAAGGCATGGGTGAGCTAAAACAGGTCAGGGATTGCCCCAGTGTCCCATTTTTGAAGGCCTCTGTGTTTTGTGTGACTCCTCTCACAGTGTTGTGAGAGAGTGCTGAGCTGACCCGAGGTGTGTAAACATTGATGGGGCACGTGTTTGAGCAGGGTTTTGTCTTGCTCTGCTTCTAGCAAAAAGTACAGGCTGCATTTCTGCAGGTCTGTGAAAAGTTACTTTTAAAATGAGTTGCACTTTTTTGAAGGTTTTTTCGCCCTTCAAGTGTGTAAGTAAGGGATTCAGGTTTAATAATTGGTGGATATCTCACTGAAGTTTTTCAGGTGCGTGCCTGTGTGCTGTAGCTAGTGTTGATTTGAAAGCATTTAGTGCTTGGTGTTACCAACCAGTGCAAAGGCACAGAATCATCTCACGTTTGCCAGCTGTACTTTTTCCTCTGTTTTGAAAAGAGGGATGTTTGTGGGATCCATCCTGACTTTCCTTAGCAGACCTGCAGGGCAGTGCATGTGGGCAGCAGCTGGGAGAGGCTGTGAATGCCCAGCCTGGTGGGGTGGGGGTGCCCCGAGCTGCCCTGGGTGCTGGCCTGAGTGCAGAGGGTTTCTGCTGACCCCTGCCCTGCTCTCCCTTGGCACCTCCTTCCCCTGCAGCACCATAACCTGAAGTCACTGAAAATACACGTGAGCTTCTTCTGAAATTATTTCACTTTAAAGCAAACCCTATCTGAGGAATGTTTTGCAGATTTATGTGATCCTCAACCCAATTCCAGTGTGGTTGGGTTCAAGACATTGCTTTGAAGTGTATTTTGTGAGTTACTGCTTTCCAGCTTCAGCCAAGGGCCAGCTGCTAATCACCTGACCAGGGACATTTGGATTAGGAATTAAACTGTTTCTCCTCTTGGAATGGGACATGTGATATTTTTTTTTCCCTGTTTCTTGTGGAGCAGAACATGTACTCTGCACTCTGCTCTGCCAGGTAGGATGTTTGATTCTGTGTTCTAGCAGTCTGTTTTTCTGAGAGTAGAAGCCAGGGGAACTTGTGAAGGATCCCAAGGGAGTTTATTTACTAAATGCTGAGGTATCCCAACTGTTTTGGTGCTTTTAGCAGCACAGCTTTTGCTGGGACAGTATGTGCTGTGTCCTGAGATGTAATCAGGGAGGAAAAGCAGGTGTTAGTGGATTTAAGTGTGTAAGAAGTTGTGTGTGCCAGGGACTGGCCTGGCCTGGCTCATGGGCTTTGTGCTGCCTGTCACAGAAGGGGTCTGGGTTGTACCCAGGGGGGCTGGTTCCTTATGGAGCAGCTGTGGCAGCTAAAAGCTGGTTTAAAGGCAGTGTTAGCCCAGCCAGTCATCATCCCAGGAAGGAACCTTCCATGTGAAACCAGGAGAGTTTCTGTTTCAAGCAGTCCTGCTATGAAGTTGTCAGTATAAGAAACGTTAGTTTGGGGTTTCTGGCTGGGGGTGATCCATGGTTTAACTCTCCAGCTGGGGTCTTGCAGAAGTGTTCTGGTAGTTTTAAAGGAACAGGTTACTAACCTCTGGTTGCATGTGCATGATGTTTTTATTGTGGCATGAACCTTCTCCCCTTTGTGCAGGAGCTTGTCAGCAGCTTGAGGAGAGCAGGTGGGAAGTTACAAATGTGCTGAAGACAAGCTGGAATCCACTCTGGATTTAGCACTTCTTGCCTTCCAAGCTCACCCACCTGCATTAATCATGGCTAATAGGGGTCAGGACTGGCTAGGTGCTGCACACTTGTGTTGGGACTGGGAGCTGCTTCCCTTGAAGGTGACTTTTTTCAGTGTAAATGTTCTGGGCAGGCTGAGGCTGTGCCCGTTGGGAAGGCAGTGTGCCAGCTGCAGGGCTGGTGCTGCTTCTCTGGAAAGTCACAACCAATTTGCCTTCTCTTGTGCTAAGTGTTTACTTGTGTTCTGTGTGTGGAAGGAGACAGGAAGTCTCTGAGAACATGCCATAAGCAAAATTGGTTTATGGAGGAGTTATCTTCTGATAACAAGAGGTAACTAAGTAAGTTTCCCAGGAAGGGGTGCTGGCTTCCTTGGATGGGGGAAGCACAGGATGTCCTTGTGGTGGTATCATGCTGGAAACAAACCTCTTTGGATCAGATACTGGCTGCTGTACTTCTTGAGAGTAGGAACAATACTGACAGTGATTTACAAGCACAGGGAAAAGATTTGGAAAGGCTTAAGTGAGGCACTGCAAGGTAATTCTCATTTGTGGCTTTTTGTCATTATGGAAACTTTCTCCTTTTGTAGGAGGTCCAGGAATTGCCACTAAATGAAATGAAGGTTATTGTTAGCTGCCCTCAGGGTGATGCAGCAGAGTGAAACAGAGGGGAGCTGCTGCAGCTCCTCTAATGCGAGGAGCTCTCACTACCCTGAGTATCTGAGCCCTGGCACAGCCTGTCAATGTGTCCTTCCACCCCTTTTAGGACTGCTGGCAACTCAGATAGGGAGGTGAAGCAATGCAGAGCATGTGTGGCCAAGTCAGGAATTGATCTCTGGCCTTCCAGATTGGGTGCTTTAATTGCAGTCTGTGTTTCCTCTCAAGTGCTGCCTCGCTGTGATTTCAGTGAACCTCTTGGCACACGTGTGATTTGGGTGTAAATTCACACTTGCTCTGTGGCAGAACCCCTGCTGACACCAGGACCCTGGGCCATGTGTTGCAGGATCGGATTAAAGACATTTTTGGAACAAGATGCTCATAGCATCTGGTTTGCTTCATGATTTTGCAGAAAGAAATTACGAACCAGTGACGGGTGATCTCATAGATTAAAAATAAAAAAAGCCATCAGCAGCTGAGTTCCCTGAGCAGGGATTTGCGTGTGCATCCCCTCACAGCTGAGCTGGAAGCTGGCTGGTGCTGTGATGAGGGCAGGTAGAGCTGATCTCCATTCTCTGTTAGTCACACAGCAGTTTCCCTTCCCATGGGCCTGTGGTAGGGGGCCCCAAAATGTGCCTGTGTGAACTTACAAAGCAATCTGACAAGCTGTTCTCGAGGGTGTGAGAGCAAAATGCAAGATCTTCTGAGGCTCTCTAATTGCACAGCTGTTGTTCAGATATCATCTTAGCTTGTCTCTCCTGCAAGCAAAATGATGCTTGCAGGGCTGATGTGTGCTTTTGCTGCACAAATGGCAGCAGTGAAATAAACTCAAGCTTGTCTCAAAGATGTGCAGAATGCTCCATGAGGACATGATGTGCCTGGTTCCTGTGGCTGTCACTGAACATCAGTGTCTCTCCAAGGCACAAAGCAAGCAGGAGGAGCCCTTGGTTTGGTGTGTTATACATGATTTTGTGATTTCATTGCTATCCCAGGTTGCATAGGGGTGCTATTAAAGTGTTCATGAGAGTGATGCAAAATGTGGACTTCCAAAGTTTGAAATTCTTAAAAGGAACACAAGAAATCAGTGCTGATGTGAGAAGCACAGCAATGGAGACCTTCTGTGCCTTCTCTGCATGACCTACCTGCTAATTCAGTGTTACTTCAGTTACCTGTTGTGACCCTCTGAAGGATTAAAGGCTTCTGACTTGGGAAGTGCTTCATCCATAAAACCTCCCTGGCACTGAGCTGCTGCTTGGGAGGAGGGAGCTGGATCGATGGAAAGTCCTCCCTTCTGGCTGCAGCGTGGCCACAAGAAGGTTATTTGTGGCTGCTGCTGGCCCAGGGATCTGCTCTAATGACTCTCCTAATGACCTTTGGCAAGAAGTGTGTAATACCAGGGGTATGCAGATGGCTGGTGGCATTGCAATACCCTGAGATTGGTAAAGAAAACACTCTCTGGAGTTGGAAGGATGTGTGGCAGCACCTGTGTGTGTGCAGGGACTCAGGTTCTGCCACACTCGCCTTTTCACCCAGCTGGTGAGATCCTGCTGGTTCTTATGTTTGTGGCTTTTATTGGTTGTGTTTGTAAGGAAATGAAGGAATGCATCACAGGGCCCTGATATGTGGGGTGGCAAGGGCTGGAGGAGGGACAGTGTGGGAGAGAGGGCAATACAGGCAGGTCACACTGTCCTGTCATCCTTGGGCACGTATTTCTGGGAAGAACAAATGTGCTGAATGTCAGAGCCTTTCTTTCAGCCTTTACCTGTTGCTTCTGAGTCAGCAGATGTACTTGGGTATGTGAACATGAGTTTACCCTTCTGTTTCTGTGCTGCAGTACCAGTTGCAGTTTGAACTGCTGAGCTGTCTCTGCAGAGCACAAAGGCTCTGAGTGTGAGGTGTGACACAACCTGTGGTTCTGTGCCTGTCCCCTCTCTGCAGAGCAGACAGGCAGATGGTGGCAGGGAGGCTTATCAAATTATTTCACAAATGAGAAGCTGAAGCCCATGAAGATGAAGCCATTTGATAAGGGCTGTGTAGGAGAGCAGGGACAGTCTTGTATTAAATGCAAATATGACTCCTTGCCTGGTGTTTTAATCACAGGGTCATTAATATTCATGTCACCATAGTACCCAGGAACTTTTATCATGGACCAGGGCCCTGTGTCACATAATGCAAATACAGAATAAAGCCTCTCCTGCTCCTTGGAGATTCCTGGCCCTTCCCTTGGTACCAGAACACACTCTGTGCTGCTGCCTCAGGAGGCCTGTTCAGAGAGGGTGTGAGGAGCAAGCAGCTGTGATGGTGCAGCTCATCTTGGTGTGAGAGCTGACACACAGGATCTTCTGGAGATCTGGTATTATTCAGAGACCACAGAAACAAACAAACTCAGCCTTGCTCACCCAGCTTTCAGCAGCACGTGATAGAATTAAATGTATTGGACTTTTTAAAAAATTAAAATTATGCTAGTTTTGAAGGGGGACAGGTGGTTGTTTTCTACCTTTTGCTTTTAACTTAACATAAGAAGGCCTTACACTGTACCTTTGAAAGTTTTTCTGCAACTGGTGCATTTAGTGATATGTTGAGATATAAATAAGTAAAGCAATTATTTAAGTTCATTTGAACTGATGAATCCAATCCTCAGTGGTTACAGGCTTGGTGAGTAACAGCCACAAGACTGCAGGTTCTGGACTCCTGCAGCTGTTTCCTGTTCCTAGACATCTGACAAATGAGCAGACAAATAGTTCATACCTCTCCCTCTTCACCTGTGCATGTGTGGAAAACTCAAAGCCCTGTTCCATGTAGAACTGATATTTTTCCCCATTAAATGCTGAATAATGGATCCTTTGTGCTCCTGGCTGTACCTGGGGGTTTAAATTCCCCAAGGCCTGCCTGGTGGGATAGTAGATACCTCTCTAGCTAGTTGGCATGTACTCAGGAGTTGAAAAGTTCATTGCTGTCTTCAGGGGTGGATTAGCATATGCCCTGCAGAGGAATGGGATGTGTCCTTAAGTTGTGCTTTCCTGTTACTCAGGGGGGTGGCACTTCAGTGGCCCAGGGCTACCTGTAACCTGTAGTTACACGGATAGCCATAACCTGTGGTTATCTGGCATTCCTGGAAAGGTGAACTCTGGATTCCTGGGTTTAAGGAGAGGAAGCTGGTTGGAGAGAAGCCTCCATGCACTGCTGTGGAGCTCTGGCAGGGTGCTGTTGGCTGTGAGCTCGGGCTCTTCCTGGAACGTGTGGAGTTGTGCTTGTGCTTCCCCTGCTGCTGTGCTCAGGAGCATGTCTGGGTGCTGCCCTGGCAATCAATTCCCAAATGCTGGGATCAGAATTCCTCAATGCCTGACCTGTCTGTTGCTGTGAGCTGTCCTAGGATCCTTGCATAATTGCTTCCCAAATGGAGTGTGCTGTTACCATGACACTTCTCCATGGCCTGCTCTGCCTGGCCCTTGCAAGCCAGCCCAGTTAGTCCCAGCCCTGGCCTTCATCCTGCTTTCTCCCTCCTCTTCACCTCCAGCTACAGCCTGCTCTCTGCTCGACTAGTTTTGCTTTTTTCTCTCCTCTCCTGCCTGATTCACAGCTTCCTTGCCTTTCCAGGGGAGCTCTTCAGCTGCCTGCAGTTGCTGCACTTCTTGCTGGCTTTGCAGTTCCAGCCGTGTTCACTCAGCCCGTCATGCTCCGCAGCATGTTGATGCCAGTGCTAATTTCACTTGGAGATGAACAAGGGCTCAGATGCTATTAGCAGCTGCTGGGAATAATAGCAGCTGAAATGTGCTTTTTAGAGGGCTGACTGATAACTAAACAAATGATTCTTTAAAAAATTTTTTAAGCCGTGAGTTATTCATGACCCATTAATTTTTATTTTTTTTCGGGCTTACAGTGAAAGTTCAGGGACTAAAATTGTTACAACAGAGAGGGACTGAGTCTGCCTTGCCAAGTAATCTATTTGGAGGCAGCGTGTCTTGCTGCATAGTCACAAAACACTGTTCTATCAGCTTTGGTTTTGCAAGTCTGCCTGTCAGGGAGTAATGGAGTGGATGCACAGGGCTGTGCACAGAGCACATGCCCAGCAAATCTACCCACGTGAACACCTAAACGTGCTTCCTGCTGTGACAGCCAGCACGGTGCCATCGCCTCCAGTGAGCTGCTGTTTGTTATGAAATTGCTGTCACAAATACTGCAAATACTGGGAGACTTTAATGCCCCTCAGTTGAGGTGTCTGGGCTGCTCTCAGAGTGCCAAGCTCCTGCTGCCCTTGGACTGGAGCTTCTGACAAGAGTGTGGGTTTAATGCACAGCCTGGATCTTGCCCAGTGATTATTTTAGGCTTTTAAAATGCTGTTGCATGGTTGAGATTAACTTCCTTCTCCTCCTTTCTCTGCTGTGTTGTGATTTACAGCTTCCTGTTTTGTCCTTCTCCATGGACCGGGCTGGGAGTTGCAGGAGGATTGTGTGGGGAGTGAGGTGTCTCCTAGAGGTCTGTAATGAGTTGGGGTCCTGAAACATGCAAAGAAATGAAGCTGGATGGTTTTAAATCAGCTCTATCAAAATAACCCCCCTCTGAGAAGTGACAAGAGGCAGTTATGCTTTTCCCATGTTGTCCATGCAGTGAAAATGCCTGTTAACTGTATAATTATTTTGTGTCTGTTTGCCATTGTGAGCATCACAGCTGATAGACTGAATGTTCACTCCCAAAACTGCCACAATCCCTAGACAACCAGTCTTGCTCTGCTAAAATCAGGAGAGGCAAAGGCTGTGCTGGTGTTGTGTGAGGTTCCTGGCTGTATTATTTTGCACAGTTCAGGCACTCCTGGCTGGGGCTGCCACACTAACATTAACCATGGTGACGTCCTGCCTATTTAAAAGGAGAGGGTGGAGCTTGTAAATCTAAATCTGTCCTGTCATGGCCTAGATATTGCAGCAGTGACATTAAGCAAGGGTCCTATAATTATGTTGGTAACATTGGATAATCACATTAGGATTCTCAGCTATGGTAAATCTGTGTAGGGCTGACTATGGCCCTGCTTTCCCCTGGCTGAGAGTGACCCATGAACTCTGTGTAAGCTTAAGCCTTTGTTTTACCTGGGGAGAAGTGCTTTGCTCAGATGTGCTGGATGTTCTGTTAAAGTTTTCCTGGTGGTATTTAAAGCACAAAGCTTAAGCAGTGCTGGAACTGGAAGAGCTGCTGCTTTCTGGAGCTGGAGTGAGAAGGGTTTGTGATCAGCAGGGCTTTGCCTGGGCTGTTCTGCTCTCTTGGGAGCAGACCTTTGCCCTGATGATGGATGCTGTCTCATGGACTCTGGAGGTGTCTTTGAAGCTGGTTGTTTAATTTTTTTCCCTTTTTCTTCCCGCCTCTCACCGAGTCCCAGCTGCATTTTGTGTGGGCAGGTGCTGGGCTTTCCGTGCCTGGAGAGCTTGCTCAGCCTGAGGGATTTCTGCTGGCCAGCCTGAGGCTCCTCTGCTTGCTGCTTCCATGTGGAAACTGTTACTTCTGTGCAGATGGACTTTGTGCAGGTCAAATTCTTCCCAGCTCGAATGTGAGCCGTGTGGAGAATTTCTGGCTGCTTGGAATGGTAATTATTGGAAGGACAGTGCCTAACTCTGGGAGCTGTAGGGCTGACATGTATTTCTGTGCTATGCACTATGAAGCAGTGAGTTGTTACCTGCCCTGCTCAGAGCTGCTGCTCTTGTGGATATGGACTGGGTGAGCACAGAATCCACCTCAGTTTCCCAGCCCTGCTTTCCTCTGGCAGCAGGATGAAGCCTGGGAAGCCCCAGCATTTGCTAGGAGAAAACAAGCTGAGCACATTGCTCTGCAGGGAGGGAAGGACAGCTGGTGATTTGCCCAGCAAAGCTTGAATATTCTTCAAGAGTTTGTCCTATGCCAGGAGGATTCTGTCCTTGGCTGGCTTGACACACAACCTGTATCTGTGTTCCTTGTGTTTTTTCTTCAACTAAAGTATCACTAGAGATACAAAATAGCTGCATTTCCTGTCTGTTCACTTTAGCTCTGAGCTCTCCTGACTTTTTGCAGTTATGACTGTTACAGTCTTCTTTAGAGTATGTTCACTATTAAGTTCCTGATCTTGTTGCAAAAATAGCTTTTTAGCTAATTTTCCATCTAGGGGGATGCAGGATTCAGCTGATTCTCCTGATACTGTGCACGTTTCAGGTTTCCTGTCATGAAATACTAGATGTCCTCTATGCTTTATCTAGGTGCTATCTGCTTTCCCTGAGTTCTGGAGCTCTGATTGCCTCCTACAGCCACTTTAAATGGTCAGAACAGGGCTGAAATTTGAGTTACTGTGACCATTGCTCCTTACACAGACGAATCTCTTTCAGCTGGAGTTAGTGGTGTGCCCTTTCTTTTTTGCCCTCAAGATAAAACTTAAATGTTCAGACTATTTAATTGGCGGTTGCTGTTTCAAGATCTGATTTGATAAGTTTCCCAGAGCAGTTCTAGCTCCACTCCAGGATGAAACCTTTTAAAGTGCTGTTTAGGGGCAGTGGAATCAGCCCAAAGGAACAGACAAAGCCACAGCTGAAAGCTCAGTGAAGCACCCAGAGTTCTGCTTGGTTTTGGTGTGTTTAACTCCCTGTTCAGGTGAGTTTGGTGAGGTCAGGCACTAAAAGCTCCTTGAAATACTGCTCTGGGAGATGCTGGGCCAGGCCTTTAGATTGAAGCAGTCCCTTCAACTTGGCACTGTTATGCTAAGTCAAGGGACTTAATGCAACAAAAACCAACTAAGTAAAGCTTGTTATTTCCTTTGAGATAGAAAATCTGGGCTGAGAGAGGCCCTGTTTAATTTAGTGTTATTATCTGCTCTTCTCAGCTGGGGAGGCTGTTGGCAGGACATGAGGGTTTGTTTTGTTCTCGTTCAGAGCTGGGCTCTGGTTTATAACACACATGTACACAAACACATGCACTGTTTACAGACATTTGGGTGTAGTAAGACCAGGAGATCCACATTCAGGCCCTCCTGGAGCAGAGCCTGCTGCTGCTGTTTGTGTGTGTGGTGTGTCCTGAGTGTCACCTCTGTCCCCACTGCCACCTTCAGACAGTTGTGCAGATACCCCTTACCCCTGTGGGTCTGTGTGTGAACCTGTGGCTGACACACCCTGTCAGTCCTTTGTGCTTCAGCATGCTGACTGTTGACACAGTTACCCCAGGTGCAGAAAGTCCTGTTTTTTTCTGGATTATGGGGAACAAACACTGGTTTTGTCCATGTACTCCTGAGAGGTGATGCAAGCCTGTGCCTTGGGACAGACTGTGTGTTTTCTGTGCCTGCAGCTTGAGGGTGAATAATCTTCACTTATATGGCTATAAAATGGCATGTAAATACCCTACTGTAAGCAGAGGATTATGGAATTGGGTGGGAGAGTGAGTCACAGGCACTAATTAAATCCCAAACCCCAAGTGTCATGTCTCTCCAACATGTAGTACTAAAACAACAAAATGCAAACACAAAGGAGAACATTAGTACAACCACCACTGCTTTGAGTCCTTCTAGCCTTCTGCTGCTGGATCATCTGGAAAAGACTCTGGAGAGAGCATCCTTCCACGAGGCTGTGGAGAAAAGATGGGTTACAGCTACACTGCCATGCAGGGGAAGAACTTGGGGTTGAAATCCAGAGGAGATTTTGGTGAGACGTCCTGGTGGTGGCAGGGTGGCAACAATTGCTGCAGAGCACCTGGGGAGTGTGAGTAGAGTGGAGAAAGAACAGCTTAGAAGAGGTGCTGGGAGGGACTGTGGGCAGTGTCAGTCCTGCCAGAGAGGGGCTGGGTCAGGTGAAAGCCTTTGTGGTACCTGGCAGTGCTGGGTAACCTCTAAAAGTGTTTCTTCCTGTGGGCAACATGTTCTGCCACAGCCAGGGTGTCAGGAGAGGGTGAGCCTTCAGTCCCATCCTGTTGGGGTGACTTGTTGCTGTCTCTGACCAGGAGATGCTGTGGTTTGAGGGGTCAGCTCTGGGCTGGGACACCTGGAGGTGCAGGTTTTGCTTTCTGGAGCCAGGCTGCACAGCTCCTGTGTGAGAGGAGGTCTCAGGGAGGGGAGCTGGGTGAGCAGGGCCTGTAGCTCACCCTGCTGCTCTCAGTGGTGCTGGCAAACTGACCCAAACGTTCTCTGGTCATGTTCTAAGTGTTTTGCCCTTTTCTGTTAATCACAGGTTTTCCCACCACAGTAACATCCTTTTTAACACCATGGCTTGAAGAGCAGAGAAATTACTTGCAAATTGCTTGTGTTCCTGACTGTCTCCATCCAAAGGAAGGGTGAGAAGAGATAATGTTCCAGGTTGAACTCAGTAAATCATGGATTGTACCAGTGTTGTCTTCACTTCCTTTGGTATTTTCATGATCTTGGATATTACAGCCCTAATGCAAAGTCTGTCTCATTACTGTGCCTTCTGAATTATGCCTCAAATGACTTTCAAAACTATATGAGGCAGTTGTATTTTTCTGTAAAGATGTTAATGCTGACACACTGTGACTTGAAAGGTGTTGCAGATGCTTCATAAGGCAGAAAAAGAAATGTGCAGTGATCCTGTTCATTCCAACCCCTCGTTACGTATCACAGCAGAACACTTGACAGTGCTGCCTCTGGTTTGTGGGCACATTTAGTAATAACAAGGAATAATGATGGAACAGAAAGCTTAATTTGGAGTGAAATATCCTGTCCTGGAAACAAAAGAGCTCAAAAGTGGCATAAAAACAGGGAAAATGGGATTTGAAATGGTGTGTTTTCAGCAGGTATGTGCAGCAATACCCTCCTGCTGGGCAGTGGAAGAGTGGAATAAAGGCAGCAGAAAGAATACATTGGTGCAGATTAATAGGCACAAAAATAGCACTGTAATCCTAATGCAAATCATGGGGAGCTATTATTGAAATAAAAAGCCCATATTAAAATACGCCAGCAAATATTTACTTGTGTGGAGGGTCACAGCAGAGCGTGGCACGAGGCAGGATCAGTGGGACTGCTTCCCTTGGCTCCCCTCCCCATCCCTGCTGCGTCTGTGGGACAGAGTGGTGCTTTTTGTAGGAGCTGCTGGGGAGTCTCCTCAAGACTCCTGGTGGGGTCCCAGTGGCACCTCCAGCAGTCCCAGGAAGGTGTTTTTGGGGTCTCTGCAGCTCAGGATCCCAGGGCACCTGGGTCTCTAGAAAAGATGCCCAAAACCATTGGTGCTTTAGGATCAAGAATCACATCACAGAATAGTTTGGGTTGAAAGGAGTGACTACTGTATGTACACACAACTTGGGGAAAAAACTTTATTTTTTTATTTTTGAATGACTGTATGTTGCTCCAGTTAGAGGAGCCAGAGGTGCAGGATGGCTTCCTCAGGACAGCAGCAGAGAGAAAATGGTTCTGATGTTGCCAGGTGATGATGTCCAGTGATGGGTGATGTGCAGTGTCTGTGACAGCTGCTTGTGGCTGTGACTGGGGGAAAACCACATTTCTGTGCTCTAGTAAAGCTTTGGGAATGGTGAGCTGGAAACACCCCGTGCAAGGGAGTTCCTGTAGCTGGATCACAGCATCCTGACTGTGGGGAAAAAACAAAACCTGAGTGAGCCTGCCCTTGTACTTAGGAAGGTAAGTGCTAAGGAAGTTCTTCTGGCTGGTGAGATAAGGCAAAATATGACATAATTCTTGATGGATAAGGATCAGTGAGTATTGGAATTGTGCAAATGGAGTGGCTTTGTGCCTGGTTCAGCAGAGCACTTAAAATTAAGTGCCTGCTGGTACAGCTGGAGCTTAAAATGCCTTGCTGGCTGTCCCTGGAGGCTGAATGTTCCTGGGGCAGTTTTGGGGACATCTGAGCAGCACTTGGCTTCCCCTCAGCTGCAGTGCTGAAGCACAGTGGGCTGGCTGCATGCAGAGCACCGAGGGGGTCAGCTGGTGCAAATTCCATGCTTGGTTGGCACTGCTGGCTGCAGGAGCATTCCAGTCTGCAATCCAACATGAATCCCTTGAACTCAGCACAGCTATCTCCTTACCTTGCAGGAGCTGGGAGGGATCACGGGCAGCTGCTCTTACCTAGTTTAGAAGTGCTTTCCTGGCTGTGAGGAGTTGTGCATCCTGCTGAAATTACAGAAGGGCTGAAAACATAACTACCAGAGCTGGCAGCTGGCCAGTGCCCTGACACAAACCTGCATGGAAAATTGCTTTGGCATCTGTATTGACTGGAGATAATTGGAACTTCCCAGTATTTTTTCAGCTTATCCTAAAACCTTTTAGCAAGAGCAACAGTCAGGCAGCAGTGTGTAGCATGATAACCATGTTTCCATGTAGTTCAGGCAGGCCTAAAGTGCCAAAGAGACACAAAAAGAAGTTTCCCCAGAGAGACCCCTGCAGCTGGTGCTGGCTCTGAGCTGATGGTGATCCCATGCTGGCTGTGTGCTGCCTGCTCAACAATGTCAATATGTCTTAAGGGTGAGCACAGGAATAACTTCTCACGTTTTAGAATGGGAAGGGTATTTTAGTTTTTGCTGGCTGGTGTGGGAAGAGAGTTGAATTCCCTTCAGAACCTTAAATCAGAGGCATATTGCAGGAGAAAACTGTCTTCTGAGGTGACTCTCAGGCTTAGCTCTTGCTCTTGTCCCTTCTGGCACTTACAAGTCTCTGGATTATTTATTCTGTTACAGCTGAAGCCTGCACTGGTCTCGTGCCTTTGCTTTCCACACGTGCACTGGAAAAGAGGATTTACCACAGAGATATGGGCATGTTCCTGGTGCCTGGAATACTTTGCCTCTAAGCTGTGCCTGTGTGTGACCCATCCTCCCTGGGCACGTGTAGCACAGGCTCCTGAGCTGACCTTGGCTGCTGGGAGCTGCTCAGATCCCAGGATGATCATCTTTATGTTGGAGCTGGCAGTGCCTGGTGTTGTCTTGCTGTTCTCTGAGAAGAGGAGTAAATGGTCCTGTAATGTGCATCTGGCAGGGCTTCATCATAATTGCTTGTAAATTTGTCTTTGATCTGTTTCCTTTCAACTTTACCCGGATTTGGCCAAGTTGGGGGTTGGACTGGAATGATGAGGGAGAAATTGGTTGTGGTCTGGAGCTCTGGAGGCTGAGAACCCTTGAGGCTGAGGAGGAGGAGGTGATGGTGTAGATGTGCAGTGGGCAAGGAGGAAGGATTAGGCAGCTGTCAGCAGTTAAAAGATAATGTAAGTGTGTGATTTTCAGCATGATGCTGACAAAAACAGAAAGAAAAAAACAGAGTGAACAGAAAAAACAGTGAAAAACTTCTGATGGGTGACACATCTGGGCAAGGCCTGGCTGTGGAGTGGGCAGTGACCAGGCAGGGCTGCAGCCCACAGGAGACACCCACCAGCCTCTGGGAACAGCCCCTGCTCTGCTGGAAGTGCTGGGGGAAGGCAGCTCTGAAATCCATCAGAAGGTCCTGGATAAGCAGTGCTGAGTGGAGGGAGCTCTGAAATCCATCAGAATTTGAACCAGAAGAATCAGAAGGTCCTGGATAAGCACTGCTGGGTGAAGGGGGCTCTGGAATCCATCAGAATATGAATCAGAAGGTCCTGGATGAGCAGTGCTGGGTGAAGGGGGCTCTGAAATCCATCAGAATTTGAATCAGAAGGTCCTGGATGAGCAGTGCTGGGTGAAGAGAGCTCTGAAATCCATCAGAATTTGAACCAGAAGGTCCTGGATGAGCAGTGCTGGATGAAGGGGGCTCTGGAATCCATCCCAAAGTCCTGGATGAGCAGTGCTGGATGAAGGGGGCTCTGGAATCCATCCCAAAGTCCTGGATGAGCAGTGCTGGATGAAGGGGGCTCTGGAATCCATCCCAAAGTCCTGGATGAGCAGTGCTGGGTGAAGGGGGCTCTGAAATCCATCAGAATTTGAACCAGAAGGTCCTGGATAATCAGTGCTGGATGAAGGGGGCTCTGGAATCCATCAGAATTTGAACCAGAAGGTCCTGGATGAGCAGTGCTGGCTGCAGCCCAGGTGCTGGCTGCTGCTGCCAAGGGACACTCTGGGCCATCTGGTGGGTCCTGCTGCCCCTCTGCTGTCACACCTGAGCTGTGTGTGCTCCTGAGGAGCACAGCTCCTTCTCAGCTGCTTTGTGGTGTGCATTTGATGGCCACAATTGCCAATAAAAGGGTTTCAGGTGCTTCAGGTGTGTTTGCCAGGTGTATACCCAGTGTATTCACCTGCCCCCAGCCTTAAACTCTGCACCTTTTCTGCAGTGCCACACTTTGTGGCCATTTTCTTTATCTCTGCACAGCTCCTGAGCAGTCAGTAATGAACATTTTGGGGTTTGGGAGGTCTCTTCCCCCTGAGCTCCTGGGATGCTGGCTCTGTGTTCTCCCTTGCACAGACTGTAGTTTTGTGTGCCAGCTGGCTCGTGCAGGATGTGCATGTTCTAACGAGGGTGCTCTAATGGAGGTGACTCTGTTAATTAGCTCAGGATCCTGGTAGAGGGAAGGACCTGTGGATGAGGCACTAGCAGGTGGTCTGAGGAGGCTCCAGTCCCACTCAGCTGAAGCAAAGGTTTGGGAGCAGGAGGAAGTTCTTGAGGTTAGTGAAGCTGCTTTTTTTTTAAAAAAAAAGAAGTTTAATTCATGTATTTTTGCTGCTCAGCTCGTGTTTCTTTCTGCTGAGCACAGCACTGTGAGATCCCATATCCTGCTGGCCAGAGCTGGGGAAAGGGAACTGAGCCCCTGGGGTGGAGCAGGGGCTTCTCTGGGTGACTGCTCATTCTGGGGGGCAGGGAAACCCAAAAGTGTTAGTCCCAAAACCAAAATTGGGACTGTAATAAACTTTGAAAAAACAACTCTGGGTTTTGTTTTGTTTTTTTTTTTTTTTTCTCTAGTATTTTTTCTGAGATCCATGGAAATAACTGTATAGAAATTTTTCAAAAAGTATTCCAAGCCTGATCTCTCCAATGATTCTGAAAAATATAGGCTGTTAGCAAAGTAGGGGTTGGGAAAATTGTGTTGAGTATGGTCCCTTATTTCCTCCTGGCTCCACTGTGGGTTATAAGAAGGGGAAGAAAAATCAGTGCAGTGCTGTGTTGCTCTTTTCCACAGCCACCCTTTGGGTGAAGATTCACAGCGGGATGTGCAGATTTGTTCTCCGAAAACGAGACAAATGTGGCTGAGGAGAACAATAAGGCTACTGCTGTGGGTTCAGAAGCTCTTAAAAATGACTTGTAATTTGAGATCCTCAACTTGAGGCAGCTTCAGGGAGAGTCAGGGTTATTTTTGGGTCTGAATTGAGCTCTGTGCACAGAGGCCCCTCCAGAGCTGCAAGGGGGCTCGAGCAGCTGTGGTGTGCTGCATCCCAGGGCCATGTCCCACATTTCTGACTTTGAGTGTCCATTTTGCAGTTTTCAAGACCTTAAACTGAAGTCTTGATGATGCTTCTTTTTTCAGTTTTCAAGACTTAAATTTAAAGCTTTTGGGTTTTTTTTTTTTTTTTTTTTTTTTTTTTTTGTGGGGAGGGAAGGGAGCAGGAATGGTTTTTTGTTTTGTTTCTTCTTTCTGTCCCATCTTTCTGCTGTATCTTTGGGGCTGCTTCTAGAAGTCAGTGGGGCTTCCTTGGGAAGGCTGCTCTAGTTCTGTGGCAGACTGTGCTGTGTAAAACTGAGGGGTTTGCCTGCCAGGAGAGATTCCTGCTGAGCAGTTCCCATGCTGGCAGGTGAGTTACCTGTGTCGAGGTGGAAGAGGAGCTGTAATGTCATAAAAAACCATTGAAAATATAAAAGAAATACAGTGTGAGGTGCTGCTGGGCTGTGGCATCAGCAGTGTCACTGTGCCTCCCTTTTCACCAGTGTGCAGCACTTGTGGCTGCTTGGATCTGTGCCACTCTGCCCAAAATCATTCCATCTCCAGAGCCAGGTGTGAAACTTTTGATGCCTCTACCCCTCCATCCTCCTTCAGCTTCCTATTTCTGTCAGGACTACAAATGCAAACCTGTGTATTTGGGTGGAGAGCTGACAGAGATGAAAGGCTTTCATCTGAAACAAGTCAATTTATCCTGGGAATCCTGACTTTACTAATAGCAATGACCACAGAATGAATTGTGGGTTTTTCCCTTGTTCTTCTGTCCTGATTGAAAAGCATTAACATCAAACTGCATGTGAGAGATATTTCTTCTGCTTCTTGCACAAATCAGCTTTGTAATGTAACTTAGATGCTTCAAAGTTGCAGAGCCTTTTAAGTTGAGGCCTTTGGTGGTTCAGTGGGTGATCTGTAGCTCTGATTTCTGTCCAAGGCAGCATTGCTGTCCTTCAGCTTTCTTCTTCATAATGGGAATTAATGGAGCAATGAGGGACTGTCTGGCAGGATCAGGAACTGGTGTAATTGCTTGTTTTTATGGAGATGTTAAGTGTTAACTTCGTTGCCATTAATTGAAGATTACCCCCTTGGATCCCTGTGAGTTCCTAGAGATAACTGACCGGGCAGAGCTGGGAGAGGGGCACGGAAGGAGCATTGCCACCATGGAAGGTGGGAGCTGCTCAGTGCCCCCCTGTCCCAGCTGCACTCCCCTGGCAGGGCCAGGGTTGGGAGCAGAGAAGTTTGTTGTTAATGAGCAGGTGATTTTGTGTCCTCCATAGGTGGCTTTGCAATCGTGTTCCTGGTGAGGACGAGCAATGGGGTGAAGTGTGCCCTGAAGAGGATGTACGTCAATAACGAGTACGACCTGCAGGTCTGCAAGAGAGAGATCCAGATTATGGTGAGTGCCTGCTCTGTGCAGGGCCTGGGAGCCTGGACACCTTCTGCTTGTGAGCTTTGTGGCACCGGGTCACAAACCGTGCGTTTTCCTAGCAAAAATGGCTTTTGTGTGGGAAGAGCTGACCTCTGGAGTTGTGTGAAAATCTTGTACTGACCTGTTTCAAAAGTTCCTGTCTAGTGGACAAGGAAAACCTGAAAAAATCAGGGAATTCCAGGAGGGGAGAACTGCATGGCTTAATGGGAAAAGGAAGGGCTGAAGATGTGAGCATAGCTGGGGATGTTGGAATTCAGAGTCTCACAATCTTCAGTTGAGATCTCAAGACTTCAGCCTTTCAAACTCGAGGAGAAAAGGCTGATGATTCTGATATCTCTGAACTGAAATCAGTGCATGAATGGCAGATCTCCATCCTGAGATAAATCTGCATCACAGCATCTTCTAATCCTTTGGGCTGGGATGAAGGTTATCTCTGCATTGCTGAGGTTGGTAGATTAAAACAGTATTTGTGGGGTAGCTGCTGCCAGGGCTTTTGAAATGTAAAGTATTTGTAATAAGCTCTGGGATGTTTCTCTAGATTATTGGGCACAAGGATTTATATGATGGGATAGCTATTTTTAATAGGTGTTTCAAACTTAGCTTCCCTAAACAAAGACAAAATGGAGGTGATCCAAATAGATTTGCCTAATCTTGTTTGCAACATGGTAAACATAGAAGTGCCACTTTTGAAGTTGCATTCAAAGATACTGATGAACATTTAGAGCAGCAGCCAGGTGGGGAAGGAAATATAAAATTCTCATTTTGTGAATTTACCACGCAAGGTACAGGTTTGGGGTGGATGTCAGAAACTCCTACCTGTAGCAATTCTGTGTGTGATTTCTGCAGTAGCTTTAAATTAGGTTAATACCTTGTAAGTGAACTGCTGTAGTTTGTGATAGTGCAGGGAAGCTTTGGGCTACGAGGGAAAAGGTGAGATTAGATTTCACATCAAAGCTTGTTTACTTGGGTTTCACCTGCTGCTGCTTTCTCTTGTCTCCCTGTCTTTGGTGTCTTTGGAATGCTGGCTCATGGAAAGTGAGGGTGAGGAGGGTCCATGGTGTGGATGGGGCTGGTCCATGGTGTGATTTTGGCTGGTCCATGGTGTGGTTTTGGCTGGTCCATGGTGTGATTTTGGCTGGTCCATGGTGTGGATGGGGCTGGTCCACGGTGTGATTTTGGCTGGTTCATGGTGTGGTTTTGGCTGGTCCATGGTGTGGATGAGGCTGGTTCATGGTGTGGTTTTGGCTGGTTCATGGTGTGGATGGGGCTGGTCCATGGTGTGATTTTGGCTGGTCCATGGTGTGGTTTTGGCTGGTCCATGGTGTGATTTTGGCTGGTCCATGGTGTGGATGGGGCTGGTCCACGGTGTGATTTTGGCTGGTTCATGGTGTGGTTTTGGCTGGTCCATGGTGTGGATGAGGCTGGTCCATGGTGTGGATGAGGCTGGTCCATGGTGTGGATGAGGCTGGTCCATGGTGTGGATGAGGCTGGTCCATGGTGTGATTTTGGCTGGTCCATGGTGTGATTTTGGCTGGTCCATGATGTGGATGAGGCTGGTCCGTGGTGTGATTTTGGCTGCTCCATGGTGTGATTTTGGCTGGTCCATGTGTACATTTGGCTGCTCCACGTGTGAATTTGTCTGTCTTGCAGCGGGATCTGTCTGGCCACAAGAACATTGTGGGCTACATCGACTCCAGCATCAACTCCGTCAGCAGCGGCGACGTGTGGGAGGTGCTGATCCTCATGGACTTCTGCCGGGGTGAGTGGGGCTGTGTGGGGCTGGTTGTGGGTGGCTTTGTCCTTCTGTGCCTGCAGGGACCTTGCACATCTTCCTTTGGGAAAAGGAGCTGTCCCTAAGCTGCCAGGAAGGTGTCCTGAGCTGAGCAAAGCCAGGAGTGGGCTGTGTTGACTCTACCCCTGGGATTGGAGCCATCTTTGCTGCTGCCCAGGGTTCCCTCTGCTGTGAAGGAGAACCCTTAAATACATCTTGCTGTTGTCTTTAGAATGGTCCACACAAGAAGTGGCTCCTCTTAAAGCAGCCAGGAATGTAATTTTTCTTCACTTTAGTCTCATTGCAAGCTTTGTTCCACATCAGCCTGGCTTAGGATTGTTCTGGAAGAAGCAAGACATGGATAATGGGAAGCCAAAAAGCATTCCTGTTACCTCTGACCTTTTTGCTTGGCTGTCTGTAGCCAGACAGGCTCTTCCAGCTGTCCCAAAGCTTTGATCTTTGTGGCTGGAACGTGGTGTTTGGAGCATGATGCATGTGCTGGGCTCAAATGCTTCTTGCAGAAGGGTGTCCAGCAAAAAGAATGTTTTGGCCAGGTGACTTCAGGAGCCTGTGGCTGGTTTGGATGGTGGCAGCTGATAGAAATGGATATTTTTGGGCCTGTCTGGCTTTGAACTCAAAAGCACCGTAGCATTTACACACGTGTAGATGTGTGTAAACAGGCCCAGTGCAGGCTTCTGTTCTGCCACGTCCTCTTTGCTGCTGTGTTTTGCTGCAGGAGTCTGGCCTGCCTTGCCCTGGGTTGTTTGCTGGTGAGACAAGGAATTTTTGGGCAGTTTTGGTGAAGGAATCACCCATAATATCTCTTTAAGCTTCAAGCTAAGCATGACCAGTGCTGGCAAATCCCTGCTCAGCCCCATGTGCAGAGCACAGTGTGGAGGGAGGTACAAACCTGAGCTGTTCACAGGCACCCCCCAGCTGCAGTGGCCACATTTTGGGCTGAAGAAATAAACCCCATCTTTCTGAGGAGTTTCCTTCCATCTGGAAGGAGGTGGCTTTTCTCACATGGCTCTTGCCAGATGCTGTGCTGCTGCCTGCAGCCCTCTCCCTACAATGGTTGTTACACACTGATTTTCCCTTGTTACTTTCCTTTTGTGGCCAACACTTTCCAAACCAAATCAGTGCCTTTGTGTGCAGGACTGCATTCATTTTGGGTGTAAAATGTTCACAGCTGTAGTATTCATTAAACTGAGCTTTTCTTTCCTACCACGAAAGTTTTCCAGCACTTGTGATGTGGAATGATGCAGTACTGCTTCACCAGAGCTTCAGAAAGGAGTTTTTCTCTGTCTGTCTAGGGCGTTTAGAGGAGAAAAAACCCTCAGGATTGTTTTGGAAAGGCCTTGACAGCAACAAAACCCCAAAGCTGAGACAGATTCAAGACTCATTCGTGAAAACTTGCTTTTGTTTGTCCAGAGTTTCCCTTGTTACAGATGGATTTTTAATTCTTTGCAGTCCACAACTTCAGCCAAGCCACTTAACATGTGGGTTTTCTGAATGTCTGCTTTCCTCCCTCCTTTGCTTACGTGAGGCAGACTAATCTGTGGGCTGTGGGTGCCCCAAATCCAGCCTTTTATTCCTCTAGTCAGACAGAAGAAGGCCTATTTGGAAGAAAAAAAGAAAAATTAGTCCAGGGCTCACTGTCTCCAGCCTTTTATTCCTCTAGTCAGACAGAAGAAGGCCTATTTGGAAGACAAAAATTAGTCCAGGGCTCACTGTCCTGCTGTGATTGGGGATCCAGAGCTCACTGTCCTGCTGCTGGGGTTTGGGATGGTCAGAGCTGTGTCCCTGCTGTGGTTTGGGATGGTCAGTGCTGTGTCCCTGCTGGGGTTTGGGATGGTCAGAGCTGTGTCCCTGCCGTGGTTTGGGATGGTCAGAGCTGTGTCCCTGCCATGCTTTGGCACCCCCCAGCTCACTGTCCTGCTGCTGTGCCCTGCAGGGGGACAGGTGGTGAACCTGATGAACCAGCGCCTGCAGACCGGCTTCACCGAGAGCGAGGTCCTGCAGATCTTCTGTGACACCTGCGAGGCCGTGGCCAGGCTGCACCAGTGCAAGACCCCCATCATCCACAGGGACCTCAAGGTGAGCTGTGCCCCCAGGGCTGCAGCAGGGAGGTAAGGTGCATCCTCCTGCCTGTCTGCCGGCTGCCCACGCTGTGCTTCTCCTGCTGGTAATGAGGGAAAGTGGGCATAAACACACCTCTGCTGGGAGATAAAAAAAGAAATGAGCTTCTCAGTGCTGCTTACCATATGTTTGCCATCTATAGATCTACTTAAACACAAATGTTTGTGAATAATTGTGGCTTGCACACGTGCCAGAATGTACCTGATGAATTATTCACAGTGACCTGAAACACTTCTTATTTAAGGTAGCTCACAAAATTGTTTCCAGATTAAAAGGAGCACTTCAGAAGTGTTGGCCTTGGGGCAGGAATGCTTAGGAGCTTTTGAAAGTGGCCTCTGGAGCTCTGACCATGAAAGTGTGTTGTAAAACTGTGTGCTTAGCTGGGAACAGAGCAGGGCCAGCTTGGGGAAAATCCCCCACTTGAAATCCAGCAAACAAGAAGATGTTCCCTTTGCTCTCATCGAGCTGGAATGAAATACTCAGCCAAGAAGGAGGCTGCTGCGTGAATTTGAAATTCACATGTGCTTTGTGGGGCAGGTTCTATTTTCAGAGCCCTCACAGATGTTTGTTTGTGCCACTGGCCATTGTTTTACATGCCACGTGTACCAAGGAGAGCCAGGTAGAGCAGGGGAAAACTTCCTCAGGGTTTGGTGTGCTGTGGCATGTTTGAAAGGACAGTGATGCCACTCTCAGTCAATTTTGATATAGGAACAGCTCCTGTGTCTCTTCCCAGGGGTGATCTCTTACCAATCTGAGTCCTGGATTTAAGGCTGTAAAGTCTGTGGGCAGCTTGCAGGAGTTTGTCTAGGTCAGAAAAGCAGGGTGAGGACCAGGAGCCTCCCCAGCTGACATTAACCCTGCCCTTACCTTTTTGGTGAATCCCTGGGGGGTTAATACAGAACAAACTCAGTGTGTTGCAGGAGAGTAAATCTGGGACATCTGTGCTGGATTAGTGAGTTGATCTGTGGTGTTGCTTTCTGCCTGAGTTGCAGTTGAAATGGGCTCTTGGGGCTGGTGTCCAGCCTAGGCCAGGGGAGCTTTGCAAGGCTTGACTCTTGGTAAGCTGTGCCCAGAGTCAGGGCTGGCTCTTCTCTACTTGGAGACGTGTTTTCTGCTTGAGCAGTGTATTGTTTCTGTCGTGGTGACCTCTGGGGATCTAAGCACTAACACAGAATTAATATTTATATATATTTTGACTTTATTTGTGTTAAAATGTAGCACTGTCAAGGGGCAGTTGCAAAGCCAAGAGAGGAGGAAGGCCAGAGAAGTTTAGTGCAAGTTCTGGGTGTCAGGAGGGACATGTAGGTGTTTTCTTGGGGTGAATATCACCCTGCTGAGGAGGGGGCAGATGCTGGCTTAGCAGGCATCTGGGGGCCTGGAGGCCTTTTTTGCCTTCCAGCTCTTTGATGCTGCTCTGGAGCTGGAGGTTGCTGCCAGCAGAAGGGAGGCTGTGAATGAGCTTTGAGCCATTCAGACGAGTGCAGCTGGAGGAGTTTCACTGGCCCCTGGCTCTGATTTTGAATTAACCCAGAGGCTTTGCCTGAAGCAGAGCAGCCTCCTGCTGGCACAGTCCCCAGCTGGAGGGAGGTGACCAACAGCTGGGGACAGCAGCACCTTTACCCAGCTTTTCTGTAGGCAAAGGGGACATGGCACTGTGAGTGGGGGGCACACAAAGATCCTGTGTCACCCCTGGGTGTTTGACCAGAAGAAAACACCTTCATACTCCTTTTAAAGCCACTTTTCTCTGGCCTGGCAGTGTATTTGTTTTGCTGTGTTTATTTTTTCCTTCTCCTGGCATTTGCTGATCAAACCTAGTTGCTGGATGGTCCTGTGCTGATGGCTAACAAACCTTTCAGGGTGTCTGAGTGAGAAATCAGACTGCTCAGGCAGATAAAGTGGGAGGACTCTTGGGGAAGTGTTGGAGGAGCACTTTCAGGGAGCAGGGAATAACAGGGCCAGTGTTGATGTGCTGGGGAGAACATCTGTGTGCAGTGCTTTATTCAAAGCAGATGGATGGCACAGGGGGAAGGGGCGTGTTTAACCCTTGGTTTCAAGCCAGCCTTCTCCCCCTCAGCTGCTCTAATTTGGCTGCATTTTCTGGTGTTTAAAATGCTGACTCCTCCTTTTTCTTTCCTTCTTGTAAAGACCATCCTTGATGGGGAGCTCTGCTTCCAAAGGGTTTTGTTAGCAAACGCTTATGTGGTGATTTTTTTTATTTATTTTGGGCTCTATGAGCAGCATGTTTTATCTCGGTGTTGTATCTGAGCATTTGACACTGATTGAAGATAAAGACATGAAAAATGGTGTGTTCCCTTGAGAGAACATGCTGTTAGTGCTGCTGCACAGATGAGGAGTTGGAACACAGGGATGCTCTGCCAAAGCAAAGATCTGAACACAGGGTTTCACACATTAAAGTCAGTGCTGGAACAGGCAATTTCCTTAGGTGGGTGCAAGGTGGAGTTTTGTTAATGCACAGTTGTGAGTATGGAGGAGAAGGTTTCTGCTGATTTTATTTGTTTCTGTTGCCTGATTGAAGGTACCAAATAATATTTGAAAGACAGGGGTGTCCTCAGCAGCCTGGGGGAGCCTCTGCTGCTGCAGCCCCTGTTTAGGGACTGTGGGCACCCAGCAGACTCTGAGAGCAGGCAAATAAATGTGATCATGAGCTGAGGTTTGTTTTGATTGAGACCCTCAGGGACAGGTAAGATGCAGGCAAAGACCTGGAGATGTGTTTTAATTTTATAAGTATAGAAGTGTGTGTGTTATTTGTTTGCCTCTCCCATAGACTGTGAGGAGTTACAGCCTTCTGTAAAGCTGGGACAGCTTGGATTTCCTGTCCCCAATTCAGATGGCAGACCAGGGCCACAGTAGCTCAGGAACATTGAGCTCCAAAGGCACTGAAGTCTTACAAGAGGCAAGGAAATGTGCTTGCAGGAGGAGAAGGGAGGGGTGGCAGGATGGAAGGCAGAGTTACAGCTGTGCTTCCATTATTTGATGTCTATTTTAGGAGATGTGACAGTCTTGATGCCTGTTTTCTCTGCTGTCACTTTTAGGCTTTAGTGTCAGATATGTCTGATATGTCTTCAGGCACTTAAAACCTTGACTCATCTGAAAAAAAAAAACCAAAAACCAAACCCTGAATATTTTCTTGTCTGAGTGATTCTGTGTCTGTCTGTGATGCTCCCAGGTTGAAAACATCCTGCTGCATGACCGTGGCCACTACGTCCTGTGTGACTTTGGGAGTGCTACCAACAAATTCCAGAACCCTCAAACCGAGGGGGTGAATGCAGTCGAGGAGGAGATCAAGAAGTGAGTGTGCTTTGCCTTTCCAGCTCAGCTGTATTTGTGTTTGAAGGGTAATTTTCTCTTGAGCTGGGGTTGATTTTGCTCAGCCTGTTGCAGCAGATTGGCTGTGCTGCATGGCAGTGTCTGCTGCAGGTGAATGAGTGCCCTGGGGAAGGTGAAACAATAAATTGAGCTTGATGTAATTGCTTTGGACCTGAGATTAATGCAGAGCAGCAGCCCCACCTCGGTGAGGCAGTGACCTGTTCTGTCCTGTGCAGGGTCAGGCTGTCTGTCCTTCATCTGTCTGGGCTTCTCTGAGCTCCAGGCTGGGCTGGCACAGTCCCATCCTGGCTGAGCTCCCTTCCCCACGGATCTGGGCACTGACTGGGGCTGATCCCAGGAAATTCCAGCTCCTGGAGGGGTTCAGTCCAGCTCCTCCTCCTGCCCCACACACTGCCAGCTGTCCTGGCAGCATCTCTGGTGCCCCTTGGGGCTCACCTACAGCTCAGTGAGCCCTGGGTCAGGGGTGGAGCACACTCCAGGTCCTTGGCCTTGCTTTAGTTCTAACAACATCCTGCAGACTGGCCACTCCTGTTAGAACAGTCAGGAATGGCTACAGATGCCTCTTTTTGTTGGGATTCAGCTACACCTGCCTGGATTTCCTAGGCTTGTTTGGAGTTTTCAGGCTCCTAATCCAGCCTTGCAGTCCCCTTGGAGTGCCCTACTTGTACACTTAAGCCTACAAAACCTTTGCCTTTGGCAATGCTTTCCTGTGATCAGGGTAAGCAGCAGGCAGCAGTGACAGACCTGCTGGCAGGAAATCTTATCACAAGAGCCTCATCATCTGTGGAGCAGTTTCCAGCTTTTCTGTTTGTTGTGATCTGTTAAGATGAGGCAGTTTCTCACTGTGCTTTGAGGTACACAGTGACCCATCCCTTGCCACAGTGGCTCTGAGCAGGACTCCTGGTGTGGAAATCTACTTTTCAGGAGCCGCATATCCAGTTACCATCTCTGTAATACAGTTGGCCACAGCCCTGCAGTGAGGGCATTGCAGAGGACATTTGATTACTGACCTTGTTAATGCTTTGAATCCTTGAATGTTTCTGTTCTTAAAATGACTGCACATTTTGTGGTGAATTCTGTGCTTTAGAGAGGATTGTGGTTGCTATTTTGGCTTCCCAGGGCAGTTTGAGGGGTGTTTTACTGTTTGAGGTGTGTAGCAGGTGATGCTGTTAGAACATTTTTCCAATAGATACCTTTAGCATCCCTTTCCTTAGAATGACTAGGGAAAGAATGAATTTGGAATTCTTTGGGAATGTGACATGCCTGCTGTCCCCTTTTGAAGTCCCTGATCCACCTTCCCCTGCAGGTACACGACGTTGTCCTACAGAGCACCAGAGATGGTGAACCTGTACAGTGGCAAACTCATCACCACAAAAGCAGACATTTGGGTATGTATGCAATCCCCTGGGCATCTTTTCACTGCCATGGCATGGAAACAAGGTTGGCCTGATTTTCTGGGAGCCTGGACAGTTTTTGGGTGCAGAACTCCTCTGATGAGCTCCTGCTGAGCAGGGAGGCTGGTGCAGCAGACCCGTGTGCTCCTCCTGTGTGCTTTCAGTTTACAGATGGGTGAAACTCCAGGGCTGAATGGGGCAAACCTGATTTTGTATCATAAGAGTTAAACCAGAAAATTCAGGGTGTTGTGGCACGTTGTGCCTGGGCTGGGTTGTTGGTATGTGGAATCAAAGTTCTGGTCAGAATTGAGTAGAAATCTGAGAAAATGGCCCTGCCCCAGCAGCAGCAGTGTGCCCATCCTGTGTAACACAGGGCTCAGTTGTCAAACTGGCCAAAGGCCAAACTTCTGCACTGTTTCTGGTGATCAGGGCAATCCTGCCATGCTCTTTTTTCATGGTGGGAGCAAAATCCAGCTGTGGTGGAATCCATTCCTGGCTCACCTGGTCTCCTTTGGGTGGGACAGAGGTGGAAAAGAGTCTGTGCTGTTTGGAGTGGCAGTTCAGCACATGTTTAAAAGTGTTTAAAATGCCAGCTGGGAGCATGTTTTGTGTTTTTTGGAGCCCTGAGCTAGGAGGTAACATGGTAGAAGCAGAAAAAGAGAGTTTTGATCGATGTTCAATAGTTCTGCATCTACAAGAGGGAGAATTGCTGGTATGACATTGCTGAAAGTCCCTCTCAGTGAGCAGCTCCTGTGAGAGCAGGTTGAACCAGGGGTCTGTGGGGTCACCCTGCACTGGGAAGGGTCCCTGGCCTGGAGGTCACAGCTGTGCCAGTGGGAAAGGACCCACTGGACAGTGGGAAGGGCCCCAAAGGCAGCCAGAGGAGAACCAGGATTTGCACTCCTTCCTGTGCTAGTGTGGAAAGGGGAGATCCAAAGGCTCTGCTCCTCCTGGCGTGGCAGGAGTTGTGTTCCAGTGACACTTGGAGCATGTCCAGAGCAGTGTATGGTGGTGGGGCCTCAGCTGCCAGGCCTGTTGCAGTGCTTGTCCTGCTGGAAACTCCCTTTCCCTGAAACCTTACCAGGGCTGTTTTAAGGCAGAGTGCAGTTTCATTGTGAAATCCTGTGACAAAAGAGATGAGCTGATGGTGAGTTTCTTAGGATTAGGAAATGTTTCCTGCTCCCAGCTCTGAGGTGGTGGGAGTGTTTCATAATTAGCCCTTTGTGCAAAAACTGTTTTCTTTTGCAAGAGGTGGTGGCTCTTGGTGCCAAAAGCAGCGTGGCAGTAGAGGGAAGTGTGGCAGAACCTGGCAGCCTGCAGAATGAGCTGTACTTCCCTGGCATTTATTTATAGCAGTTGAAAGGTTGTTTGGACTTAATCCTGGAAACAGTTTGGGTTTCTCTTTGTCAGAATGGATGTATTAATGATGATGGTTGCCATTTATTTGTGCTGTTGCTTTGCTCTTTCCTCACGGTGTGTGGCAGAAAGGGTTCAGTGACACGCAGGGTCGTGTGATGATGAGCAATCCCCCAGATCAGAGTGATGAGGGAGAGCTCTGCATGTTCATCTTCCCCTGGAGCTGTGCTGTCCCAGCTCCCTCACAGGGTGCTGGGGCAGGCCTGACCTCAGCAGGAGCCAGGACCCTGCCGTGCCCTGCGTGGTGAATCCCTGCCCTGTTCTCTCTCTGCAGGCCCTGGGCTGTTTGCTGTACAAGCTGTGCTACTTCACCTTGCCCTTTGGGGAGAGCCAGGTGGCCATTTGTGATGGCAACTTCACCATCCCAGACAACTCGAGGCACTCCCAGGACATGCACTGCCTCATCCGTGAGTGTCTGCAGCTCTGCTCCTGCAGCTCAGCCAGGAGTTCCTCTCCCTTCCAGAAGCTTCCCTGCACACTGAGGTGGTTAAAGTGATCTTGGGCCGGTTAGGAGATCACTCCTGGAGTGATCATGACAGAGATTGCTGTCTGGCCAGGCTGTGGAGCTCTGTGGAAGGGCAGGAGCACACACAGCAGTTTGGTGTGAGTCCTGCAGGAGCTTGCACAATCAGCCTGTTTATGCAGAAACGTATTTCTGCTGTAATAAATCTGTTTGGATAAGGAACTGAAAAGACCACAGTGACTTAGGCTAGTGATAAGAATTCATCTCCTGTAAACTGGGAAACAGAACTGAAATGATTTATAAATATCCCACTGACTAGAGTGAATGTGTAATTAAGTGTACAATGCACTACTCTTGGCAAAGCTGGGGCAGCTCTCTTGTTTCCAGCACAGCTTTTGATTTTTTTTCTTTTCCTAGCCACAGTCTTGACTCACACAGAGTTGGATGTGTTTGCAGAGCAGGCTGGTATTTTCTTTGCTGATGTGGGCTGTCTGCAGTGGTGTCTGTGGCTGCCCTGTCTCTGCCCTGCTGGCACACCAGGGCTGGATGAACCCTTTTCCTGTGCTTCACCTGAAGTGCCCAGTCCCACCCAGTGCTGTTCCCTGGCCAGGCAGCATTTCCCTCCCTGCCCCAGAGGCTTGGGTAGCAGCTGCAGGTCCCAGCTCTGGTGGAAGATCTGTCCTGGTCCATGCTGGCTGTCCTGCCCTGTTCCCAGCTGAGCCCACAGCCCAGCTCAGCCTGCACTGCTTTGAAGGAGGCAGGACTCTGTTAACACCTGGTTGTACCAAATGTGGAGTTGGTTGGGTTGGAGGGACCTTAAAGCCCACCCAGAGCCACCCCTGCCATGACAGGGACACCTCCCACTGTCCCAGGTGCTCCAGCCTGGCCTTGGGCACTGCCAGGGTTCCCCACCCTCAGCACAGAAAAGTCCTGTGCTCTATCAGGATGTTCTGCCCTGTCTGTGTGTCCTGCTGCTCTGATCTCTGCACCTCCATCTCTTCAAGGGTACATGCTGGAGCCAGACCCTGATAAGAGACCTGACATTTATCAGGTCTCCTACTTTGCTTTCAAACTGGCCAAGAAGGAGTGCCCAGTGCAGAATGTGCAGGTGAGCAGGGGGGTGCCTGAGGGGGCTCTGGGAGGGGCTGGGGGGCAGCTGATGAATACTGAGCATTTCCCTCTGTCCTGTTGGTTGTGCCCCACTCCTCTGATTAGGAGGATCTTGTTTGTTCCTAATGGGACAGTTTGGTTTGGATTTTTTTGGGTCACAAACCAGGGTTTCTCGTTCTGTTTGTCCCTGATTTACCTCCTCACCCAGTCACCAGTGTGAGGCCAACCAAGAGATCTTGTGCATGTGAACATGGAAAATTAGGCCATGCTTGGGAAACCAATTTGATTTCCAGGCACACTCATCATAGAATGTGTAATTTGGCCTGCACTTGGGTTTGAGCACAGCAGTTCTGGGACTTGGCATTTGAGCTGCATCAGACCTTACACAACCATCTGCCCCTTCTTGGTGTGTCTGCAGAGACTTCAGATGAAAAATAGAGTTGACAATTATTTTCTTATGTTGTTATGGACACTGACAGACATTTTATTTTGTTGTTTCTACATAAATAGAAACTTAGGGGTTTTTCCCCGTGTTCAGGTGCTTAATTATGGTCTTTATGAATAAGAGGTAGTTTGGGTTCTATTATGCCTGTGTTTTTATAGCATCATTAATGAATTTTGTCACTACTGTCCCCTGGTTGTCTTTTAAAAATAACATGTCTTTTAAAAATTTGTGCTGTGGAGCTTTGTGTTCATATTCCATGTTCAGTGATCAAAAAGCTGAGCCCTCTTTTCTTCCCTT
Organism: Pyrgilauda ruficollis; assembly: GCF_017590135.1. NCBI lineage: Eukaryota > Metazoa > Chordata > Aves > Passeriformes > Passeridae > Pyrgilauda > Pyrgilauda ruficollis. The sequence goes on from NW_024509544.1 coordinate 1,510,605, forward strand.
GTAAAGACTCCCCCAAACTCCTGTCTCCCCATGACATGAACCTTGTGGTGTTTGTTATGTGTCCACATGAGGAGTAATTGCTTTGGAAATCCCCAGATCTCCCAGTTTTATTGTGATGTTTTTGCACATTATTTCTGACTCTGTTTTCTGCCCTCAAAATACCAAATTTGGCATTTTTGGCATCTGCAGAACTCTCCAATCCCTGCTAAACTCCCAGACCCAGTTAAAGCAAGTGAAGCTGCTGCAAAGAAGAGTCAACCAAAGGCCAGGTAACCCCACCTGCTTTTTACTCCCTCTTTTGTTGCCTGTTGTCTCTGCTGTTATTAGCACAGGTGGATTTAGCTGCTTCCTTCAGTAGCCAAGTGGTGACTGAGCACAGTTACTGTCCCTGCCTCAGAAACAGTCTGATATCAGGTTCATTAGTTATCATTTTGGTATCTCCAAACCACAGAAGGCTGGGGGCATGGCTGCTCCTCTCTCTTGCTGTGCATTTTTGGAGCTCAATAAACATTGGGCAGAGATCAGGAGAGTTCAGTGACCTGATTCTGGGGTGGATGTACCAAAGTTAAAGTGCATCTAAAGATGGCAGTTTAGACAACTCTGCCCAAAGGTACCAGCTGCTCATGAGCTGATTTGTGTCCTTCATGTGCTCATTCAGAAGTCTGAGTGGTTTCAAGCAATATGTTGTAGGAAATAGTTGGATGTAAGTTGAGTGGTTTTGACAAGTCCCAGCTGTCCACCAGCAGAAGATGCCACGGCTGGCAGAGAAGTCAGAACGACAGTGTTGGATTAATTGTTGTGAATGCATGCAGGAGGCTTTACTGTGCCTGGGTGCCCATGAGTGTTTCACCTTTGTCAGTCACACCCAGCTGAGGTGTGGGTGAGTGTTTGTCCCTGCTGTGTGTTCCGTGCACCAGCTGCCCAGCTCACAGGCTGTGCTCACTGCCCTTCCTTCTCCTCCTTCCTTACCAGGCTCACAGACCCCATCCCCACGACAGAAACCTCCATAGCACCCCGGCAGAGACCTAAAGCAGGACAGACCCAGCCCAACCCTGGGATTCTGCCCATCCAGCCAGCCCTGACACCCAGGAAGAGAGCCACAGCCCAGGCAGCCATTCAGCCACAGGGTGAGCGACGTGTCCCCGTGCTCCCTGCTCCCCGTGTGCCTCGGGCAGTGACCTAACGCTGCCTTTGGCTTCTTGTCCAGTTGCAGGCCCGGCTGCCCTGGGCAGTGCCCAGCCCTCGCTCCCTGCCAGCACCCCCCAGCCAAAAGCAGCCCCCCAGCAGCCTCCAGCCCAGCCCCAGGCCAAGCCGGCAGCAGCGCCCCAGGCACAGCCCCAGGTCCCCTCGACACAGCCCCAGGCCACTCCTCAGCATCAGCAGCAGCAGCTTTTCCTGAAGCAGCAGCTCCTGCAGCAGCAGCAGCAGCAACAGCAGCAGCAGGCTGCCTACTTCCAGCAGCAGCAGCAGCAGCAGATGATGCAGGCACAGCAGGTGGGTGTGTGCGCCGGGTTCATCACAGCTGTGTCTGCAGGGCTGCAGCTTTATGTTTATGGCATGTTCCTGCTCTTTTGGGGGGAATGGGTGCAGCTTTTAGGCATTTCCTGTGTGTCCCCAGTCCTCCAGCAGGATTTGGTCTAGGTCCTCCACACCTCCAACCAGCAATTGTTTCCCAGTTCCCAGTGATGCAGCAAGGAGCGCCTGCACAGCAGCAGCAGCTGATGCAGAACTACTACCAGCAGCAGCAGCAGCAGCAGCAGCTGCTGGCCCAGCAGGCAGCTATGCAGCAGAAGACCACAGCAGCAGCAGCAGCTCAGCAGAAGCAGCAGCCCCAGGCCCAGCCCAGCACAGCACCGCCAGCACAGCCACAGGAGCAGGGGGTGAGACCTTGGGGCACTGGGACTTGGGTACAAATGCTCCTCTGCCAGCTCCTGAGTGCTGATCTGAGTCTTTCCACCTCTGCTCTGGATCTCAGCCTCTCTGCCCCTGAGCAGATCTGAGCCCAGCCAGCCTTTGCCAAGTCCTAGTGGAGGTTTTACCTCCAGAGCTGCACCACAGAAAGGGGAGAGACTCTCTGCCTGTGCCATTTCAGTAATCCTGAAACACTGCAGAGCTGCAAATCCCTTTGTTTGTCTGGTTTTTCCCCTCCAGACCATCCCCAGTCCATGACTGGCACGCTGGGTGCTGTTTTCTCCCCCAGTCCATGACTGGCATGCTGGGTGCTGTTTTCTCCTCTGTTTTCTCCCCGTGGCCGCCATTCTAAGCGAGCTCACTGTCCTTTCCTCCCCTGGCAGGCACAGGTGCAGGCTCAGAGGGAGCAGCAGCAGGCTCAGGGGCAGAAGCTGGGCTCCCTGACGCCGCCGTCCTCGCCCAAGGCGCAGCGCGCGGGGCACCGCCGCATCCTCAGCGACGTCACCCACAGCGCCGTGTTCGGCGTGCCCGCCAGCAAATCCACCCAGCTGCTGCAGGCTGCGGCTGCTGAGGCCAGCCTCAACAAGTCCAAGTACGTGCCAGGGCCTGGGGGTCAGCCTCAGCAAGTCTGAGTAGGTGCCAGGGCCTGGGGGTCAGTCTCAACATGTCTGAGTAGGTGCCAGGGCCTGGGGGTCAGGCTCAGCATGTCTGAGTAGGTGCCAGGGCCTGGGGGTCAGCCTCAGCAAGTCTTGAGTAGGTGCCAGGGCCTGGGGGTCAGCCTCAGCATGTCTGAGTAGGTGCCAGGGTCTGGGGTTCAGCCTCAGCATGTCTGAGTAGGTGCCCAAGGCCTGGGGGTCAGCCTCAGTAAGTCTGAGTAGGTGCCAGGGCCTGGGGGGGGGTCAGCTCTTGGTCAGCCTCAAAACTCCAAGTAGGTGCCCAGGGCTTTGGGGCCAGCCTCAGCAAGTCCAAGGAGTCCCAGGGCCCTGTGTGGAGTGAAGGCTGGGTCAGGCTCTGGGAGGTGGTGGTGCAAAGCTCTGAATGAAGGTAGGCACAAAACTCTGAGTGAGTCTTTGCCTTCAAGACCTCAGTTTAGGGCTTGGCAAGAAGTACTGGAAAATTTGCCCCAAAGTCCTGATGAATTGTCTGAGCTCCCAAAAAGCTTTGGGTGACCAGGGTCTTCTGTGGCTCACAAAAGGCAGTGGCATTTCAGCCACAGCCCTGCTGTGCACTTTGTTCTCACTGCTTGACACCAGCGCTTCCTGAAGGTTGGACTTGATGGTTTTGGAGATCTTAATGGAGCTCTGATTCCCTAGGAGTACTTGCTAGGTCACTTTTACAGTGTCTACAGGCAAGAAGCCTTTTGACTGTTGGTTTTAACCCCTGAGCTGTGACTGCTCAGCCTCAGTGCTCCCAGGCTTCTGAGCACGGGACTGCAGTAATTTACACTGCATGTTTTAATTGGGAAGTCATTAGAGTGTAGTGGTTGGGACCAGCTGATAGTGCTGGCCAGGGTGTTCAGATGGGTGGTTAATGGCTCTTGTTTGGGGTGATCCCATCCAGATCTGCTTCCACCACGCCCTCGGGCTCGCCAAGGACCTCACAGCAGAATGTCTACAACCCCCCTGACGTGTCCACGTGGAACCCCTTTGATGATGACAACTTCTCCAAGCTGACAGCTGAGGAGCTGCTGAACAAGGACTTTGCAAAGCTGGGGGATGGTAGGTGCCCAGGGTGCTCTAACACCTGCCTGCTCTGGAAAGGGAGGGTGCCATGGGCTGGGGATGCTTTTGGGCAGGGACTGCTCAGGTGCCCTGGATTATTACAATCCTCTGGCTAAATCCTTCCAGGTTCTTTCTGTTTGCAGTTCAGTGGTGCCTCCAAGGCAGAGGTGCCAGCTGCTTTGACTGGTACTCAAGTGCCTGTGGAAGCTGCAGTTTAAACCCTGCTTCATCTGCAAGTTGGGATTTGCAGCAAGGGCCTTGAGTCACTTAGTGGAACACTGGCCTGAAAATACAGATGAGCAGCCTACTTTCAGAATAGAACAGAAGTTTCAGAATAGAGGTTTCCCCCTAACTCTGGGTCTGCTTTCCAGGGAAAGCTCCAGAAAAGGCAGGCAGCTCCACAGAGAACCTGATGCCAGGTTTCCAGCCCGCAGCCCCCACAGCCCCAGCAGATGCCTTTGGTGGCTCCTCCTTCCCTGCTGGGCCAGGTGAGTCTGGGAGCATGGACAGCATGGGAGGGGGCAGCTCCTGGCCAGAACCTCTTTGAAAGGGAAGGAAAACTGGTACAAACAGAGTGTGTGGGCACTGAGAGCTGCAGGGAATAGGGTTGGCACTTCAGGAGAGGAGGGAATGTCATAAGGTGGGTGGCAGAGGCAGGACAGTGTGGGGAGGCAGAGGTGGGGCTTGTGGTGAGGGAAGAAACTGAGCCCTGAGTTCCCAAGGAAGCTTCTTAGTGTGTGGAAGTTCCATGGAGCTCCTAACAAGGAGTAAAACCTGCCATGTGCAGTGGGGGAGCTGGCTGGGAGGTGCTGGTCAGACCTGCTGCTCTGTTTGGAGGACAGAGGAACAAGGGTAACATCTCTGCTGCAGAGTGAGGAGGGCAGCAGGGAAAGTCCTTGGAGGAGAGCACAGTCTCATAATTGACATGTAAAGTGATGAAGGCAGTAATTTCTGCACTGGCTGGGCTGTGTGGCTCCACCTTGGCTGGTCTGAGGAGTTTCTCTGCCTGTGGGACCTTGTCTGGTTCTCCTCTGGTCCTTGTGTCCCAAGGTTTTGCTGTGAGCAGCCCCTTCTGTGCCAAAGACCCTTGGTGAGTGCTCATTTCTGCTCCTTCAGCCTCAGTTCTCACTGGGGCAGCTCAGACCTGCCAAGCACAGAGGTGCAGAGCTGCTTCCAGCAGCTCCAGAAGCCAGGGATCCTCCCCCTGGTGACAAATGCTCCTGGCTGATGCCTCCCCACAGAAACAAAACAACTCTTGGTGAGAGGAGTCTGGGAAGAGGCTGAAGAAGCCTTTGTGGGGCAAAGAGTGACAAATCCATTTGTGCTTATTTCTATTTATAAAAGGAGATTTAGGAAAGCTTATAACTGAGCCTGGTGTGTTGGTTCTTACCAGAGAATTAAGGAGTTGAAGTCCCTGGCACAGGAGTGCTCCTGGGGAGCTGCTTTCTGGGTTTGTCCAGCTGTGAGCAGTTTCTGGTGTTCCATCAGCCTTTGTGGATGATGCTGAGCAGCAGCAGCTCCACGTTGAGCTGTAAAGCACCTTCTGCAAAGCCTGAGGTGCATCTGTGTGCCCTGGGCTCTGTGGTTGCTGTACCCTGGTCAGTTCCTGCAGTGTCTGTCTTCAAAATGTGCCCCTTGACTTCCCAGTCCTGGGGCTTGGCACAGGAAGGTGTCTTGGGGCTGGGCACTTCCAGCCCTTCTCTTTCTTTCTGAGAGACAGGAACCTGTCCCAGCCTGGCTGGTGCAAAGTGCTGCAGATTTTATTGCAGACTGTGTGTCCTTTGTGAAACCTTTCACCTTTTGTGCTGCTGTGAAGGTAGATAACAGTTCCTCCCTGCCAGGGAATGTTCTGAGATCTGTGGGTCAAATTGTGTTGGAGAGCTGCATGGTGGCAGTCATTTTATTTGGGTTTTTATCCTTTTTAGTAGCACACTTGGTCAGAATGTGCCTGTGTGTGGTTGTGTCAGGCCACAGCTGGGGCTGTGCCTGTGCTGGGGTTTTGTTCTGTGCTTCCTCCTTTTCTCTGTTCACTCTGCCTTTTCTTTTCTTTTCCTTTCCTCTTCTCTACCAGCTGAAAAAACGAAAGACATTCTGAGTTTGGACTCTAGCCCTCCTCTTCTGACTGTGCCTGATCCTTTCATTCCTCTCCCGTTATCTGACACCCCAGGTAACCTGAGCTGGGGGGAGGAGGGGGGCAGAGTCCTGGCCTTTGTTTTGGCCTCTGAATCCTCTGCTTCTGTTCAGGCACACCTGAAATCCTGGGCACTGCCAGGCTCTGCTGGGCTCACTGGCACTGGGGATGGTTTTCATGGGGTGATCTCCTTGTTCCTAATGCCACAAATGTGGGTGGGTGTCTTTGGAAGCTCAGCACTCAAAACCAAAAGTGATGGGAGGGCTGGAGCACCTCTCCTAGGAGGGAAAGCTGAGAGAGCTGGGGTTGTTCAGTCTGCAGCAGAGGAGGCTCCAGGAGAGCTGGGGACAAGGGATGGAGGGACAGACACAGGGAATGGCTCCCACTGCCAGAGGGCAGGGCTGGATGGGAGATTGGGAATTGGGAATTGTTCCCTGGCAGGATGGGGAGGGGCTGGGATGGAATTCCCAGAGCAGCTGTGGCTGCCCCTGGATCCCTGTCAGTGCCCAAGGCCAGGCTGGACAGGGCTGGGAGCACCTGGGACAGTGGGAGGTGTCCCTGCCATGGCAGGGGTGGGGTGGAATGGGCTTTAAGGTCCCTCCCAACACACACCATTCCAGGATTCTATGAGGAATAACCCCCAGGTGATTAATTACCTGTTCTGATTTAAGCTGTTTTGAAATGGCTTCCAACCTTGAAATTGTAGGTTTTATTATTGTTAATCTTTCTTTCCTCTAAGAGTCAGTGTTTCTTTGGCTTCCAAAGTCTGTTGCAAATCTGAGCATCTTGTGAAGCACAAGTTACATGTGACCTTTTCTGATTTGGCAAGATTTTCCAGTACAGTTGGTGCTATTTCACTTACTTTGCAGTGCTGCTTCTAAGCCTTTTCTGTGCACATTTCTGACTGCAGCAGCCAACACTTTTTAGCACAGATTATGTAAGTGCTTAGGAGCTTATTTGCAAATCGGTGGGATTTGGAATATGGGGATGTTTTTATCCTCTCTCAGCCCTCTGTGAAGGTGTGTGACAGGTCCCACACCAGTGAGCCCCAGAGCACAACTCCATCCTTGTCCTTAGCCCAGGCTCTGGGTCACTGATGCTTTGGAGCACCCAAAAAAGACAATTTCCTGTGTTTGTTTGTTTTAAAGTGAAACCTGAGGCCAGAAGCTCATGAATATTTCCAAGGACTAGGGCTACAGAGCAGTAGCTTTGAAACTGAGGGGGTTTGTCTGCTTGTAAATTCAGCAGAAAAGATCAAACTTCTGGAGTTGAGCTCAGGTTTTCACCTGGGTAAAGCTCAGCTCAAACCTCCCCCCCCTGGCACCTGGAGGAGCAGGTGGCATCACCTGAGGGCCTTCAGGACCTTGCAGAGCCCAGGTGCAGTGGGTGGTGTCAGTGTGTCCCTCCTCCTCCTCCTCCTCCCCTGTGTAAGGGCTGCAGTTCTTAATGGAATTGTAACTAGGAAGAGGAGCTGGCAAGAGGGATGTGAAAATATGGCAAAACATCTGTTAAAATAAGGGAGAATTAAATATTCATGTTGAAAACATATTTCCTTGTGTATGTGCAGGAAAATGAGCCAAGTTGTTCTTAATGAGCTTATTTCAGGCTTCACCACTGACTAATCCTGGGGTTGGTCAGGGGAACTCTCTGTGGGTCACTCTGGCTGATGTAGGAGGATATTTTATTTTTTTTGGGGGGAACAAAACACTGGATGAGATGTTTTTAATCACCATAACTCTACTGCAGGCCCATAAATTCTGAGCAGATAACTGGGTGCCCAGCTATGCCTGGGTGTTTGTCACAGCTGTAATAAACAACTGGATTGCTGCTGAGGATTTATTTGCACCAAGATGACACATTGAGATAAAGTAATTGCACATGCACAATTAGGCATGCACAGCAGCTGTGGGTGTGCACTAATGAGCTGAGTTCACATCTTGAGTTGGGAAGATGCAAAAGGGCAACTGCTCATGTGGGAACCTGATGGATTTATTGCTGTATTTACTGAGAGGACAAGCTGGAGGTGTGATGATTTAAAGCAACAAAGCCAGCAGACCATGAGAATCCCAGATAAATGAGTGTAAAGAGCATCCAGTCTGGCTTTCAGTTTGATCTTAAGGGGGAGAATTTACTATTTTACAAATATTTGAGGTCTTGAACGTGGAACTGAAATTGCTTGGTTTTGCTGTCTTCAGGAGCCACTGTTTGTCACTGTTTAAAAAGAAATGCCACTGAATCATCAGAGGCTGAGTGGCCCAAGTGCCTCAGTCTTTACTGAGCCACTTCTTTTAAACACTGGTCTGAGACAGGTGGGCCTGATTGGTCATTTAATCAGTTCATTTCTGATTGAAGAATTAACAGATGATTGGTCATTTCATCAATTCATTTCACCTGATTGAAGAATTAACAAGACACCAATTTTTAAACAATTTTCTGAGAGTAACAAGAAAACAGATATTAGAGAAACAACACCTACAGGTTGTTTATCATAATTGGCTCTCATTGTTTATCTCCAGCTCCCTAAAGTCTCCCAGGCCAGTTCTGGGAAAGCTTTTCTAGCTTTCCCTCTCTGAGCAGGCTGCCACATCCACAACTGTTGAGTGTTACCCCTGTGGTGTTTGCAGAGTCCTGATTCCATTTATTCCCCTTCTCTTCCTGCTCCTGTTGTGTGAGAACCAATCCCATTTCAGCAGGGCAGTGGGAATAAACAGGATTGTGGAGTAAATCCCATTGATAAATTTATAAATTTATTAATGGAGAGTTTATAAATGGGAGTGCAGTGCCTTCCCTGGCCTAATGCAGGGAGCACCATGCACTGAACACCATGCAGGGCTGTTATAACCTGCTAAACCTTCATCAGTCAGTAGGCAGAACCCCTCCTCAGTGAGGGATCCCTGCCCAGCTGTGCCAGATCCCTGCCCAGCTGTGCGTGTGCCAGATCCCTGCCCGGCTGGTGATGTCCCTGCAGGATTTTCAGCGCCGTGTCTCTCTCTCCCAGCTGGCCCCCGGAGGAAAGGACTCTGCTGTGTGCTCTGCTGAGCTGTGAGTGCTGTCCAGGGCAGCCCTGCAGTGGGTGCCAGCCCTGCAGTGAGTACCAGCCCTGTGTGTGCCCCTCCTGCCTTGGCCACGTGCCTGCTGGGCACTGTGTCCTCACCTTGGCACACAGCTCTGCCCTCTGCTCTCTTTTAACTTGCAAGTTTTCAGGAGTCCCTGTTCTTTCTAATAGCCTGCTCTAACCCCCAAGCCCCTTTGCCTCTCTCATCTCTTGATTGATATTTTTGATATTGATATGATTGATATTACCTCGATTGGTGTTTTTCCCTAACTCTGGTGTTTCCTAAAATGCTTTCTGAGTATTTGTGGCTGAAGGGGTGTGTGGCCAGCAGTAAAAACAGCATGGCAGCAGAATCTCTGGCAGTGGTGTTGAAAGTCAATTTGCTCAAAGTCTGAGCAAACTGGCTGACTGTGAACTCCATCAGGTGTGTGCATGTGTGGGAAGAGGGGTCTGGAGGAAAGGGCAGCACTGTCACTGGATTGCCCAGAGCTGTGCTTCTCAGCCAGTGCATGATGGGGTTTGGCCTCTTTGCTCGTCCCAAGGTACAAACCCAGAGTTAATTCAGTGGCTGCACCTCCTCCTTGTGCTGGTGCAAAGCAGAGGAGAGGCTCTTGCTTTCATTCCTGGAGGAAGTGGTTTGGTTTTCAGGCTCTGGAGCCACCATCAGCCTCTTGGGGATGCTCCAAGACCCATCAGCTGCAGGCTCTTGCTCTGCTCCTTCTGCAGCTGTTTTCCTTGCTCTGACAGGAAACAATCAGTAATTTCTTACTGTGAGGAACAGAGAACTTGACAAATCTTAAAGGCTGCAGTGTGTGGCTGGTTCTACCTCAGCAAGGGGCTGGGAGGGCACTTTTTAATCCCCCTCTGTGCTTTTAAGCTCAGACCCTTTCTAAAAGCTGGCCATGGTCTCCCTGGCTGCTGCCCAGCCCCAGCAGACCTGCCCTGGCTGCAGTGGGGCAGAGCAGAAAACCCAAGAGAAACTGAAACAGCAGCAGCCAGCTCACCCTGAGCTGGGCCAGCCTCACCTCCCTGAGCTGGAAAGCAGCTGGCAGGTTTTGCACAGGCTGACTGAGGAGGAGGAGGTCTCCAGAGGCAGCAGCTTCAAGTGGGAGCACAGGGACTGGGTAAAACACTCACTGCCCAGCTGGAATTGATGGAGACCCACCCTGAGAGCCTTCAGGAGCTGTAGGAGGTGAAATACCTCTGTGAGGGGTCACCTCTTCTTAACCTTGTTCATCCTGGGGCTTGTTGACGTGTCTGCACAGGAACGATCTGGGTTTGTTTGTTGGGTTTGAGGCACTCATCTCCTTCCCCGTTCATCCTGACTCCTTCTTGTTTGTGTTGGACTCCTCAGCCTCACTGAAAGGGGGAAAAAGTTCCTTTAAACCGTGCACTGAGGGGTGCAGTGGCTGCTGGAGCAGGACTGGCAGGTCAGCACCAGCCCTGAAGGAGGCAGGAGAGGAGATCTCGTGGGACAAGAGACAAAATCAGGCAAAGAACCACTGAGAGCCTAAAGCTGTGCATAAAACCAGCTGTGCCCTGGGGCAGGAGGGAAAATGAACCCGTGGGGAGAGCACCATGGTTGTTCCCAGAATCTGTGTGCTTATATCTGCATATATATAAAAATAGATCTGTAAAACCTCTGGCAGTGGCAGAGCTGTGGGCTGTTCTGCAGTGGCTCCCTGGGTGGGTGAGGATGTCCTCACCTCTCTTGGGTGGCTCTTCTGATGGCCCTGAGTGATGCTGGGGGACAAACTTCATGGCAGGGCCTGTTGTGATGGGGCAGGGGATGGAGGTGGGTTTAGCTTCAAGAGAGAATTTCTGCAGTGAAGCAGGTGAGGCCCTGGCACTGAGCAGCTGTGGCTGCCCCTGGATCCCTGGCAGTGCCCAAGGCTCTGGGAGGTGTCCCTGGCATGGCAGGGGTGGCTGAGCTCTGGCAGCTCCTGTGCAGCCCGGGGCACTCAGGGTTCTGTGCTGGAGCCATTTCCCACCCGTGCTGCAGGTGCTGCCCTGGGGCTCTCACACAGCACAGCCCTGAGCTGAGCTCCTCATTAATGGTGTCTTCTTCTTTCTTCTGCTTTTCTCTCTGTTGCCTCCTTTCCTCCTTTTCCTGCTTGCCCCAGAAAAACTGATTGAGGGCCTCAAATCTCCCGAGCCTGCTCTGCTGCTCCCCGAGCTGCTGCCTCTGGCTGACCCCTTCGGCAGCACGGCAGACACTGCCAATGGTAACTGCCCCCCGTGCCCCCCGTGCCCCCTGCATGCTCCCCTGGCTCCCAGAGCAGCCCCTGGGTGGTGCTGAGGCTGAGCTGCCTTTTCCCCATGGGGTGGGCACTGAGCAGGGGGAGTTGGTGGCTGCTCTGCTCTGCTCTGCCAGTGGCACTGCTGGGCCTTGGGTGTTCTCTTGGGAGGAGAAAGGTAATTGCTGATTGAAGAGGATGGTGAAAATACCTTTATTTGTGGTCCAGAGTTGGTGTCTGGCCCAGGCAGACACCGTGGCCTCAGCAGGATGAGGAGGCAGGGGAGGATGAGGAGCTGGGGAGTGCTGGGGATGAAGGTGGGCTGCAGCAGGCTCCAGGCAGGTCAGGGCTCTGGGTGCTGCAGAATTGTGATTTACTGCCAGGTGCTCTGCACACAGTGAGTGCAGGCTGCAGGTTGTGCTGCTGTGGGGTGGGGCCTGCTGGGTGTGCCCTGTGCCTCTGACAGAAAGGAAGGACATCACTCCTTGTCATATTAAAACTCCCTCTACCTTGGCAGTTTCTGGCAGTTGTCTGAATTTTAATGATCAGTTACGCTGAATGCAAGGGGACTCCAGTGGTCACTGCTTTCCTTTTGCTGGACAAGGATCTCGTGGATATTTCCTTCCTGTTCAGCTGCAGGGCAGGTGTTACCAACCTGCTGTTCCATTCTCTGGCTGTTTCAAATTTGGGCTTGTACAAATCAAAACGAACAAAAGCTGAAACCAGAGTTCAAAACCAACCAAACCCTCGAGCTGACACTCACTACAGCGTCAGTAAAAGATTCAGACAACTCCTGCCTCAGTTTCCTTCTGCTTTTCCTTGCAAACTAACCTCTGGCTTCTGGTGTGCCCCGTGGAAAGGCAAAGCTGCTGTGGCTGTGGAGAGCCTGATCCCGGGGCTGGAGGCCCCTCTGGCCCAGCGCCTCGTGTCCCACAGCGAGTCCGTGGCCTCCACCAGGACAGGTTGGTCAGGCGCTGGGGCTGGGGGCTCAGGGAGCTCTGGCTGCTCCCTCAGGGGCTGCTCTGGGGCTTCTGCTCTCCTCGGGGGGGCTGGAGAAGGTTCTTTCCCTAAGGGAAATGGGCACGAGGCTGCCAGAGCTGCAGGAGCCTTTGGCCACAGCTCCCAGGGATGGCCAGGGTGGGGTTTTGGGGTGTCTGTGCAGGGCCAGGAGCTGGGCTCTGATCCTTGTGTGTCCTTCCCACTCAGGAGGTTCTGTGGGTCTGTGGTAGTGCTCCCTGAGCCCACCCTCCCAGAGCTGCAGGTGCTGCTGCATTGCTCCATGGAGTGGTTCAGAGCTCAGGAGCAGTCCCTGAATGTCCCAGGGGGGCACAAAGCAGCTCCTGGCCCTTTCTGCTCCCGCAGCCTTGGTTGGGCCACTTCCCACAGCAAGTGGACTCGAGCTCTTCTCAGAGGTGTCTGCTGGGAGTGCCCTGGCCTTGCAGCTCCTCTCTCTGCCCTTCACCTGGCTCTGTGGGGTTCTTTGCTCAGCTTCAGAGGGACAGAAAGCCCTGCTGGAGGTGCTGGGGCTCTGTGCCCTCCCTGAGAGCAGTGGGATCTCCTCCATCTCAGGGAAGAGCAGTTTTTGTGCTGGCTTTGCCCCAGAGCTGTGCTCCCCCCCTGCCTGTGGGTGAGGGGGATGTGACAACGAGAGCTTAACACTGTTTGTGTCCTGTCCAATGCCACCCTGGGATGCTCACCTGGATCCAGACTCTCTCACTGGGGAAGACTCTCTGCTTGACTGTTCTCTGCTCTCTAACCCTGCTGCTGACCTCGTGGATGAGTTTGCTCCTGTAGCTTTCACAGCTCAGCCTCACAAAGGTAAACTGGCCCTCTTGCTCTGAGCCCTGCTTTACAGACACACGTGCTCTGACCTGTTCTGGTGTTTTATTGTCCCCAAGCCACTGCTCTGTTTTCTTCCCAAGCTGCTCAAACTTGGAATGTGCACTGATGTACTGAGGGAGGAAAAAAACCCCAATTATTCAGCTTGAGTGTAAAGACAGAGTTTGTCCAAAGTGGAGTTGTTTTCCATGGGGTGGGATCAGGCAGGAAGGGTGGGCTCTGCGTGCAGACCTTCCTCACTGAATGCATCCTGGGTTTGCTTTTTCCACGTGGCATTTGAAACTGGTGGTTTTTGTGCATTATTAATTCCAGAAGGGAGCCTGATAATCATCTGTCACAAGGTTTTGGAGCAAAAGGAATTTTCTGTGGTTTGTTGCAGTTAGCATCCCAGGCAGATGAGCTCTTCCAGCCCCAGAGAACATTGTCCTTATCAGGAGAAGTTCTTGAGTCCAGCTGTGAATGGGAGCCTGAGGGGGGGGGCAGGGCTCCTGGGCTGTTTATTGCCCTGAAAGAGAGGCCCAGAGCAGCAGAGCTGATTCCTGGTGCCCCTCAGAGCTGGGGGGTGCTTTGCTCACTTGGTGAGTGTCCCTATAGCAACAGAAATGCTCTGGCCTCGGAGGAATTGCTGCAAAAACAGCCTGGAATCAATTTTTACACTTGATGGCATTTCAGAATGAGTTTGTGCTTTCCACAGAGCTTTTGGGTTAAACAGGCAGTCATTCTAATTGCTCAGGGCTGTGATCCACCCCTGTGCCACTTCACTTTGCACTGCAGTGTGTGTGGAGCACTTACTGCTCCATCCTGGGGCACAGCAAAGCCCAGGTGTGCTGCTGTGGCTGAATGAGAAAATGAATTTACTGCATGGCCCTGCCAGGGCTGTCCTGCTGTTCCCTCTGGGATGGGAAGGTGAGACTCTGGTACCAGGGGTTGGGACAAGGTGCTGAAATCTTCCAGAACTCATTGATGGCTTCTTTTCAAACCTCACTTTTAGCTCTGGGTGTGGTTATAACTAAACATCAGACTCACTCTTTATTTTTGGCTTAGTTTATCCAGTCCTGGTGCTGGTGATGATCTAAAACTCCCCTGGGACAGATGCTGCTGTCCTTGGGTGTCATCAGCCTGTGGAGCTGCAGTCTCCTGGCCCAGTGGGACCAGGAGGGCTGGAAAGGCAGCCCTGCTCTTATCAGTGGGATCATGGAAAGGCAGCCCTGCTCTTATCAGTGGGATCATGGAAAGGCAGCCCTGCTCTTATCAGTGGGATCATGGAAAGGCAGCCCTGCTGTGACCCTTTATCAGTGGGATCATGGAAAGGCAGCCCTGCTCTGACCCTTTATCAGTGGGATCATGGAAAGGCAGCCCTGCTGTGACCTTTTATCAGTGGGATCTGTGCTCTGAGGCTGATCTTTCAGCCCTGCCACTGCAGCCTTTCCTTGTCCTTTGCTGGCCCTGAAATTGGTACTGAGCCTTCAGGGTCCCTGAACCTGCATTTGCAGAACTCAGGATGTTTCTGCTTGGTGGGGCACAAGTCACTGAGGGGCTGTGTGACATTGGCCAGCCTGTCCCTGTCCTCAGGGCTGGCCACTGCTCCTGCAGCAGCCTCTGCAGCTGGGGGCAGAAATGCCATGGCAGTGGGACCCTTGCAGAAATGCCATGGCAATGGGACCCTTGCAGAAATGCCATGGCAGTGGGAACCTTGTAGGAGCTCCCAGGGTGGTGGAAGAGGCACAAATAAATAACTGGGGACAGAGAGGTGGCAGTGACAGTTCCTGTTCAGATGGACCTGTGTGTGTGTGACACTTGCACTGCTCTCCTACAGCATTTTGGGGTTGTTTTCCCTGGGTCTGATCCCCCAGAGCAGTTCCACCAGTGCTTTCTTGCCTCACCTCTCCCCAAACCTGTTCAGTCTTGGTCAGCTTTAGAGGAAAATCTTTTATTCCCAGCAGGAGTCAGACAGGAATGTTCTGTTCATGGAAACTGTTGGGTTGATGTGTCCTTGCTGGGCTTTCAGAAACATTTCATACAGGAGCTGAGGAGCAGATTTGGGAGGGTATTTGAGGCATCTGAAGGAACAAGTAGTGATGGCCAGGGAGTGTGAGAGACTCTGAAAATACATAATTGCCTGATGAGGTGGATAAATCATCTCATCTCTGGAGATGGTTGAGAGTGCCTCTCCCCCGTGTTGAACTGCAGCTGATGTGGTTTGAAATCAGTGGAATTATCTCCCAGAACTGCCCTAGGGGCCTCTAGAAAACCTCTCCCAGCACTCTGCAGGCAGGTAAACTCCCTGGAAATCTGACTTCATGCTGCCCTTCTTGTTTTACTGCTGTGGGTGAAAGCTCAGGGGTTTGTCTCATGTCGATGACTGGAATTTCTTCTGTGGTTTGTTTTTTTCCCCCAGCCCTTTTCCTCTCCCTGTGCATGAGAGCCAGAGAGGCAGCCTGAGCTCTCACACCATGCTCATGACCAAGAACACCTTCAGTCCTTGGGAGCTTACCCAGGCCTCTGCCACAGCTCCAGCTGTCCAGCTGAGCCTTCAGACTGGTCAGGTTTTGTTCTGGGTCTTGCTTGGTTTGGTTTGATCCCCTCCACTTCTGTATTTCATTGCCTCTCTTCTTTCCTGCCCAGACTTACCAACTTCATTTCACCTTTTAAATAAAAACTCCTGCTGCTAAGTGCTGTCTCTGAAAACATTAAGATGTTCTAACACTTCCTGGCAATTCTAACCAGCCTCTCTGCTGTCTTTGCTTCTTTACCCTTATTTCTCTCCTATGCTGCAGAAGATACTAACCTGATATCAGGCTTTGATGCTCCTGAGGGCTCTGAAAAAGTGACAGAAGATGAGTTTGACCCAATTCCAGTGTTGATATCCAAAAATTCACAAGGTAAGCCAGGATGTGGGAGTGAAAAAGGGAAAGAAAAAAGGCAAACAATGGATATATAAATTAGTTCTGGGGCAGTGGTGCTGCAGCACATGTGGCTGGTTCCAATCTGTGAAATACTAGAAGTCTGCTCCCTGTCCCACCTCCTTGAGGAGCTCTGGGCAGGCTGAGCCTGTAGGACAGTGAGGGGGCAGCTGCTCATTTCATTATCCTGGCCCCAGATCCTCCTGGGGAGATCTCTGCCAGCAGGAGCCAGGGCACTGCTGGGTTTACAGCAGCTCAGCTGTGGTTTTCAGCTCTCCAGGGACAGCAGCAGGCAGGGCTTCACTCCTGGCCAGGGAAGGATCAGTCCCCACTGCAAGGATTTTGTGATTGCAGCTTTGATGTACTTGGGGAGGTGTAAAGACAAATCCAGGACTTTTTTTAAGGCTTTTTTGCCTTTTTTTTTTTTTTTTCTTCTCCAGTGTGGTCACAGAATCCTTTGGCTTCCCTCACTCCCATTTTTGGTCTGAGCAGGAATGTCCTGAGCCCTGCTCTGCACTAGGCTTGGCTTTCAGAGGCTGACACTCATTAGGAGCAGTTCAGGCATTACAAACTCCTCTGGAAGTCAGGGATTTCTCCCAAGGCTGGGCCAAGATAAGCCCCCTTGGGGGCTGGAACCAGGTGGACTTTAAGGTCCTTTCCAGCCCAATCCATTCTGTGGGTCTCTCCTTTAGTGTCCCAGTCCCATGATAGCCCAGTTCTCCTGGAAGCAGCTGAGAGCACCCAAAGGTTCTCCTAAAAGAGATTTCAAGATTCAAAATTCTGACCTGTCCTTTCTCTGGGCTGTGGGAGTCCTTGAATTTGTTTTAGAGATCCCTTAGCAAGGACAGGGTTGCAAAGAATGGGTTTGTAGGGATTTGCTGTGCTGCTTTGGTTTGGGGGGAGAGGGTGAGCAGCAAGCAGGGGATTCATTGCTGTAGTGATGATACAAATAACAAGAAGAGCTTGAACAAATTCTGTTTTGCTTTGACTTTTTGTTTTTCTTTCTTTCTTTCTTGATCTTGAACTTCTGAAACTGTCGTGCGTGTGTGTGTCCTGCTCAATACTGAACTCCTATCTCTCACGCTTTCAGGTGGGCATTCTAGAAACAACAGTGGAAGCTCTGAGTCCAGTCTTCCCAACATAGCCAGGTCTCTGCTGCTGGTGGATCAGCTCATAGACCTGTAGCAGTGACACAGTAGCAGATGCAGTTTCTGTACCCACACCTCCGGTTTCCTTGCCAGAAGAGTTTCCTTCCTTGTGCTTCTTTGGGGCTTTTTTGTTTCTTTTTGTTTTTCTTTTTTCTCCTTTAATTAAGAGAAAAAATTTGCCAACAGGAGACTGTCACCCACCTCTCTCCCTGTCTTGCTGTGCCCTGGGGAAGGTTCTGGCTCAGTTCTCCAGGCAGCCTGGCCTCTCTCAGGCTGGTAGAGCCCTGGGGGTTCCCTCTGCCCTGTCCCATGGCTGTGTCCAGGGGAGCACCCTGCAGACCCCCCTGGCCCTGCTCAGGGAGCTGGGGCTGCTCTGGGACCCTGCCCCACCTCCTGTCCCCGGGGCAGGGCGTGAGCAGCGCGGCCCCACCTTTGCTTTTTTGTTTGGGCTCTGCTTCTGCTTCTGGTTCTGTTCCCCCAGGGCTGGGCAGGAGCAGGGGCCAGGGGACAGTGGCAGGGACATCCCTCAGCTGCAGGACACGGGGTAGGAGAGCTGGTGGCTCTGAATTGCTTCAGAGGAGGAGGAAGCCCCGAGTTCCTCCCGGCCATACTCTGGTGATGGTGCACGTGAAGAGTTTTCCAGCTGCCCCCAGATCATGGTTTGCTGTTTGACAATCCTGCTGGAAACAAACTGCACTTCCTGGGGGAGGGAAAACAGAGAAAAGGAAAAAGAAAAAAACCAGATTGTTAAAGCTGCAGAAATGACCCTAAGTGAAGCGTGACAAGGTTTTGAACCAAATCCATGTGAGTATGGCTGTGACTAGTGTTTCACTGACCTTTTTTGGGGTGAAAAGGGCAGCAGCAGATGTATTTTCTGTGACTTCTTTTCTGTGTTTGACTGGAAAAAAAAGAAAATCCCCTCAACCTACTGTAAATGGTGTATGAAACAAATTGTCCTACGGCTGTTTGTCTATTTTTAATCCTGGTTTTAGTCAAGCATCTGGTATCTGTTCTGGGTTCTCCATTTTCTCTTGTAACTGCTATAGTGCACCCCAGTTCAGTATGGAGCCATTGTTTCAGTAGACAAAGATTCCTGTGGGCCTTTCTCCACCCCAGTCTCTGTGACCACGCATGCCCTGGGTTCAGGTGGTTTGAAATCAGTGCTGCTACAACTCGATGGGTTCTCCCTTTTCCTTCCCCCTCTCGCTTGGTTTGTCCGTAGCTGGATCCGCTCAGCTCGTTCTCCTTGGCTTACCACGAAGCCTGGAATTTCTATCTCGTGTTTGAAAGCCCTCTCTGAGCAGAAGGACTCTTCCTCTGTAGTGGAATTCTCCCCAGCTTCCTGCTCCCCGTGTTTGTGTTTGTAGCTGTATTAGTACCAGTGCAGTTCCCACGTGCGAAAGTGCGAGCGACTGAATGTCTGTGCTGACCTCGCTGGGAAGAACCCCAAGTTTGTGACTCCTCCTCTCCTCTCTCCATCTCCTCCCCAGCCCAACACTTAGTTTAACAAATTCTGTACATAGAGCTCCCATCGGTTGTGTCTCTACATTACTCTTCTTTTAAAACCTACACTTACTAATAAAAGTATTGCTTACGTGTGTTGTATCATTACATGTGTATACTGCACTTTCCAGGAGAAGCTTTACATGAGAACTATGGAAATGACCTTAGTAAAATTGTGGATAGAACTTTATTATTTTTTTGTTTTATATTCCTAAAGCACAGGCGAGCTGGACTGGAAAACACGAAGATGCTATAGATAGAAAGTTATTGTATAGTCAGATACTGAGATTATATGAAAAGAGAATGGATTTTAAAAAGTAACCATCTACTGTATATTAGAAACAAAGATTTCTGTGAATTAAAGTACTTTTAAAGAATGTTTAAGATTTTAAATCTAATGGCGCTTGTTCAAGGGTTCTGGAAAAAAAATGACAAATGCACTGGGTTGTTAATAATGCTATTAAATAAGCAGATGTGAATGTTTATTTTATTGCTTTTTCAAGTAGCTGTTCATGGGTGTGGGTGGAAATCTGATCTTTTAGAGTGTTCTTAGACCTCCTTCATCAGAAAATGCTCACCCTGTGCTTGCAGAGCGAATGGAACTGAGAGATGAGTGGAGTTTGGGGATTCATTTTAACCTCTCCAGAAACTGTGAGTGTCCCACGGCTCTGGTTGGTGCTGCTGCTGCTCAGAACTGAGGAGCTTGTGTGAGAACTTCCCCCTGTGCCCCTTAGGACACGTTTGGTGTCCCCTGGGGGGCTGAGAATCAGTGCTGGAGCCCGGGGAGGTTCCTGTGCCCTCTGAAGGGCTCTGGGCTCAGGAGCTGTTCAGTGCCACCCCAGCAGGGCTGGGTGCTCTGCCCATGGCAGTGCCCTCGTGGCTGGAGCTGCCAGTGCCTGTTCTGGATCTCCTGGCAGGGTCAAACACAACCACAGCACGTGGAGCCATTTCCCTTCACCTCAGGGTCGTGCTTTGGGTGCAGGAACAAACTCTGGGTTTGGGTGGCAGAGGTTCAAAGGAATGGTTGGAATTTTGGTGTTGTTCTTGCTTACTCTGAGGGGCTCAGGCTGGGAAGGGCCCCTGCCCTTGGAAACCTCCTGTTCCTCTTTAACCAGAGGAGTTCAGTCATTTCTGACACCATCCACTGTGTTGGGAGCATCTGTCCCAAAACAGAAGGGGCAGCTCCATGGCTTTGGACTGTCCAAGTCTTCTCAGGATCCCTTGGGACCTCCTTGGCCAGGGCTTCAGGTGCTGTGCAAGCTGCTGGGACAGCGGGAGAATCCTGGCTTTGTGGCAGATCTGCATCCTCCTCCAGCCCACCCATCACAGGCCGGGGCAGCTTGAGCCAATCTGTGTGGAGCAAAATCATTCCTAGAGGGAGCTTCTTGTAAAGGAGCAATAGTGGTGTTCTTTGGCCTAAAAGCTGTGCAAAAACCACCTTGTTTGAAAATTCACTCACTGTGCTGGCCCTGGGGAGCCAGGAGGGGCTGCTGGCTGGGCTTGTTCTGGGGACATCCCTGCTCTGGGGACATCTCCCAGAATGAGGATTCTCCTGGTGTGCAGGGGTCAGGCTGTTCATGAGCTGCTGGGGTGTGGGTTGGTGTGCTGAGCTCCTGCCAGGTGCAGGTGGCTGTGCAGGTGTGGCAGAACTGCAGCATTCAATTGCTCATCCTCTGGAACTGAAGGCTCTGGATCTGCCTCCAGGTCTCCCACTGCGAGTGGCTCTGAGCAAACACTCGATCCTGCAAATTGTGCAGGTGTCCCTGACCTTTGTGGCTGTGCTGTTCCTCCTTGCTGGAAGTGCTGGGTGGGGGTAGTTCTGGACTGTTGTTTCATGGGATTGCTTCTAGACACTGGAACAGTTTGCTTCTAGGAACTGGAGTACAAGGAAAACCTGCACAGTGCAAGAATGAAGGAGTGATAAGCCTTTGACCCCTGTAAAATTCCAAACTAGTAACTGCACACTGGTAACTGTGCTGATCTTTAGCTCCCTGTTCCTGGATGTTGAGTCCTGCCTGGCTTTGGCTTGATGAAATCAGGAGAGTTTCCTGGTGGAAGGGGAGCTTTAGACTCCAGGAGTTTCTCTGTCTCCTCTCACCTTTTTTTTGGGCTCTGCTCCAGAAGTGAGATCCTCACCACTGTGGTGACTGCTCTGCCTCTTGTTTATAGGGAGTAAATCTTTTCTAGTCTTCCTCTTTGTTATTTCAGTACTCTGCCACTCCAGGGCACTGTTTTCCTTGGAAGCTGAGGAAACTCCAGGTGCCAGGGCTGTCACCTGGGCTAAAGCTCTTTCAGGTTGCTGTCTGAATACCTGCAGAGTGTGTTCCTGGGGTATTGAGTGATCTGAGGGTTTTTTTAATGTTCTCCCTCTTGAAAAAGAGCCTGAGTATAGTTTGAAATCTTCTTCAGTGTGTATGTCTGACCCTGGAATCAAATATTACCCACACTGGTGTTGTGCAGCAGAAAACTGCTGCTGAGCATTTGGTGCCCTTCTCACATGAGTGGGCAGAGACAACATCAGAAAAAGGAATTTTTCCCAGAACAGGGCATTCTGCTTCTTGTGCAGGGTCCCCACATTCAGAGCTGCGTGCTGCTGAGCAGATGGCTCCAGATGCTGTCCTCCCTCTTACCCTGTCCCAGATGTCATGGCTTGGTGGGCACAGGCCTGCACAAGTTAGAAAGGAGGTTCCACCCAGCTGTGCTGTTCCTGTGCAGAGTGGGCCCTTGCTGTGTCTGACCCTGCTCTTGTGCTGAATGCCTTTTTCCCTGGATCAGGGTGGATCCAGAGGTGTTTCTGTGGTGTGGCAGCTGGTCCTGCTCTGGCTCAGCCTGTCAGTGACCCCTGGCCAGGGTGGGACCACCAGCCCCCAGGAGCTCTGCTGCTCCTGGCATCCCAGAGTGGCCCCTGAGGGAAAACCAGTGTGCACAGCACGGGCTGCAGGAGAGAGAGGGGATTTTGGTGGAGTGACTGGTCCCATGTGCTCATACCTGCGCTGTCTTTATTTAGCAGTGTGATGTATCCAGGTGAAGAGTTCCCAATAAATGCTGGTTCTGATGCTTCATGAATGGCTGCTGTGTCTTTACTTGTGAGCAGTGATGGAGAAGGGGATGTTTTGTGTCTCTGGTGCCCCAGGGCTGTGATGGTAAACATGAACAGTTAACCTGGGCAGAGTTTTCCCTGGGTGAGGTCCTGGCACTGCAGGGTGTTCTGGTTGGTGCCTTGCTGAGCCTGGGTACCAACCAGCCTCCTCACCCTCCTCGTTCTTCCTGCAATTCCTGCTGTTTTAGTTTTCATGTGATTTTCTCCTATCCTCTTGCTAACGAGTCCAATGACACTTCTAAGCTGCCAGTAGTTCTGTGAAGGTAAGAGATCTTCTGTTTTGTCTGTGTGAGTCCTAAGGCAAACCCGGCCTCCCGGTGGCTCTTGGAGTGTTTAAAAACCATTTGTCTGGCAGTGCTTTAAAAAAGAATAGCTGCTACTAAAATAGCTGCTACTTAGGATTCACTAAAAGCTGTAAGCTGACCTTCAGTCTTTGAAATGGGCCTGTTATTTTAGCAGGTTTTGGGGCATCCCCACGTGTTCCACAAGCAATTCCACCTATCTGTGGGCTGGCCCACAGGAAGAGAGGCCAGGCCAAGCAATAGATGTGCTTGGGGAGCAGCTGGAAGGACAGAACTTGTCTGTCTGCTGGAGCTTCCCTCGGGCAGCAGCGTTGGGAAGGGAAACACTCTGTGCTGGTGGCTGCTGTCAGGGCTGGGTGGGAGAGAGACCTGGTGGGATGGTGCTGAGGGTGCTGTGCGTGCCCGTGTGTGTGTCAGACATCTCCCATCCTCTCAGCAGTGGCACCCGTGGTGTCCCCGGGCCGTGTTGCCAACACCTTCTCCCTGGCATTGTTTTTTCATTGATTTGCCCTCCCTCTCCTGCCCATTTTCCATGCATGGTGGTGGTTTCCATCTGAGCAGCGTGACGTTCCTGTGCAGTGTACTTCGCTGTGATTGCTGAGCTGCTTCAGTAACGCCCTTCTCTTGTGTTTGTAGGTCTGCACAGGGATCCGGGCCGCTTCCCAGCCGCAGCTCTCGAGCTCTGTAAGGGAGATCCTGGCAGTGATGGACTCACCTTGTACAAGGGTCAGCCCGAGATGCTGGAGGTGAAAGTGCAGCACAACTCAGAGTCAGAGTACCTGGCCAGAGATGGTCCTTCAAGCAACAGCTCCTTCTACAGCAGCGAAGGAGAGGGGACAGACCACGAGGGAGATATTCTGGATTGCAGCGGCTCCAGGCCTTTACTGATGGATTCAGAAGAGGAGGAGGAGACGTGCAAGCTGTGCCCAGGGTTCCTGCAGCCTGTGCCCAGGCACGAGGCCTCCAAGGAGGATCCCCAGTCCCAGGCCAGAGCAGGGGAGCCGCTGTTCCCGGCCTTCCAGTCGCACAGCGGGG
This sequence comes from Pyrgilauda ruficollis, assembly GCF_017590135.1. Lineage (NCBI taxonomy): Eukaryota > Metazoa > Chordata > Aves > Passeriformes > Passeridae > Pyrgilauda > Pyrgilauda ruficollis. The sequence continues at coordinate 1,533,490 of NW_024509544.1, forward strand.
AGGTTTTTAACGAACCCGACGTGTTTGCCACGGCGCCTTTCCGAAGCTCCAGGAAGGTCCCCGATGAAGTGGATGTCTTTACCAAAGCTCCTTTTATCTGTAAGGGCAGCGCAGCTCTACGGCACCCAGAGGAAGCAGATGTGTTTCTGAGAGCCCCTTTCACTAAGAAGAGAAGCGTGGAAGAGCTGACTTCCCACAAGGAGCCGTTCACGCCGCCCGTGTTCCTGAGCCAAGGGGGCGACGGCCGAGCTCAGCCGATGTTCCTGGATCCAGCAGCACACGGCTCCGTGGCCTCGCTGAGAGCTCCACATCCTCCTGCTGGCTTTGCTCAGCCAGGCAACCTCCACCCCTGCTCCGTCAGAGCCGTGGAGGCCCAGGAGAGCAGCCCTGCTAAGGCGGCGCTGCCGGAGCAGGGCGACGCGCTGGGCTCCGTGGCCAACAAGCCCTTCCGTCCGCAGTCCCTGTCCAAGTATTCCCGGCACTACGGCCCCGAGGATGGGCCTGGGCTGGAGGCCAAGCCCATAGCTGCTTACAAGGTGGTGTCTCAGACCAACAGGCAGGCCATAGCGGGCTCTGTCTCGCTTGTCCCGCTGTCTGCCAGGACTACGGAGCTGCCCGGCGCGGATCCCTTCGCCTCGGCACCCTTCCCTTCCAAAGCAGCAAAGCAGAAGCCTTAATGTTCCAGGAGCTGGGGGCTGTGCTGCAGGACCACCCCGTGAGGACCTCAAACCTCTTAGCTGAACTGAATGACATAGCAATATATACATATATATATATAAAGTAATTATTATTTTTGGTCAGAACTCTATTTGCAGTGATATATAGTTGAACCATTTAAGTTATGTTTGTCTGAATGCCTGCCTCTCAGGATCCTCGTATCCTTTCCAGTTGCTTCTCACCTTCCTCCTCGCACTGTCTTCCCTCCATTTATTTCCTTTTTTTTTAGATGCTTTTCTCAAACCAGCAGTATTCCATATTTTCTGGTCCTGGCTGGAGAAATGCACTACAAGATGAATTAAAAGGTTTATTAATTACAGAGCGAGTCAAGCAGGACTTGCTAATGCTCTGGAAAGGACACGATTTCACAGCTTAAAGGGTTATTGTGACTTTTGCTCTCAGTGATGTTCCTGCTGCCCAGCAGCAGTGGCAGCCACAGCTCTGGGTGTGCAGGTGGGTGCTGTGCCCGCAGAGCCAGAGCCATGCTGGGATGTCTGGTGCCAGTCTGGGCAGTGCTGGCAAAGCACAGCCAGGGCAGCAGCACAGCTTTGCTCCCCCGGGATGGGAACACGAGGCAGTGCTGCTGCCCCAGGGCTGGAGGCAGGGAAGGAGTTGTGAAGCAATCAGGCTGTTACTGTTGCTGGAAAATCAAATGGTTGTGCAAACAATCAGGAAAAGCTTTCACTTTTACACATGTATTTCCTGTCTGGTCTATGCCAAAGTGTAGCACCTGGAAATCTGCTTATGGTGAAGGAGAAATGTGTATTTACAGTATTAAAAGCAGACCTTACGGGGTCATTTGTGATGTGAGCAGCTCCATAACTGTCCTGGTGTACCTCATGTGGTGTGACTCAGCAGAGGCCACAGCCCCCTTAGACTGGTTTATACTGGCACAGAGCTCAGCTCAAAGTCAATTCAGCCTATTGCTTTCCTGTTGGTTAAGGATGAACCTAAACAAAATCCATTTGCTCTCCTTATGAAGTGTTGTTTTCTATCCAAGAGCAGACTGAGGCATGGACTCAGTCTGGCAGAGAAACTGAGGCATTTATTAGGAAAGGCAAACTCTTTTTATACCCTTCTAAAAGATACAGTATTTCCTTAGATGGTACCCTTCGTGGACCAGGACCTGTGGAACCATAAGCACATGCTCCCCCTAGGTTATTAATGGAAAGGGACCTTCCCATTTTCCACTTTCAGGATTCTTAACAAATACTTGAGCTTTTTCTAGGTGAGTGTGTGATCCACTGAAATGGCATTGGAATGGGGTTAGATCATTCTGAACACGATTGAAAAATTTAATACATATATATATATATATATATATATATGGCTTCTAGCAGTCTTTAATGAGGGCATACCCCATCCCCTTTTTTGTTTTAACAAGAGGGACTGGAGAGTACTATGGGCCCGTTCAATTGCAAGGAGTTTCTCTCCTCTGCCCCTCCCCAATTCCTTCCTCTTCCTCCTCCTCACCCTCATCCTCGTCCTTTGCGTTGGCCTCAGATTTATCCGAGGATTCGTGGAGCAGGACGTACTCCCTGCTGCTGAAGCCAAACCTGAGCACGTCCTTCTCCCTCAGCTCGTAGTAGCGCTGTGGCTGGACGCGCTGGTTGTTGAGGAAGGTGCCGTTCCCCGAGCCCAGGTCCATGATGTAGGGTCTCAGCTGCCGCTGCACCAGGCGGTACTGCAGGACGGCGTGCTGCTGCGAGCAGGAGGGGTGGGCGATGGGGATGTCGGCGATGCGGCGGTGCCGGCCCAGCAGGTAGGCGCTCTGCCTGTGGATGTGCAGCACGGGCAGGAGCTCGTCTTTCTTGAAGGGGTACAGGCGCCAGCGCGTCCTGGGGATGCGCGCCTCGGGGGGCTCGCTGTACCGGACCAGCACCCCGCCCACGGTGTTGGTGTCCTCCAGCAGCGCGCCCGACGGCTCAAAGCTTGGCTTCTTGTTGGCGTCGGGTTTTAATTTGGGCTTGCTCTCCGACTGCCAGGGCTCTGCGTTCTGGCCGCTGCCCTCGGTGCCCTGCCGGTGCTGTCGCCTCCTCTCGTTGTACAACTCCCTCTCTGCCTGCTGCTCCCGCAGGTTCCGCGTGTCCCGCTGGTGGCAGCGAGCTCCGGGACTGTCACTGCGCTTCTTCTTTCTGTCGGAGTGGTCCTTGTGCCGGTTCTGGTCCCTGCTCCTGGCCCGGTCCCCGCTCCTGTCCCGCCGGTGCTCCTGCTCTGATGGCTGTCGCTCCTCGTTCCCGCTGCCACAGCGATCATCCCGCTCCTGCTTCACCCTCCCGGCGCTGCGCTGGGGGCTGTGCCCGGGGCTCCTGTGCCCGGGGCTCTTGCGCCCGGGGCTCCTGTGCCTGGACCGGCTCCTGTGCCCGTCCCGGCTCCTGTGCCCGTCCCGGCTCCTGTGCCCGGAGCTGTCCCGGTGCCCGGCCCGGCTCCTGTGCCCGGGGCTCCTGTGCCCGGGGCTCCTGTGCCCGTCCCGGCTCCTGTGCCTGGACCGGCTCCTGTGCCCGGGGCTCCTGTGCCCGGGGCTCCTGTGCCCGTCCCGGCTCCTGTGCCCGGGACTCCTGTGCCCGTCCCGGCTCCTGTGCCCGGAGCTGCCCCGGTGCCCGGCCCGGCCCCTCCGCCGCGGCCACCCGCTGCCCTCCGCTCGGCCCCGTTCCCGCCCGGCCCCGCTCCCCGTGTCAGCGGAACTGCGGCAAACACAAAACCCCTCCGACAACATTTTTTGTGCTAGAGAACCAAGGCTTTACTTCGCTTCTGGCCACGATGTGCAGCAGAAATAATTTCGTCCACGCACAGCCCGGGCGTGCAGAGGAAATCGCTCTATGGCACCTGAGTTTAGGAGATTTTTCACGTCTTTTATACAGTCAGAAGCCCATAGAAATTCCTTGCTTCAGCGCTCATTGGTTCCAGGTTACGTAGCTCTTAGTGTTTGTTTTCCTGTTGGTTCTCTCTTTGCCTCCGGTGTTAATTAGGTGCTCGTTCTTATCTCTGCTTTGGCCAGGTGTCCCGGGCCGTGCCGGGGCTGCTCTTTGGAGCTGATGTTCCCTTAACGGCCCATGATGGCTGTTGTCTTTTGTGTATCTTCTGTGCTACTCCCACTCTGGTGGGAGTTAAACTCATCCGGCCTCACCTGGCGGAGCAATGGCTTGCAAGGAAACCCCAGCCGCTCTGTGCTCCTTTTCCCTTCCCTTAATTCACTTCCCCCCAAAATCTCTCCAGGTACAAGAGACGAGCCGAGTGTTGTGCTGGATGTGGGGATTGCCTGGAAGGGAGAGGGAAAAGCCTGGACTGCGGTGTTGGAGCCTTGGGGTGGGAGGGAGAACACTGGAATGCGGGAGGAATTGTCTCCCAGGAGTTGCTGGTGAGTAGTGACCAGCCGAGCCCAGGTTGGGGGGACTCGTGGAGCCGGGACCCCCCTGCCCTGCGTGGCTGCACTGAGTTCATAAATATCCGTGCCTAGTGGTGCTTATGGGGCTCTCTGCTCTCCATCACCACCTCCTGAAAACAGAAGTACTGTAGAGAATTTCTGGGTTTCCCTTGAGATGTTTCTTCAGCAAAGCTGACGCTGTTATTATGTTTTGTTGTTTAGTTGTCTGTTTAAACATACACCCGAAAGGTGGTTTTAGTTTTAACTATGTGTTCCCCCAAGTCGGTTGTTGCTGGATGCAATCAGTGAGAGACATAGAGAATGACTGTGACAGCAAACTGTGAATTCAAGGACCGTGAGTGTGAGGGCCCAGCCAGCAGCCTGTGTCACAGCCCCACTGAGCCAGGAGTGCCCTTGAGCTCTGCAATGTGCTCAGAAGCTGCTGGAAGGAAGGCCAGGCCTCGGTGCATGGACCTGTGCAACAGGGAGATGCTTTGCTGGAGTGAGCAGGTACCCTGTGTGAGCCACGTGGCTTCAAGGTGTTGCCTCTGCTCACTGGAGCTTCTTCCTTCTCTTCATTTGTACTTGAAAAATTGCTTCTGAATAATTCAGTGCAGCTTCTGTCAGCACGGAGCTGCTGCTGGAGGAGCATCAGCCTGTCCCTTCACGCTGGGAGAAAGGGAAGGTGCACCGAGCTGTGCAGGCTCCACTCCAGCCCTGCTCGGCCAGGGCAGGCTCAATTTCCAGCTGGCATTTTGGCAGCTTTTCTGTCCTTCAGGCACTTTACAGGAAGAGCACGCTAACTGTGCCCCAGAGCTCATGATCCTGCCAGACACATCCAGTGCTTAAACGGTTTTAAATCTCTTCTGGGGGTGGAGGCAGCTCGTTTGTATCTCTGCATGTGACTCATCAGGTAATGGGACTTCTGGTTATGGTCAGAAAACTCAATTTCAATGCCTGTTACTCTAATACCCTTCTCATTTCCAGCTTGTGTTCCTCCTAATCCTGCACTACCACTGCTGCAGCCTCAGCGTGATGAGTTGTAAGTGGAAATTTAATTTCCATAGCATCTGAAGCTTACTGTTTTAATGAATGTGGAAGAATCATGCTAATTATTTGCCACACAATCAGTGATCTTAATGAAGTGAGACTCATACAGACTCAATGGGGTGTTTTGAAATCAGTTTTCTGAAAAGAGCCACTGGTTTCACATCTTTTGTGATGCTGTAGTAAAAGTTGTTCACTGCCCTGGGTCCTCTGGTTATCACATCCCTGTGACAATCCCGGAATCCTGCTGGGAGAGGGACTGGCTCCTGGTTCTCACCCACTGAATGCACTAAAGTCTCTGTTCAAAGTGATTAATCAGAGTTTCTGCATCAGTAAAAGAAGCAGTTGGCTCTGTGCTCACTGCCGTGACTGCTGGGGGGGACTGTCCCCCCAGCTGCTGCAGGACTTTGGGGACTGTCCCCAGTGTCCCCTCTCCTGCCGTGACCCCGACCCCGAGTGAGCACTGGCCTGATCATGTCCTCGGTGCCACAGCAGCAAAACCGGGTGAGATCTGCTTCATTGCTGAACTCAATCACTCCAAAGTGCTAATCAGTTACTTTAACTCAGCTTCCACCAAAGACTCTTGTGTTGGGGAGTTGAATTTTGTGGGTTTTTGTTTGTTTCCTCACAGTGTTAAATCAACGCCTTCGAGCACACTGACAGACCCCAAAGCACTTTTTCAGTAGTACCATGACACTGAAACCCTGCTCCAGTTCTCAAACACATTCCTGAAACGTGATCAGCTGCATTAGCGTTCCTAGAAATAACCCCCAGGCTGTAGTTTCTGCTGCAGGTGGGTAAATACCCTCACACACCCCTAGAAATCTCCCTGTGGAGTCAGAGGGATATCGCTGATCGGCGTTCCTGGTCCCGTGCCTCCAAAGGGACGGGGTGGCAGGGCAGGGGGCTCGCTCTGCTGTGGGATGCAGCAGGTGGAGCGTCCCACACACCGAGACTGGCCGTGGAAAACCTCCTTTGTGTCCAGGAGGAGCCGGAGCTGGGAGTGCCCGTGATCCCCACGGTGACACACGGTGACCCACAGTGACACGCCGTGACTTGTGTCCCCCCCTGTCCCCTCTGTTCCCCCCGTGCCTGGCAGATCCCTGGGCTCAAATTTTGCACTCCGCTTGGGATCGTCTGTTCCTGGTAATCATGAAGAAATGTTCCACTTGTAAACTTATGTACATTTTATTAAAACTGTATCTGATGACAAGCGCCGTCTCCATTGTGCCTTCCTTCTCCCCTCCCCAGGGAAAATATTTCTGCTGGACACAGGGAATCTGGGTTTTAATGAGTTCTTCCTACCTAAGTGCTGAACTGGGTTTGGCTGTTTTATCTGGCAGCTAAGTCAAACTGATCTTGCTGTTTTAAGCAAAGGATATTTCAGTTTCTATCCAGTTTATATTCCAAAGAGAACTCTTCTCATAGAGAGGACAGCCCTGAGCACTCGTTGTGTGCTGCTTAAACATGTTTTTCGGTATAATTCAGCTGCCAAGACTCTCTTAAGTGCAAAATATTATTTGGGCTTTGCTGCACTTGTTAATTTAATTTCTGTCTTGGTGCAAATGTCCATTGAGAGGGATTTTGTGCTGTCTTCTGGCTCTGCACAACTCCTGACAGGAGGAGTCTGGCTCTGCTCCAGGGAACAGGGACGAGAGAGGAATCGGCCTCAGGCTGGAAATTGGGAAAATTCCTTCCTGGAAACTGGGAAAATTCCTTCAATTCCTTCCTGGAAACTGGGAAAATTCCTTCAATTCCTTCCTGGAAACTGGGAAAATTCCATCCTGGAAAGCGCTGCCCGGCCCTAAGACAGGCTGCCGCGGGCAGCGCTGGAGTCGCCATGCCCCATCTGGGGGGATTTAACAGCCGTGCGTGTGCGGCACACGGTCACACGGAGCAGTGGCGGCCCTGCCGTGCCGGGAGCGGCGCTCGGTGGCCCCGGTAGCCCCGGTCGGAGCCCGTCCCGTCCCGATCGCCGCCGCCATGGCCGCTGTCCCCCTCAGGCGCTGCCGTCAGGGGGCGCCGCCGTGCCCGGGCGGCGGCGGGAGCGGCCCCGGGGAGTGCCAAGATGGCGGCGGCGCGGCGGCTCTGCGCGGCGGCGGGGCTGGGCGGGCGGTAGGTGACCGCGGGCCCCGCGGCTCCCGCTGCTCCGGCACGGCTTTTTCCCGGAGGGAGCTCGGCTTATTCCCGATGGGGGGCCCCTCCCGCCCTTTCCCCACGCGACTGAAAGGGAGCCGCGTCGCAGTTAGCGGCACTGCGACCTCCAGGGTGCTCCTTGCTCTTCCCCTTCCTTTCTCCACCGCGGACGGGGTGACGCTTCTTCCTGGCAGACAGCGAGAGGCTGTTTCTCCTTCTCAGGCCTTTCACGCCGTAAGCTGGTGGCTCTCCCTGACACGCAGCTCCTGGGTGCTCAGCCCTGTACACCCGGGGAGAACCGTGAGGCAAAATTCCGTACGCACCCGCTCACGACCCTGCACTGAGGGGTGATTCCCCTCACACCCACCCAGGATCCTGCACTGAGGGGTAATTTCCCTCACACCTACTCAGGACCCTGCACTGAGGGGGTAATTCCCCTCACACCCACTCACGACCCTGCACTGAGGGGTGATTCCCCTCACACCCACCCAGGATCCTGCACTGAGGGGTAATTCCCCTCACACCCGCTCACGACCCTGCACTGAGGGGTGATTCCCCTCACACCCACCCAGGATCCTGCACTGAGGGGTAATTCCCCTCATACACACTCAGGATCCTGCTCCAAGGGGTAATTCCCCTCACACCCGCTCAGGATCCTGCACTGAGGGGTAATTCCCCTCATACACACTCAGGATCCTGCACTGAGGGGCAATTCCCCTCACACCCGCTCAGGATCCTGCACTGAGGGGTAATTCCCCTCATACACACTCAGGATCCTGCTCTGAGAGGTAATTCCCCTCACACCCACTCAGGATCCTGCTCTCAGGGGTAGTTCCCCTCATACACGCTCAGGATCCTGCTCTCAGGGGTAATTCCCCTCATACACACTCAGGATCCTGCTCTGAGAGGTAATTCCCCTCACACCCACTCAGGATCCTGCTCTCAGGGGTAATTCCCCTCAGACCCACTCAGGATCCTGCTCTGAGGGGTAATTCCCCTCATACACACTCAGGATCCTGCACTGAGGGGTAATTCCCCTCACACCCACCCAGGATCCTGCACTAAGGGGTAATTCCCCTCACACCCACTCAGGATCCTGCTCTCAGGGGGAATTCCCCTCACACCCACTCAGGATCCTGCTCTGAGGGGTAATTCCCCTCACACACGCTCAGGATCCTGCTCTCAGGGGTAATTCCCCTCACACCCGCTCAGGATCCTGCTCTCAGGGGTAATTCCCCTCACACCCAGCTCAGGACCCTGCACCGAGGGGTAATTCCCCTCACACTCAGGACATTGCAGCCGTGTGTAATTCCCCTCACATGTGCTCAGGATGCTGCAATGAGGAGTAATTCTGCCCCTCCACGTGTGCACAGGATCAGACAATGAGGAGCTGTTACATTCCTGTATGTTCAGGGCGGTGAAGAAAGATGAAATTCCTCTCCCACAACTGGCTCAAGATTAAGCAGTAAGAGGGAATTTAGAGGACCCTGTAGTGCTGGGCACACCTGCTCTGTGCTGAGCACTGTAAAATGGGATATAATCATCATTAGCTAAAGGGAGCTTCCAGGGGACCTTCCTTACACATCCTGTTGTAGCTTCTACCTGTTCCCAAGCCCACAAAAGTAAGGAAATAACACGATTTAGACCTTTTCTTTATTCCTGTATCCTATGCTCGCAGCAGGGATGTTCATTTCATGAGACAGAGCTTCTCTCCTGTTCCATGTTTGGGGCTGGGCCTCTGTGCAGTGCTTGTGTTCTGGTTTATGACCCCCAGAGAGAACCAGCCTCTTATGGAAGATGGGATTTACTGAGTTTATCAGTTTTCCTCTCGTGTAGCTGATAAGGAGGAGAGGAACTAGATAATAATTGATCCTTAGTATGTAATAATTAGTCTGTGATGTGAGGTGGGTTTTGTTTTCATTTTCTGATGGTCACTTTGCTTTGAAATACCCTGATGTTGGCTGTGCATACAGTTAGAGGAATCAGGTATTCACAAGTGTGAAACAAGCCTGTTACTCCATCACTCTGTCCTGCTTTTCCTTTTTAATGTTTGTCCCTTTTTTCTCTGCTGCTCTCCCCGCTTTGTCTGAGCCAACGACACCATCCCAGGTGTGCCTTGCTGAGTCCCAGGGCAGCTAAAAGCATCTGCAATGCTCTCTCTTGGGGACAGAGCAAATGAGGAATTTGGAAATTGCTAGTAAAGTTATTTTTCTCTAGGTTCTGTCACATGCTGTTAAAAGATCATCATCTGACAACTCGCCAGCCTTTCCACCAGCTTCTGCAAAAGAAACCATCTCTTCCCTCTGCAGCATGGCATCGTGCAGGTAAATACCAGCTAAAATGAACAGATGAGCACATTGTGGGTTCTTACGTCCCGTGGTAATGCTGAAAGTTTGCTTTTTCATAAATAAAAGTTAGCAAAAGAAGCTAAGCCAAGGTTCCTTTTGTCCTGCTGTCTCCTGTGAGATGATGTGCCCGTGCTCAGCAGTGTTCCCGTGGTCTGGGATCACCCTGGGCTCGCTGAGTAATCAGGACTTGACTTTGATTTAAGCTCCTTAGGTTTGGTTATATTACTTTTCTTCTTTGTTTTTGTCTTTGCAGTGAGAGGCATGTTTATTCAAACCCAGGACACACCAAATCCAAATAGCTTGAAGTTTATTCCAGGAAGGGAAGTGCTGGAGTCGAGGACTATGGAGTTTTCCACACCAGCTGCAGCCTATTGCTCACCTTTAGCAAGGTATTATTATTCCCTTTTAAATAGAATTTGGAATAAAAATTTCCAAAGAATTAACAGAAGCTCCCTGGAGGAGGAGGAAAGAGAATTATTTAATTATTTCAGATAGTTTTGTGCACTTGCATAATTCCATGGTTTAAGTCTTTTCAAAATCCAGTTGATTTAGTGATGCAAATGCTCAGTGCACATACAGCTGTTTCAAGTGGGTATTGTGAAATCACTTTTATCATTTTCCATTACACATGCTTTTGTGCTAAGATTTCCGATCCTTTCAGTCTTTGCATTTTTGATGTCTTCCAGTCTTCCAAGAGAATATATTTTTTTCCCTCTGCAATTACAAAAACACTCTTACAGCCTTACACTGTATTTACTCCAAGTTCACCAGAGTTTAATTTTTTTTTTCTGTAGATGAAATTGTTGGGTTAACCATATTGTTAATTGTTCAAATTAAAACTCGGTTTGTCAGATTGAGTGCATTTTTGCCCATTTTTTCCCCCCTTGTGTCCTTAACAGACAGTTATTCCGGATTGAAGGAGTTAAAAGTGTTTTCTTTGGGCCAGACTTCATCACCATCACCAAGGTGAGCAGAGCAGGGATTCAGCTGTGCTCAGAGATGAGCTGTGGAATGGTCACAGAGCAGACCCAGACAGGCACAGTGGAGTTCCAGAGAAGTGTCTACAAGTGCCTTTAATAGAAAACAAAACAAGTTTAGGGGATGATAAATTGGTAAATTCACACTTTTGAGTCTGTGAAAGTTGATAAAAATATCTGTGAAATAATAATGTATTTTGGAGACTTTCACACCTTTTTAGCTAATACTTTAAAAGCACTTGCTTGGCTTGCAAACAAGGAGACCTTTCTTTGGCTGTCACAGTCTGAGTCTGACTAAACATCTTTGGCAAAGCCAGACTTGAGGGAACATAAAGTCCAGTCTGTGCATCAACTGTGAGAGTCCACGATGGCATTTTTAATGTGAGAATCTCTGTGCACATAGCAGCAGCAGGCAGGTACTCTTCATTCTTTTTCCTTCCCCTCTTCTGATTCTCACAGGACAGTGAAGACCTGGATTGGAACTTACTGAAACCAGATATTTATGCAACCATAATGGATTTCTTTGCCTCTGGCTTACCTGTAGTTACTGATGAGGCACCCAGGACAGACACAGGTAAATCAAATCTTCAGGGGGAGGCCGAGTCTGCCTTTAGGTTTAGTTTTTGTGACATTCAGAAGAACCTCCACTCCTCCCTCAGAAAAACATGCAGGAAAATTTAAATTTAAAACATGTTAAGGTGAGCTCAGGGAGGAGTTTGCAGCCTGGAATTCTCTCAGTGTTCTGACTTGCACATTTTTCTTTTCCCAAGCTGCTTCAGAAGAAGATGATGAAGTTGTACTGATGATTAAGGAGCTGCTGGATACAAGAATCAGGTAGTTTATACTCCAGAGGAAGATTTCCTGGAAAATCCTGGCCCTCAATGGATTTTGGCCTTGCACTCTGCTGTGATTTTATTGGTGCCCTAACACAGCTTGAATTTAGAAACTGGTGGTGACTAATGAAGTCTCAAGAGTGGCTGTGGATTGTGTTGTTTGCCTGAAGAGTATTTTTGTGCTCATTAATTGCCTTCCAAAGTGAACTGAAAGCAAAAGCAACTTGACATTGGAGGTGCAGGGGAAGATGTCTGATGTGTTTGTGATATCTGATGGTGACATCTTCCCCAGCTCACAAACTGTAGGAAAAATTATGGCATTTTTAATGTGAGAATCTCTGTGCACATAGCAGCAGCAGGCAGGTACTCTTCATTCTTTTTCCTTCCCCTCTTCTGATTCTCACAGGACAGTGAAGACCTGGATTGGAACTTACTGAAACCAGATATTTATGCAACCATAATGGATTTCTTTGCCTCTGGCTTACCTGTAGTTACTGATGAGGCACCCAGGACAGACACAGGTAAATCAAATCTTCAGGGGGAGGCCGAGTCTGCCTTTAGGTTTAGTTTTTGTGACATTCAGAAGAACCTCCACTCCTCCCTCAGAAAAACATGCAGGAAAATTTAAATTTAAAACATGTTAAGGTGAGCTCAGGGAGGAGTTTGCAGCCTGGAATTCTCTCAGTGTTCTGACTTGCACATTTTTCTTTTCCCAAGCTGCTTCAGAAGAAGATGATGAAGTTGTACTGATGATTAAGGAGCTGCTGGATACAAGAATCAGGTAGTTTATACTCCAGAGGAAGATTTCCTGGAAAATCCTGGCCCTCAATGGATTTTGGCCTTGCACTCTGCTGTGATTTTATTGGTGCCCTAACACAGCTTGAATTTAGAAACTGGTGGTGACTAATGAAGTCTCAAGAGTGGCTGTGGATTGTGTTGTTTGCCTGAAGAGTATTTTTGTGCTCATTAATTGCCTTCCAAAGTGAACTGAAAGCAAAAGCAACTTGACATTGGAGGTGCAGGGGAAGATGTCTGATGTGTTTGTGATATCTGATGGTGACATCTTCCCCAGCTCACAAATTGTAGGAACCAGAAACTACTTTTTCCTTTTTCTTTAAAAAAAAATTTATTTATTTATTTATTTATTTAGCTGCTGCATTTAAACTGATATCACGTTATTTACAAATTTCTTTATCTCAGAGCAGACACATGGTGCTGGTTAATTTTCTTGGAAAAGCAAGAAAAGTAGAAATAAGCTGGAACATCTTTCCCAAACATACCAAGTGTTGAAACCAGAAGCCAAGTACAATGTTGTATAAAGCTGTGACAGAAATGTTCATGCTTCTGCTGAGTACCTGGATGTTTAGTGTCAGTCCTTGATTTCCCAGGGCCCTTTTGTAACAGGCATGGAATTTCTGCCCAAAATTCTGCTTTTCCCACCTTTTCATTTCTTTCATTTCCTCCCCCTGTACCCATCAGTGCACCAAGAAGCTGTTGATGAGAATATCAGCAGTGGTGTATTTTCCTTCATTTTCTAGCAGGGTATTCTCAGAAATTATCCATCAACCAGGCTACACATAGAGCATTTGTTGTCCAGCAGATCAAAATTAAATGCAGAGGAGTTGTCAGAAGGTGCAGGATGGGGGGAATGTACATCTGAAAGAGGTCCTGTAGTGTGTCAAAAAGTTAATTCAAGTAAGAAAAATGGAATTTTAAATCATGATCTTTGGCTTCCTGGAATGGAGATAATTTGCTGTGGTGAGTTTATAAATGTGTCAGGTTCACAGATTTTTCTGTGAGGACTGTAGCTCTCAGAGTTATTTTGGAAATCAGTATAAAGAGCTTCTGTTAGAGTAACTTGATGGTTTTAACTTGGTCTGGAAAAATGTTGCTATGGGGACAGAGCTGCAATGCTGGGCATTTGTGGCTGGCAGAGGGAGAGAGGCTGCAGAAATGCTCGTGGCACTGGGGTGAGCTTATCAGGAGCTGCTTCCTTCACCCCTGAGCAGGATTAAGCTTTTATAGTTGGGGCTGTTTTCTGTCCTGTGTAAATTGTGGAGAACTGCATATTTATTTATGGAAGCAGGGCTTCTTATCACAGGTGACAGCTGTGCTGCACCCCTGGGGGGACACGCCCCTGAGGTGTTTATTGGCAGCACCTGAGGACACCAGGCTGGCTGTGCAGGCTGAGCTCTGCCCCAGGGTGTTCACTCCACCCTAAAATCTCAATGCCTACAGAAAAGGTTTCGGTGTTAGACAGTCCAGCAGAGCAGGAGTTGGAATTGTGAACCAGGTGGCTGTAGAGAAATAGTGCCTACATCCCTCTGTCTTCACAGTTACTGTAAACATTAAATATTGCTTTCCTGAGGGTTTCTGGAAGGATCCCTGTTTCAGCTCATGAGCTTTTAAGTGGAATGTTGTGTTCCCTCAGGCCCACAGTGCAAGAAGATGGTGGTGATGTTATCTACAAAGGCTTTGAGGATGGCATTGTGCAGCTGAAGCTGCAGGGGTCCTGCACCAGCTGCCCCAGCTCCCTCATCACCCTCAAGAGTGGGATACAGAACATGCTCCAGTTCTACATCCCTGAGGTGGAAGGCGTTGAGCAGGTGGGTCAGGAGACATCACTGAGGTTTTCTTTTCTGGGGAAAAGGAGATCTTTGTCCCTTTCCAGCAGGGGCAGGTTGGCAGTTAGGGAAACCCAGGGGGGTTTGGATGCAGGTTTTCCACGTCAGCTGGAGCCCAGAGCTGGACACACTTGCTGATACTTTTGTGCTTTGGTGACTTGATGTGATAAAAAGCAATGAGCTTTGTCCCCTGAAATGCAGATTCTTTGGGTTTCTCATGGAATATCTGATCTCTGGAGCCATTTTGTGGCCTTTGTGGTAGCTTGACCAGCTCCTGTAACTAAAGCTCATTTCCTCCTGGCATTTTGGATTGCCAGTTTTTCTTACCTTCCTCCTGAGCCTGTTGTTGTTCAGTGGTGTGGAATAACTGCTGTTCTCCTTGGGCCCAGCAGGGATTTAATGTAATAAATCCTGCAGGACTGAGAGCTTAACCTGTTTATCTAAACTACTTCTGGATTTGATTTCAGGTTTTTGACGACGATGATGACGTGGAGAAAGAAGCAAATTCTACTTGAGCTTCGTCATCTGTGGCCAAATAAACATTTACCTCCTGCTGCATGTAAACCATCTTTGTGCTGAGGAGCAACCAGATCTGCCTTGCCAGAAAAACAGTTGTAGCTACTGTGAGAATGCAGTTCAAGCAGTTCATCCACTAATTTATTAAATGCCCTGGATTACCAAAAGATTCTTCTGCTATGTCTTTAGAAAGAAATGGTGGGCTCAGAAAACAGTGATGTGTTTCTTTTTTGGTTTTTCACACAGAAACTTCAGTACTGAAAAAAAAAAAGAGAAGGCAGAAGTTCCTTGGCTTTTTTTGTGCAATAGCAATATTTAATGTTTATTCTCCCAACTTGTGAGACTGACAGGACTGTCTGCCCTTACTCTATAAATGGGAGCTTCAGGAATGTTAATTTTATCAAGTCTTGTTAAAAAGCTGCTGATTCCTATCAATTTTTTTGTGTGTGAAAGATAAGCTATAATATCAACTGTTCATTTTGGGGGATGTAACACTGCCGTGGCTTGTGGGAAGTTACCTCCTTGCTCATTACCACTGTGCAAACCATAGCAACAGAAACAAAAAACGTTTGTTATAAAAATCATACCTTCTAAAGCAAATGTTAGAAAGGAATGATCCTTATCAGCTTCAGTAAGTAGACTAATGAGCTCGTTTAGCAGTAAAATCGTTCAGCCACCGTGCAACAGCTGATTTCTCAGCACTGGGAGGAAGGTGCAGTGCTGGAGGCTGCCTGTGCAGGGTGGCACGGGGAAGGAGGGCCTGTGTTTGTGCTTGCTCCTGCCACATCCTGTTTGCCTTGTATGTGGCAGAGCAGGGCTCCTTCCAGTCCTGCACGCCATGGCAGAGCAGTGTTTGTGTTCTGACGTTGGAACACGTAAATGGGGCTTTGCAAGGAGCTGTGTTTACTTTTGTGTGTGGGAATGATTTCTTCCTGGAGCCTGGCTTTGTGACCAGGAATTCTGTTCCTTTTTGCTGCCACCACGGAGCTGAGTTTGTGGTCCTCATTTGGCTTATGATTGGCTTGACAGGCTCTGATTTGTTCCCCTCTTTCATCTCTTGCCAGTGTAATTATTCCACTGATAAAGTCCCTAAACAGGATCAGTTCAGCTGGTGGAGAATCTCCTCTATAGCACCACACCAGCATCTGGTAACCATAAACTGCCTATTGGTAGAAATTTGAAAATAAATATTTTAGCTAAATATTTCTTCAGCTTTCAATAATAACCCGCAGTTGTTTGAATCTGGAAATCGGTGTGAAATCACCACGTTTTCTTTGACTCTCTGATGAAGCACTCGGTGCTGTTGATGACAGAATTCCCTGCTGCAGGGCAGGGAAGGAAAGGCAGGGGACAGGGTGAGCTCGGAGGGGAGCAGCGCTGCTGTGCCTGCTGCAGGCAGTGCGTTCCTGCCCCTCACACCCTCCAGAGCTCTGTGCCTGCTGCAGGCAGTGCTTTCCTGCCCCTTACACCTTCCAGGGCTCCGTGCCTGCTGCAGGCTGTGCGTTCCTGCCCCTCACACCCTCCAGGGCTCTGTGCCTGCTCCAGGCTGTGCTTTCCTGCCCCTCACACCCTCCAGAGCTCCGTGCCTGCTGCAGGCAGTGCGTTCCTGCCCCTCACACCCTCCAGGGCTCCGTGCCTGCTCCAGGCTGTGTGTTCCTGCCCCTCACACCCTCCAGGGCTCAGCGCTTCCCTGCACCTGGGAGATCGGCTCCCACTGCAGCGGGGCACTCGCCTGCCGGCTGGAAATCGGGGATGGAGCGCTGAGAGTCCCGGGATCCCCGCCGGGCTTGTCCCGGGGTGTCCTCGCTGTGGAACAAAGGCCGGGAGGGGGCTGCGGGCTGGCTGCAGGCTTCTCGTGTTCCTGAGATCCGGTGACCTTCTCCTCTCTGTCTGTGCCCGGCCAGGTTCTGGCAGCAAGCTCAAAATACCGTTCTTTTATGTGTCCTGACGTTGTGGGTTGTTTTCTGTGCATTTTAAGGAAATAGTTCTTTGTTGACATTTTAGTGTAATATAAAGTTGAATGAATGGTATTTCTCTTAAGGCATTGCTCCCTGTTGTAGCCTTAGGCTTTTAATAAGTTTCCAAGCAGCGTGGCTGCAGACAGACATCAGACAGAGCATCACTGAGCTCTCCAGCTGCACGGATGTCACGCCTTGGTCACTTACGCCTCTCCCAGTTTGCTTTGCAGATTCATCTTAATGCTTTCTTTCTCTTGCCTGTGAATGGGCGCTGTTGTAGAGTAGGGCTGGGGAAGGATGGAGCCAGGGAGCCTGACTGCCGCTGGTTCCCTGCCCTAGCCCGGAGCAGCCTTGGTTCATCACCCGCTGATCCCGTGGACGCTGAGTGCTGCGGGAGCGCCTGGGGCTGATCCCGTGGGTGCTGCTCCTGCCCGGCCTCAGGGGGATTTACCGGGGGGAACACCTCCCCTCCGCTGTCCGGGGCTGGGAAATACCGGGAAGGGTCCGGGAAAAGGGGGTACCCTGTTCTGGGATTGGGAATTACCGGGAAGGGTCTGGGAAAAGTGATAACCCTGTATGGGGCTGGGAATTACCGGGAAGGGTCTGGGAAAAGGGGGTACCCTGTTCTGGGGTTGGGAATTACCGGGAAGGGTCTGGGAACAGGAATACCCCGGTCTGGGGTTGGGAATTACGGGGAAGGGTCTGGGAAAAGCGATAACCCTGTATGGGGCTGGGAATTACCGGGAAGGGTCCGGGAAAAGGGGATACCCTGTTCTGGGATTGGGAATTACCGGGAAGGGTCCGGGAAAAGCGATAACCCTGTATGGGGTTGAGAATTACCGGGAAAGGGACTGGGGAAAGCGACACCCCTGTATGGGGTTGGGAATTCCGGAGAAGGGTTTAGGAACGGGCATCCCCCGATCTGGGGTTGGGAATTACCGGGGGACTCAGAGGACGGGCCCAACCCCTCCAGTATCTGGGAATTCAGGAGAAGGGTTTAGGAACGAGCATCCCCCGGTGTGGGGTTGGGAATTACCGGGAAGGGATTGGGAACAGGCATTCCCCAGTCTGGGGCCGGGAATTACCGAGAAGGGTCTGGGAAAGAGGATTCCCCGGTCTGGGGCTGGGAATTACCGAGAAGGGTCTGGGAAAGAGGATTCCCCGGTCTCTATACTAAAAATTACCTGGTTCCAAGCACATTGAGTTTATTCAAAATACAAAATGTCAGTTCTCAATTCTCCGTCTTCTTATTGTGTTCAAAGGACACAATCAGTAGATGGCTGTGGGTGGTTATATCTGTTTTATCCATGTGACAGAGGTGATCTTGGCATGGTTGTTTAGTATGTGATTTACTAATGGAATGAACCTACAAAATCAATTAAAGCATTTCATTTACAGTACTTAGGTACAATACATAATATACTTTACCTACTGCACAAGGATGACAGTTTGAATGATAAAAGAACTTAAGCTGCTAATATAAAGATATTGGCCGGGGCGGGGCGGGCCGGGGCCTGCGCTGGGCCTGGCGCGAGGGGCGCGGCCCCGGCGGCACAGACAGCGCGGCTGCGGACCGGGACGCACCATGTGCGGTGAGCACCGGGCCGGGGGCACGGCGGGGCCCGGGCCGGCCCCGAGCCGGCGGGAAGAGCCGCTCGGGCGGGCGCTGTGAGGCCGCGGCCGGGCGGGGACTGAGGGCACGGCCGCCCCGGCTGTGGCGAGAGGCGGCCCGGCCCCGTTATCCCGAGTGCGGGCGGCGCGGGGAGGCGGCTCGCACCGTGCCGGTGACTTAAAGGGCGAATTGCCGGCGGACCGTGGGGATGTGAGGCGGCGGATAAAGGGCCGGTGCCCCGTGCCGTGCCCGGGCCGCTGGGGTTGCCTCGGGCCGGGGCAGTCCCGGCGGGCAGGGCCGGAGGGAAGGGGCGCTCCGGTGGCGCTGCCGGCCGCGCTCTGCTGCTGCCGGAGGCACCACTCCCGCTCGGGTGCCGGTGGTGGTTTTTAGGCGTTGCTAGTCCCGGTAATTTCCGCAGGTCAGGTCGGGCCGGGCTGGCTCGGTGTGGGACAGGGCGGCCGTGGGTCCGGCCTGGCCCGGCTGTGCCGGACCGTGCCCCGAGCTCGGGCCGGTCCTGGTTCTGGTCCAGTCTGGGGCTGGGAATTACCGAGAAGGGTCTGGGAAAGAGGATTCCCCGGTCTGGGGCTGGGAATTACCGGGAAAAGACTGGGAACGAACGGGCATCCCCCGGTCTGGGGTTGGGAATTACCGGGAACGGTCTCCCCCCGGCCCGGGTCAGGGGGCTGGGAACCACCGGCTCGCTCAGGGAGCGGGCCCATCCCCGTGTGCCGGGGGTGTTTCCGCCGCCCGGCCCCCGCTTTGTCCGCCCGGCCCCCGCGGCGGACGCGGCCCCGGCAGCGGCTGCCACGTCCCGGGGCGGGCGGCGGCGCGGCCGCCTGGCCCGGCTGTGCCGGACCGTGCCCCGAGCTCGGGCCGGTCCTGGTTCTGGTTCTCCTCTCCTTCCACTCCGCTTCCCATGGCAATGCGGCCACCCTGCCCCATCCTTCACACACAGGAATGTCATTTATTTATCCTTTTCCTATCCCGTTGTCTTCCTGTTTTTCCATGGAAATTTATGCAACAGCAATCTCTTGGATTTTCCTATTTTCTTTCCACACTACCTTCTCTTTTTTTCCTCCCTCTGTATTTGTACGTGCAAAATCACGCTCTCAGAGAGGCTGTGTGCTTTACACTTAATGTGCAAGTTGCCATTTCTCTCATTGTTTTTGTGGGATGGAACCGGCGTTGCCTTCAAGCTGTCAAGCTGTGGAGAGTCAGTCAGAGGCTCATACCTCACATTTAACACCGTGTTAATTCGTGTTGAAAGTATAAAGCGGAGCAAAGCTAAGAATAGAAAGGATAATTATTATTATAAATAGCTTGCTGCAAGAATAGAGGTGGTTTTGGTGCCTCTTGCTTGCCGTATTTGAGGTCCAGCCTTTGAAATGTGCAATATTAACATTCTGCTCTTTGTCTTTCCTGCCCTGAAAACACCGGGCAGTTCCTCAGCTGTGCTCAGGATTTAACGTGTTCCCCCCCTTTTTTGATACAAGTGAAGTTCTTCTTGGATATTGAAACATTTTATGGAGAGAGTGAGAAAAGCGTTGGGGATTATTGTCTCTGTTGCTGAGGGTTGCTCTGGGATATATCCTGGAGTGAGAGAGCTGCTGGTTTGTCTGGAGCAGGGTCTGATTCCCTAGGGCCTCAAACACAACATTTCTGTCATGGGATTGTGGCTGGGGATGGACAAACCTGGCTTTGTCCTGCTACCCACCTTCGGAGTTTTATCCAATTCCCACAGAAAGGTTAAGATGAGTTTTAAAAGAAATAAATGTGACAATGGTGCTGTTGTTACACCTCAGTCTGAAGGGATTCCAGCTTCCAGACTGGAATTACAAAGGCAGTGTTTTCAGCCTGGTTTCAGGTTTGTCACCTTGCAAAATCTGATGGGCTGGTGCTGCTGAACAGGTGAAGGAAAGGAGCCTCCCAGTGCCTTGATGCCTGCTGTGAGCACTGTTTGGATGTGCTGGGGGTTTGTTTCTAACAGTGTCAGTGAAAAACAGGGTTTGGCCTTGGTTGTGTGTTAGACACCTGCAGTTTGAACACCTGGCCAGGTGTGAGCTGGGCGTGCTTTGGTCCCAGTGGTTCAATGGCATCTGTAAGATCATTCAGGAAACTGGTTTTTCCAGGGCTCCAGAGACCATTCTGTAAATCAGTAAACCTGTCATCTGCCATGGCTGGATTTAATGAGCAAAAGGGATTGTGGAATTCAGGTCTGGGGTGGCAGAGTTCAGGTCTGGGATGGCAGAGTTCGGGTTGAGCACTGTTTGGATGTGCTGGGGGTTTGTTTCTAACAGTGTCAGTGAAAAACAGGGTTTGGCCTTGGTTGTGTGTTAGACACCTGCAGTTTGAACACCTGGCCAGGTGTGAGCTGGGCGTGCTTTGGTCCCAGTGGTTCAATGGCATCTGTAAGATCATTCAGGAAACTGGTTTTTCCAGGGCTCCAGAGACCATTCTGTAAATCAGTAAACCTGTCATCTGCCATGGCTGGATTTAATGAGCAAAAGGAATTGTGGAATTTGGGTCTGGGGTGACAGAGCTCAGGTTTGGGATGGCAGAATTCGGGTCTGGGGTGGCAGAGTTCAGGTCTGGGATGGCAGAGTTCGGGTCTGGGGTGGCAGAATTTGAGTTTGGGGTGGCAAAATTCAGGTCTGGGATGGTACAATTCAGGTCTTGCTTCGGAGTTTTATCCAATTCCCACAGAAAGGTTAAGATGAGTTTTAAAAGAAATAAATGTGACAATGGTGCTGTTGTTACACCTCAGTCTGAAGGGATTCCAGCTTCCAGACTGGAATTACAAAGGCAGTGTTTTCAGCCTGGTTTCAGGTTTGTCACCTTGCAAAATCTGATGGGCTGGTGCTGCTGAACAGGTGAAGGAAAGGAGCCTCCCAGTGCCTTGATGCCTGCTGTGAGCACTGTTTGGATGTGCTGGGGGTTTGTTTCTAACAGTGTCAGTGAAAAACAGGGTTTGGCCTTGGTTGTGTGTTAGACACCTGCAGTTTGAACACCTGGCCAGGTGTGAGCTGGGCGTGCTTTGGTCCCAGTGGTTCAATGGCATCTGTAAGATCATTCAGGAAACTGGTTTTTCCAGGGCTCCAGAGACCATTCTGTAAATCAGTAAACCTGTCATCTGCCATGGCTGGATTTAATGAGCAAAAGGAATTGTGGAATTTGGGTCTGGGGTGACAGAGCTCAGGTTTGGGATGGCAGAATTCGGGTCTGGGGTGGCAGAGTTCAAGTTTGGGATGGCAGAATTTGGGTCTGGGGTGGCAGAGTTCGGGTCTGGGGTGGCAGAGTTCAGGTCTGGGATGGCAGAATTTGGGTCTGGGATGGCAGAGTTCAGGTTTGGGGTGGCAAAATTCAGGTCTGGGATGGTACAATTCAGGTCTTGCTTTAATAGTGGTTTCTGAAGATAAAAATGGGCTTAGGAAAGACTTGAGTTTCTAGTTCTGGGGTTGCATTCAGCCCTTCCCTGGCTGTGCCTGGTGTCTGCCTTGGAGAGGAGCACGGAGCTGTGGCTCAGTGAGTCCTGCAATTGCTGCTCTGGTTGTTTACTCTGGGCAGGAGAAATCCTGCCCTTTTTAGCTGGAGAGGGAGCGTGGGCAGCGAGAGAAGTGTCCAGTGGACAAATGTGGATCCCCACTGGGTGGATGTTTGTCTGGTTTTGCTTTTTTCCCAGCCTGGAGGTGATGAATTGAGTGTCAGCTCTCCCCTGTGCAGCTCCCAGACATAACAGTGCCAGCGAGCTTGGCCTGACTTGTGCTCCTCAGACTGGGCAGAAAAAGGGATGGTTTGGGGCACAGGGACCTCCAGGAGCTCCTCCAGCAGGGCTGAGCAGCAGTTCTGGGATAAAGGATTCCTCGGAACTGCCAGGTGGATGTACTGATAACAATGTCTATGGAAATGAGTTAACAGTAATAGGAAAAGGAATTTGGAAGTAAACCCAGCCCGAAGGCTTTTCTGCTTTTGTAGGGAAAGGATTGCAAGAAGCAATTCCTTCATGTGTCTCAGTCATTTACCTGCAAGGGGTGATGCATTTCATTTGCCTGTGAAGGTGAAATTAAGGAACCTGAGCTCCAAAAAAGTTCATGGGGAAAATAAAGTTCTCAGAAAAAGTATTGTGACTGTCAGCTATAGAAATCAATAATGCCCGTTTGTTGGAAATGTTATTCTGTTAAAAGTGCCAACTCTTTATAGGGAATTCTTTATGTAGCTGGTGTTCAGAAGGCCTAGGATTTGTGCTTGAATGTTAAAAATCAGCTCCATGAAAGAGCTGAGTGTCAGAAGCAGCTGAACGCCTGTTCTGGTGGTTCCCCTGGTGGGATGTTTAAGCCAAACCTGCAAGAAAGGAAATGCTTTATATTCTAGATTATATTGTTCAAGTTATTTCACTGGAGAGAACTTATTACCGTGGATCTCAGCGTGATTCAAGAGCTGTCTGTGAGCTGACATGCTTTGAGTTGCTCTTTCCAGTCCACACATGCAAAGTCCTGTGTGGGGCTAGCAGCTGAAATGTTTTATTGTGCTGTGAAGTGTTGGGGTTGGGTCCTGAGTTTGTCAGTGTGCTCCAGACAGGGGAGTTGTGTTTTCTGGGGGATCCCTGCACACCTTGCTGCTCTCTCTCCTCTTGCAGCTGGGAATTCTCAATTGCAGAGCTGGAGGAGGAGGAAGTTCCCAGGGCTGGGTTTTTGTGTCATGTGCGTTTTGTTTCACCTCCAACAATGCCAGCTCAGGGCTGGGCAAGGCAGAGTGATTAACTGGCACTGGAGATCCTGGTTTTCTGCAGTGCTTCCTCTTGCAGGTCGGTTCTGCAGTGTCACAGAGGGCAGGTGTGGAAAGCATTGCCTGGAAAGGCATCTAAATGTGCACTGAAACCAAAACTCCTCTTTGAATCTGCTGGGGACCCGAAACTCAGCTCTGGGGAACGTTCTGCTCCGAGTTTGTGCATCTTCAGCAGCTTTCATCCAGGCTGGTGGGGCACAGCTCCTTGGAATTCCACCCAAACCAGCGTTTCCATTGGGTGATCTCAAAGAGCTGTCACTCTGAGGGAGAAATTGTCACTCCTGAGAGGGCTCCTGGCACAGCTCTGTGCACTTGGTGTCTTCCCATGTCTTGATTGATTTGGATGTCAGCTCAGGGAGGGGGAGAGCAAGGCTTGAACAGGGCACTGTGGCTCTGGGGTGTGACAAAAGCCTTTTCTGGGCTGGGAAGGGCATTTGGGAACTGGATTTAAAATTAGAAGTGGTTACAAGGTGTGACTGCTCAGATGTGAATGATCCAGTGGTTAAGAGACAGAGAAAATGCTGTTTTCTACATGGGGATTCAAACTTTCCCCAGCTATGAGGCATTACATCATTACAGGATGTTTGGAAAGGGGAAAATGAAACACATTTGTAAATATTTCCAACAAATGAAGTTTATTTACACATAGTTCATCGTGATAAGTATCACAAATGGGTGATAAGCCTTCAAATATTGGATATTAGCTTGCAGATTAGTAAATCATGCATTTAGGAAGACTTGTGTTCTTTTACAGGAGCCTTATGGTCTCACTTTTTACTTCAATTATGCATCATTTAAGCATATTCTATTTTTATTTTATTTTTTCCTGATTTCACCAAGGTGAGTTTTAAGCATCCCTGTCTTACTTGCCTTCTCATTTGTAAAATATGTTGCTCACAGATGAGTTCTTAGAATTTCATTTTCCCAGTGGCATCTCCATTATCAGTCTTGCTATTTTCCTCTCAGGATCTAAAAGCTGAAGTGAATCAAAACTGGATCTCCCAGGGTCTGCTTTTTGGAAGAGCATGTCCATATTTCACAGCATTAACACTGTATTTGTGTTTCTTCTGATTTCCTTAGTTTTCCTAGTGTGTTTTCTGAGAAGCACTGAATTCCTTGGCTTGTTTTTTTGGGAGGATTGGGGGTTTTTCATGGCATTCTTAGCCTTGAATTCAGGCTTTTTTTTCCACAGGCCTCATGAATAATGTTAATATAATTGTGCTGTAATTAATAGCTGTTTTCAGTGCCAAGCTGGCTCCTTCCTGGATGGGTGTTCAGTGTTTGTTTGCAGTACAAGCAGGGATAAACACTCTGCTTTTCCCTCTGCTCCCAGCTGGGCCACCCCTCCCTGTGGGGAGCCACTGTCACTTTGTGCCCATTTTGTTGTGCACTGCCAGCATTTGGGATCTGGGACAAGGAGCCAGGGTTTGGGCTCTTGGTTGGGGTTTTTTTAGTTCAGGTGTGACTGAGCTTGCTGAAATCCGCGGAGAAAACAACGTCTGAAGTCAGTGTCTGTTTTGGGTTCAGATTTAGCCAAGGTGGCACTGATTCTCCTCTCCCCACGCAGGCATCTTTGCTTACCTGAACTACCATGTGCCCAGGACGAGGAGGGAGATCCTGGAGACCCTCATCAAGGGGCTGCAGCGCCTGGAGTACCGGGGCTACGACTCTGCAGGTACCTCTGAGCTCTGCTGGGGCTCTGCCCTTTCTGGGGGCTTTCTTGTGAATGGTTTCTGCCACCTTCTGCTGCTGAACAAAGCTGGAGCACAAACTGATGTGCCTGTGGTCAGAGGTTTGGATTAACTTCAATGTACAGATTTCTATGAGCATTCTTGATTTTTTTTTTTTTTCCCCAATGGCTTTAAAAATACTGACAAGATGACAAAGGGAAAGCTTAGTTCTAATCTAAAGGGTTTCTTGCCTTTATGTGGCAGGCCAGCTCAGGAAGAATCAAAAGGGCAGCATCTGTTGATATAAAACACTGCAATAACTTCTGCACTTGACCCTCTTTCTCCATGTTCCACGGGGGGGTTCAGGTGTGGGACTGGATGGAGGAAATGACAAAGACTGGGAAGCCAATGCTTGCAAAATCCACATTATCAAGCAGACGGGGAAAGTGAAGGCTCTGGATGAAGAGGTTCACAGTAAGTATCTCCCTTTCCTCATTTTTGTTTCGAATATCCCCTGTTTTACCCACAAACCTGAATTTCCAGAGGTGTAAAGCTCAGGGATGAGCTGTGAAGAGCCTGCTGATCCAGGCTTGGGTTCTTCCTTAAAGGGCTGCTTTTTGTTTTGACAGAGTGAGGAGTGCAGGGATGTTTTCTGTGTGTTTGCTCTCAACCCCCTTGAGGTTTTGGTTGACCTTTGTTGATCCTAAAGGTCTTTTCCAGCCTTGATTCCGTGAAATCCCTGTGGGATTTTGCATTGCTGTCCCGTATCCCCGAGGCCTGGTGAGACTCCCAGGCTGACCTGGGGTGTGGACAACCCCTCAGGACTGAAACTTTCTGCTGCAGAGCAACAGGACATGGACCTGGACATCGAGTTCGACGTGCACCTGGGCATCGCCCACACGCGCTGGGCCACGCACGGCGAGCCCAAACCTGTGAACAGCCACCCGCAGCGCTCCGACAAGAACAACGGTCAGTGCCGCCCCTGGGCTCCCCTGCAGCCCCTCCTGGGGCCTGGGCTCCCCTGCAGCCCCTCCTGGGACCCTCTGCAGCCCCTCCTGGGACCCTCTGCAGCCCCTCCTGGGACCCTCTGCAGCCCCTCCTGGGCTCCCCTGCAGCCCTTCCTGGGGCCTGGGACCCTCTGCGACCCCTCCTAGGGTCCTGGGCTCCCCTGCAGCCCCTCCTGGGACCCTCTGCAGCCCCTCCTGGGATCCTCTGCAGCTCCTGCTGGGCCCTGGGATCCTCTGCAGCCCCTCCTGGGATCCTCTGCAGCCCCTCCTGGGGTCCTCTGCAGCCCCTCCTGGGACCCTCTGCAGCTCCTCCTGGGGCCTGGGATCCTCTGCAGCCCCTCCTAGGGTCCTGGGATCCTCTGCAGCCCCTCCTGGGGCCTGGGATCCTCTACAACCCCTCCTGGGGCCTGGGATCCTCTGCAACCCCTCCTGGGATCCTGGGCTCCCCTGCAGCCCCTCCTGGAGCCCCTGGAGAGCTGCTGGCTGCCTGGGGCTGAGCAGGGCTTTTCCTCTGTCCCCAGAGTTCATCGTCATCCACAATGGCATCATCACCAACTACAAGGACCTGAAGAAATTCCTGGTGAGTGACCCCTGGGGGTGAGAAAAGAAGAAAAGAAAAAGAAAAGGAAAGGGAAGGAAAAGGAAAGGTGAGGGAGGAACGCAGGAGCAGAGGAAGGGAAAAGCATGAGAAAAAGAGGGAAGAAAAAGCCAAAGGCAAGGTGAAGGGAAAGGAGTAGTAAAAGCAAGGAAAGGGAAGGTGGCAAGGAGGGGAGGCAGAGGGCTGGTGACCCACAGGGCTGTCCCTACAGGAGAGCAAGGGCTACGACTTCGAGTCGGAGACGGACACGGAGAGCATCGTCAAGCTGGTCAAGTACATGTACGACAACCGCGACAGCGACGACATCAGCTTCTCCACGCTGGTGGAGAGGGTCATCCAGCAGCTGGTAACGCTGGGGGCACGCAGGGAGGGCAGCTGGGCACGGGCACAGGGGGCACACACCCCCAGAAATACCCCCTGCACCCCGGAGCTGGCAGGGAGCTGCAGCGTGGCCGTGCTGCTGCTGCGGGGGGCTCTGGGCACCTGCCAGGGCAGGGCTTTGTCTCTGCTGCCTCTGGCTGCTCAGCTCAGGTGTGTGTTTGGTTTTCTGGGAGGTTTGTCAGTGTTCAGCTGGGAAATGGCTCAGCTCTTGGACATGGCAGCGCTGGAGGCTGTCAGCTCCTGGCTGGGGTGGTGGGAGTGGGGAGGGAGAGTGTGCTGCTGCTCCCAGTCCTTCCCAAAACCCCTGCCTGGGAGAGTCTGTGCTGCTGCCAGTCCTTCCCAAAACCCCTGCCTGGGAGAGTCTGTGCTGCTGCCAGTCCTTCCCAAAACCCCTGCCTGGGAGAGTCTGTGCTGCTGCCAGTCCTTCCCAAAACCCCTGCCTGGGAGAGTCTGTGCTGCTGCCAGTCCTTCCCAAAACCCCTGCCTGGGAGAGTCTGTGCTGCTGCCAGTCCTTCCCAAAACCCCTGCCTGGGAGAGTCTGTGCTGCTGCCAGTCCTTCCCAAAACCCCTGCCTGGGAGAGTCTGTGCTGCTGCCAGTCCTTCCCAAAACCCCTGCCTGGGAGAGTCTGTGCTGCTGCCAGTCCTTCCCAAAACCCCAGCCTGGGAGAGTCTGTGCTGCTGCCGGTCCTTCCCAAAGCTGCTCCCAGTCCTTCCCAGAGCTCCATCATTCCAGGGATTGCTGCTGACCCCTGCTGGGAGCTGCTCTGCCTTCAGTGCCTGCTTGTGTGCAGGAGCAGGACCCACCACAGCTCCCCTCTCACCCACAGCACTCAGCTGGGTTTTCTCTGGGTTACCTGCCAGGAACTCGTGTTGCTGATGGGTTGTGACACCTCAGCTGAGCAAACACCCTCAAGTTTGGTGCTGCTTTTGGCAGATCTTTGCCTCTGCAGGTCCCCTCACTGCACCCTGAACTAAGGCAGGAGCCACTTGGGTAACCAGGGCAGTCTGGGTGTCTCTGGGGTTCAGGGGGCTCGTTCAGTGGCTGAGGATGTGCTGCCAGGCTCAGGGCAGGGACATCCTTCCAGGATGGGGGGGCTGGAGCTACAGGCAGTTCTGGAAACATCTGTGAAACCTCCTTGGTGTCTCTTCTGCGTCCACAAAAGCACAGGAGCAGTTTCTGTGCTGGGAACACTGAGACAGTGCCCGGGCCTCAGCTGAGGGGATAAACATTTGTTTCTCTTGTTGCAGGAAGGTGCTTTTGCCCTTGTGTTCAAGAGTGTTCATTACCCTGGGCAGGCAGTTGGTACCAGGTGAGTGTTGCCATGGGAAGGAACATTCTTGCACCCTGTCTGGCACTTGTTTTTGTACCCCCAAGTTAGAAGACAGAGTGGAGATCATTCTCATCACACTGTATGTGCTGGGGAGAGGGTGGTTGTTGTTTTTAATTTCCTTTATCTTGTTTTCCATCTGTCATAACAGAAAGTTCCCAGAATTATTTTAGAAATTTCTTACTGACCAGCTGTACCACACCTGGTCTGGAACAGCTTTGTTTTGGTATCCTCTGGGTATGACCTGAAAGGAGAGGATTTTCCCTTTTCCTTTGTGCTTGCCCTTGTGGCAGCACTTGGAAACGTTCTCCACATGGCCTGGAATTTGGGCCAACCTTGTGTTCAGGTTTTCTGTCCCACTTTTCAACACCAGCATCAGCTGGGCTTGAGCTCCAGTGCCAAAAGCTGTGTGTGGGTGTGTGCAGTGAGGGGCAGTCCCTGGTTCAGGGGTGCAGTGACTCCGGGGAAGTTTCTCCAACCCTGATGCAGGTTCCTCACCTTCTTGTGTTCCTTCTTGTGTTCTTCATCCCATGATTGTTTCACTGTCTGTAGCAGCTGCTCTGGGGAGCTCTGGCTGTGCCCTGCTGCAGCTGAGGGGGGCACAAGGCCTGGGTGGGGCGTGGGGGTGTCCCCAGGGGCTGAGCTGTCCCTGTGTCCCTGCAGGCGAGGCAGCCCCCTGCTCATCGGCGTGCGCAGCGAGCACAAGCTGTCCACGGACCACATCCCCATCCTGTACCGCACAGGTGAGAGTGACAGCCCCAGCCCTGACCCCAAACCCAACCCTAAACCCCAACCCTAAACCCCAACCCCATCCTGTACCGCACAGGTGAGAGTGACAGCCCCAGCCCTGACCCCAAACCTCACCCAAAACCCCAACCATAACCCCAATCCACTGACCATATCCTGTCCTGTACTGCACAGGTGAGTGGGGAAAGTTCCAACCCTGACCCCAAACCTCACCCTAAACCCCAACCCTAGCCCTAACCCCATCCTGTACTGTGCAGGTGAGAGGGGACAGCCCTGACCCTGACCCTGACCCCAAACCTAACCCTAAACCCCAACCCTAACCCTAACCCCATCCTGTACTGCACAGGTGAGAGGGGACAGCCCTAACCCTGACCCTAAACCCCGACCCTAAACCCCAACCCTAACCCCAGCCCTAACCCTGGGGCTCCAGGGCACGCACAGCTGTGTGCTCTGAAATGCAGCTTTCAGCTGGTAATCAGAAATGAAACCATTGTTAGAGATGTTTTTTTTTTTTTTTTAAACAAGTTGTTAACCACGCTTTCTACCCACCTCATACCTCAGGCTGGCCTCTGGGGTTGTAACCACAGCTTTAATGTGCAGTTACTGTGAGGAAAATACATCTTAGTGTAGAAAAATAAAGTCATGGAATGGTTTAGGTTGGGAGGGACCTTAAAGCCCATTTTGTTCCAACCCCTCTGCCAGGGGAAGGACACCTCTGGCAGGGACACCTTCCACTGTGCCAGGGAGCTCCAAGCCCTGTCCAGCCTGGCCTGGGACACTCCAGGGCTGTTGGAGCAGCTCATTATAGGAAATTAAACAGTGCAGCTCAGCAGAAGTCTGTTCTGCCTGTGGCACCTTGGCATTTGTGAGCCTGGTGCTTTTCAGGAGCAAAGAGGAGAGAGCTTTGCAGGCTGGGGCTTGGACTGCCACAGCCCTTGCCTGTCCCTTGCCAGTGTCACAGCCCTTGCCTGTCCCTTGGCAGTGCCACAGCCCTGGTTTGTCCCTTGGCAGTGTCACAGTCCTTGGCAGTGCCACAGCCCTTGCCCCTGCCACCCCACCTCATTTGTGGGAGCTGTCACCCTTCATGGGACAATGCCTGGTCATGTTGTCCGTCCATCCTGCTCTCACAGCACCACAGACACCCTTGAGAATGAAAAGTACTGAGAATTTCTCTGTAATTCACTGTGGTCAGAGGGGTCTGAGCCTGCTCAGTGCCTGGGAGCTGGACTTCTGAGCAGTGCAGGAGTCCCAGGAACTGCTCTCCTGTCCTGCTGCAAGAGCCAGTCCCAGCAGCTTTGCCTTTTCATTGCATGATTAGCAGTAACATGAATGTATTTATGTAACACTGTGGTTTTTTACTGAATATCTCAAATTTGGTTTGTTTGTTTTTTTTTTCCAATTGCACTTCCAGCTGTACAATCTATGGATCATTCTTTTGATGGAATATCCATAAAAATGGAGGAAGGTGCCCACCAGAGAAAAGCTAACACTTGAAATTTCAGACAAATCCTCCAGCTCCTTAGAAAAGGAATCATGAATGGGACCAAGATGCATTGTCTTTTTAATATGTGGCTATTGCTTTCTGTGTAGTGTAATGAAACATGTGGGAAAATCAAAATTCCTTCTTGATCAGAAACACCATGAGCAGCACACAGGAAAATCCACCCATCCCACTTCAAATATTGGGACATAATGCTCAGCATATGTGCAAAAACTGATGACAGTGCAGCTTGTACTGAGTGTTCCTGCAGCTCTGGCTGCAGAAGGAAACAGTGAATTACCTTAAAAATAACCCCCACTAAAGCAGGAGGCTGCTGCTAATCCTAATGCAAGCATTGCCCAAAATTCCTTCTGGAGTTTGGGTTGTCAGAGCCCTGTCCTCCCCCTGGCCATGGTGAGAGGCTGAGCTGCAGCCTCTGGTGGCTGCACTAAGCTTGGCCTGAGCTGGGCCTTCCTTCCCCTGTTCATTTATCAGGGGGAACCATCTGTGCCTGTCCTGAAGTGCTTTAAAGGCCAGCCCATCACATGGTGGGATGGAGCAGCTCACATCTGAGGCAGGAGAGCCCTTTTCTGTGAGGAGGAGGATGTGCTTGCATCTGCAGAAGCTGTTGTGCAGGAAAGCAATGCCACATAATGAAGCCAATGCAGGGAAATGCTCTATTTTGAGAACCCAAATTTGCATGTTCTGATCAGGTCTGGGTGTTTCTGTGGGGGAGTGGCCACTGGCAGCTCTGCTCTGTCCCTTCTCAACACCAAATCAGTCTGTCCTGTCTCAGCTGAACCACAAAGGCATTGTTTTCCTCATTTACTGACTTGATAACTGAACTGGAAGGCTCTGAATCACTGCCTGAGTGGGCCTTTCTCACTGAGTATCAACATGAAAGCAGTATTTTTCCTTCACATTTTCATCTGCAGAAGTGGAAGCCGGAGCACCACGAGCTCTGCTTGCATCACTGAATCAGATCAGTGTCTAGTAGGTGAAACAACATCAGGATTGTGCAATAAATATAGCATGGAGTAACTTCAGTGTTCCTGTTCTTCAGCAATAGCCCCATTTTGGGAGATAAGCTGATTAATCCACCCCCTCCCTCCCCATACCCTGCACAATGACTGGCAAATAATTTTGCTGGAGGCTGGTGCTGAGCAGTAGGTGTTGGGTGCCTCATCTGCATCCCTGATGAGCTTCACCGCTGAGCAGCAGTTTGGAGGAAGAGGAGGAGGAGACAGTTGGGAATTTCCAGAGTACTCCAGAAAGGATCCCTGGTGAAAGGCTGAACTTTGAGGAGAGATTTTTCCAAAGCTGGCTCTCAGTCCTGTGTCCCCCAGCACCCCTGGGTACCTCCCTGGCAAGAGCACAGGGGTGATTTCCTGGTCAGGGTGAGGTGGCTGCATTTGCTAGTGCAGGAACAAGGCCGAGCTCTTCATCCTGGATTTCCTGAGCTGTGTCTGCCAGTGAGCTCAGGCAGACAGAAATTGGTTTGGGTTCCACCTGTGCTGCTCAGGGGAGCTGGGTGGGCACACAGGTGGCAGCTCTGAAAGAATTCCCCCAGTGCTGAGGGTAACAGACAAAGAAAGAGCAGTGCTGCTCCATCTCTGAGGGCTCAGCAGAGAGGAACAGAGGAGAAACTTAAAATGATCTAAAACAAAACAGGGCAGGTTTAATGGGGAAATGTGGCTGCTCATAAAGCACCTTGAATTCTCTGCCAGTGGAGCCATACAAAACTTTAATTTGGATTTTTCTCTTCTTCTAAACTTCAGACTGCACTAGTAATACACTTGCAGACTTCTTAAAAAGCAACAGAACTCTTGCAAGCCAGCTGAGGATGGGCACAGGTGCTGCTGCTCCTTTTGCTGTGCCCACCTGCAGGCATGAAAATAGTGCTTCATGTTGGTACCGTGCTTTGGGGGCTCTGCTGGGTGTCACCTGTGCCCAGGGCTGTCACCTGGACAGCCCCTGAGCCTCCTGTCTCCTAGGGAAGGACAAGAAGGGGAGCTGCAACCTGTCCCGGGTGGACAGCACCACCTGCCTCTTCCCTGTGGAGGAGAAAGCTGTGGAATATTACTTTGCTTCTGATGCCAGGTAGGGTTTTCCAGCATCTCTGGTGTGTGTAGAAATATCTTGTTTAATGGCCTCTGGAAGGCTGGGGTTTCTTTGTGAATTACTTTACAAATTACTTCACAAATGCTAACCAGAACAGAGTTGCTGTTAAAGTAATGAGCACTGGCCTTGGAATAGAGTGTTACCATTCTTCAGGCTCATCTGTTGGTAAGATTTCCCAGTGAAAGGAAACCTGAGAGAGTCCTGACCTAAATTAGCAGGCCAGGTGCTAATTAGGAGGAGAATTGTGTTGATTCTCCAGGGATCTCTGCACTCATGCAATTCCTTCATGATCAGAGGTAATCCCAGAGGAGTGAGGAGAGACCAGCTTGGCAGCAGCCTTAGCAGAGTCTTTGGGATTCTCTGGCTCAAGAGAAATGAGAAATGCTTGCTCCAGGAATGTAAAAACACTGCTGTGGTTGGTTTTGCAGCTCCTTCCATCGGAGGATTGTGGAGGCTCTCAGCACACCCTGATGTGCTCTGGTTTTAGAGCTTTTCAGTGACACTCCAGGTGTGCTGCTGAGCAGATCTCAGCTGCCTTACCAGGGCACAAAACTGCCCTGGTTTTACAGATGGGCAGAGAAAATTACTAATGTAAATTAATAATGAGCCAGCTAATATATAGTATATTATATATCCTAGTAGTATAGTATAGTATAGCACATATATACTATATAATATAGTATATATTTTGATAGTATAGTATAATAGAGTGTATATTATATACTATATAATATAGTATAATATATATCTTAATAGTATAACATAATAGAGTATATATTACATACTATATAATACAGTATAATATATATCTTAATAGTATAGTATAATATAGTATATGTACTATATAATACAGTATATTATATATCTTAATAGTATAGTATAACATAGTATATATTATATACTATATAATACAGTATAATATATACCTTAATAGTATAGTATAATAGAGTACATATTATATACTATATAATACAGTATGATATATTATATATCTTAATTGTATAGTATAATAGAGTACATATTACATACTATATAATACAGTGTAATATATTATATATCTTAACAGTATAGTGTAATAGAGTACATATTATATACTATATAATACAGTATATTGTATATCTTAATAGTATAGTATAATAGAGTACATATCATATACTATATACTATACTATAATGTATATCTTAATAGTATAGTATAATATAGCTTAATAAAGCGATGGATCAGCCTTCTGCAATCATGGAGCCAATGCTAATTATTCCCTTTGTGGCACCGTGGCCAGGACAGAAATGCACTTTGCAGGGTTTAACAGAGCAGGAGGTTGCTCCCCTCTGGGGGTGCAGGGGCTGCGGTGCCCGAGCAGGCTGTGATGTCCCCGTGTCCCCACAGCGCTGTCATCGAGCACACCAACCGCGTCATCTTCCTGGAGGACGACGACGTGGCGGCCGTGGTGGACGGCCGTCTGTCCATCCACCGCGTCAAGCGCACGGCCGGCGACCACCCGGGCCGGGCCGTGCAGACCCTGCAGATGGAGCTGCAGCAGATCATGAAGGGTGAGAGCCCTGCCTGCCTCATGGGGCTGCAGGCACCCCGTGCCACCCCTGCCCCAGGTGGGGACAGCAGCCTGGAGCATCTCCAGAGGTGCCACAGCCTGGTCTGGTGCTGGGTCATCCTCATGGGGTTAAAAGTCCTTGGTGTCATGGGACTTCCCTCTAGTCTGGAGTTGTGGGACTGAGGATTCTGCCTCCTGCTTGAGGGCAAAATGCTCAGCTTGGGGCTGCAGTCACCCTGTGCCACCCCTGCCCCAGGTGGGGACAGCAGCCTGGAGCATCTCCAGAGGTGCCACAGCCTGGTCTGGTGCTGGGTCGTCCTCATGGGGAAAAAAGTCCTTACATGTCATGGGACTTCTTCTCTTGTTGTTGATACCTTACTGAGGAGAGTTGTGGAGTTGAGGATTTTGCCTCCTGCTTGGGGGCAAAATGCTCAGCTTGGGACTGCAGTCACCCTGTGCCATCCCTGCCCCAAGTGGGGACAGGCTCTGCTTTGGTCTGGACAGAGGTGCCACAGCCTGGTCTGGTGCTGGGTCATCCTCATGGGCAAAAAAGTCCTTACATGTCATGGGACTTCCCCTCTTATTGTTGATGCCTTACTGAGGAGAGTTGTGGGGCTGAGGATTTTGCCTCCTGCTTGGAACCATCTGGTTTTTAACCAAGACTGATCCCTCACAAAGTTGCCAGTCTGGATCTGCCCTTCACTGACACCTTCCAGAAACTCGAATCAAGCTCTCATCATGAGCTGGTGTTTTGACAGAAAATCAGAAAATTTAATAATCTTTGGCTGGTCCAAGCTTTTCTCTACATACACAGGAAAAATGGCAATTAGCAGGAGGTAATTTAAAATTTAAGTTATCAGGAGATAAAGTGTTCTAATTTGTTTTCTCTCTTTCTTCATAGGTAACTTCAGCTCATTCATGCAGAAGGAAATATTTGAACAGCCAGAATCTGTTGTTAATACCATGAGAGGAAGGGTCAACTTTGATGATTACACTGGTAATTGAGCTTTGTCCTCACTCAGTGTCCAGCAGTTGCTCAGGGTGGCTGCAGGGGAGGGAGGGGGTGGAAACCTTGCTGGGGTCAGATGAAATGTGTGTCACAGTGCCTCCAGAATTCCCTGTGCTGCTGGCAAGGTCCCACTTGTGATGGTTTTCTGCACAGTGGGTGATGGAGATGGTGACAGGCTGTTAGCACCGGTGACCTTGGGAGCTCCTCCTCCCTGGCCACCCTGATTTGTCTCTCTGCTCTGCCCACAGTGAACCTGGGTGGGCTGAAGGATCACATCAAGGAGATCCAGAGGTGCCGGCGTTTGATCCTCATCGCCTGTGGCACGAGCTACCACGCAGGAGTGGCAGTGAGTGCTGGGCCCAGAGCCAGAATCAGGGGTGGGGTGGGCTGCAGGGACCTTAGAGCCCACCCAGTGCCACCCCTGCCATGGCAGGGACACCTCCCACTGTCCCAGGTGCTCCCAGCCCTGTCCAGCCTGGCCTTGGGCACTGCCAGGGATCCAGGGGCAGCCCCAGCTGCTCTGGGCACCCTGTGCCAGGGCCTGCCCACCCTCTCAGAGAAGAATTTCTTTCTAATCATCTCATCTAAGTCTACCCTTTCTCTGTCCTGCCACTCCAGCCCTTGTCCCATGTCCCTCTCCAGCTCTCTTGGAGCCCCTTCAGGCCCTGCTGGAGGCTCTGAGCTCTCCCTGGTGTGTGCCAAGCAGATCAAGGATTGATTTCAGGTTAGGGATTGGTTCTTAACCTTAATCAGGTTAGGAGTAAGCAAGTGCACACAGGTGAGTGAAGGAGGACCCTTGTGAAAGCTGCAAACACCAGGCTGAGTTCACAGCAGCAGCAGGAGGAGACAAAAGCTGATGAAGCTGAACTTAGGGAAGTGGTTCCTGTGACTTCCATGGCTGTGGAAGGCTTTGGAAAACAAAACCTGCTGTGCTAAAAAAGGCAGCTGCAGGAGCAGAATGCAAAGGCTGCAGCAAGGCAGGGGCTGCTAGCAGCCAGGTGGGGTCCAGCTGGGCCTGGAGGTAGGTGGGCATTTGGGTTCTTCAGGCTGGGACACACACAGGACACCCAGCATTACATCATTTATGTGGAGGGTTATATAACAAGTAGGACTTAGAGAAATCTCCATGTGAGGGAGCAGTTGGCCCCACAGGCCAATGTGTTTTCCCCCCATCCCTCCCTGCCCAGGTGAATTTTTATTAACCAGGAAAATAAAGTTGGTGGTGGTGCCAAGGCAAGGTTGCTTCTCACAGGGGTTGGTGGTGACTTGAGTGTGGGCAATATGAGTAATTAAAGTGTAATGCAGCACTAATTGTCATATAGGGTTTTAACAGTAATATTTTCCAGCGTGTGTGGCAGCTAGAAAGTTTTTTTTATAAACATGATGTAATAATCCCTGCCTTCCTTCCCCTCCTGTGCCAGACCCGGCAGGTGCTGGAGGAGCTGACGGAGTTACCTGTCATGGTGGAGCTGGCCAGTGACTTCCTGGACAGGAACACCCCCGTGTTCAGGGACGATGTCTGCTTCTTCCTCAGCCAGTCAGGTACTCCTGGGCTGCCCTCCCTGCCCAGAGCCGAGGGGGAGGCAGCAGGGCCCCGTTTGGAGCCCGTGTGGGGTGGGCTTGGTGCCTTGGCAAGGCTGACCTAGAGCAGAGTTACAGAATAAAGTCGGGATTTGTTAAACCCTCAGTGAATCCACCTTGGGCAGCACAGCAGCCTGGCCCAGATGAGTTTTTATTAACCAGGAAACAAATCAAGTTGATTTTTGTTGAAGGGACAACCCCAGAGCCGCCTTTTGTTAACCAAAAGCTGCAGGTGGGTTCTGTGGTGGCACTGCCCTGTGCTCAGGGCTCAGGCTGGCACTGCTGCCCCTCCTTTGTGCTGGGAGCACCAACCCTGGGCAGTCTGGGCATTTCCCACGGGCAGCGGCGCTGAGCACCCGTCCCTGTGTCCCCCTGTCTGTGTCCCCCTGTCTGTGTCCCCCCGTGCCCCCCGTGCCCCAGGGGAGACTGCAGACACCCTGATGTGCCTCCGGTACTGCAAGGAGAGGGGAGCCCTGACCGTGGGCATCACCAACACCGTGGGCAGCTCCATCTCCCGCGAGACCGACTGCGGCGTGCACATCAACGCGGGCCCCGAGATCGGCGTGGCCAGCACCAAGGTGAGCCCCAGGGGCAGCTGCTGCCTCCTGGCCTGCATTTTATTTTTATTTGTTATTTGATTTATTTTTATTTTTGGATTTTAATCGATTGTAATTTAATTTTAATTTATTAAAATGTGATATTTATTTCATTTTATAAAATGTTTGTTTTATTTTATTTAAATTTATTTTATTTTATTTATTTTATTTTTATTAATTAATTTTTTTAGATAAGATAAAGAAAACTTTGCCTGCATGTAACTCCCTCACTGGCTGTGCTTTACCAAAGAAAATGGGATATTAAAACCATCCTTTTAACAAATGGGGGAATGGTCTTTTACAGAATCCCACTATTTGTGTCCAGATAACAGGATTGTTCTGCCTGGGTGAGATACAGTAGAAGAGAACTTACTTTGCTGCCTTTCATTTTGGTGAAATCTGCTTTGGTTTAGTTAAATTTAGAGGCGAGATGATGTCAATCTGTTACATAAATCCAGCCAAAAACCACATTTGAGTTTAATAGTTCATTGGGGGATTGGATCATGGAAAATTCATGAGTCTCTTACAAGAAACTCTTGAAGGAGCTGTTTGTCCCTGTTGTTTTCACATGGCCAGCAGTTCCAGCTTGGAGATAAATGCCATTTTTCCTCTGACCATGTGGGGAGTTACCAAAGCTGTGCATAGAGGAAATAAGAACTTGAAAAGTTTCTGCCCTGAGGTCACCCAGAACTTCTTTTGGAGAATATTCTGAACAGCCCAGGCATGTTGATGTGACAGCAGAGAGCTCCCACTCCCCAGCAGGCTCCTCCAGGCAGAACAAATGCAGCTTTTCTGGTTCCTTCAGAGCCACCCCGGAGCAGCCACGTGGAACTTTGCTTGTTGCTTAGTGCCAAAACCACTCCACACCTTGCTCTGACCTCTGCAGCCCTTCAGGGCCAGGCTGGCCCCAAGCCCTTTTGTCTTGGGAGGACCTCAGAGGCCAAACTGCAGCTGCAGTGTCCTTCAGGTGTCCCTCAGGTGTCCCTCAGGTGTCCCTGTGACATTCCTGCCCTGATGTGACCCCTCTTGTCACCTCCAGGATTCCCCCCAAAGGCAGGGACAGCTCTTGCAGGCAGGGGAGAGGCTGTTCCTAAAGAAGGGAGCTGGGAAATCACAGCTGCCTTTGTGTTCCCTGAGTGTGGCCCAAAAAAATCCCATCTGGTTGGGGTTGGGTGGGGTGGGCTTCCCCAAAACACCTCCAGCCAGTGCCCTGCTGCTCCTCGTGCTCTCAGAGCCACCTGCAGTGAAGCAGGACGTGGGCATGGTCACAAAACAGGGTTTGGCAGTCAGCAGGGGATGTAGAATATCAAATCTTGGTTGTTGTGTCTGAATCCCCTGGGCTGTGAGCAGATCCCAGGTGAGACCTGCCCAGGTGAGACCTGCCCAGGTGAGACCTGCCTGGTGAGCCCAGGCTCATTTCTGCTGCTGACCTGGAAGCAGAGCAGCCTCTCTGGGCTGAGGTGGCACCTGCTGGGTGCAGCAGTGACCATCCCTGTGCCCCTGCAGGCCTACACCAGCCAGTTCGTGTCCCTGGTGATGTTTGCCCTGATGATGTGTGACGACAGGATCTCCATGCAGGAGCGGCGCAAGGAGATCATGAGGGGGCTCAAGGGGCTGCCAGGTAGGACGTGGGCCAGGGGGAGCCCAGCTGGGCTGGATCTGGGCAGGGGGAGCAAGCAAAGGTGAATCTGGGTAGGGAGAGCTCAGGCAGGCTGGATCTGGGCAGGGGGAGCTCAGCTGGGCTGGATCTGGGCTGGGGGAGCCCAGCTGAGCTGAGCCTGGACAGAGAGAGCCCATCTGGGCTGAGCCTGGGCAGGGGGAGCAAGCAAGGCTGGATCTGGGCAAAGGGAGCTCAGCAAGGCTGGATCTGGGCAAAGGGAGCTCAGCAAGGCTGGATCTGGGTAGGGAGAGGTCAGCAAGGCTGGATCTTGGCAGGAGGAGCCCAGCAGAGCTGGACCTGGGCAGGGGGAGCCCATCTGGGCTGAGCCTGGGCAAGGGGAGCCCAGCAGAGCTGGATCTGCAGGGCTGCTCAGCTCAGCAGGGCTGGACCTTGCAGGGAGGGTGGCAGAGCTGTCACAGGTCCTCTCAGCCACGTCCTCTCAGGTGTCTCCAGGCCACCAAGCTGGGCCAGCCAAGCTCTGGGCCTGGGGGTTTTGCAGGTCACTGCTGGCTGGGGGGTGAGTGGGCTGTGAGCACACTCAGTGTGGGTTTTACCTCCCTCCAGACTTGATTAAGGAGGTGCTGAGCATGGATGATGAGATCCAGAAGCTGGCCACGGAGCTGTACCACCAGAAGTCTGTCCTCATCATGGGACGTGGCTACCACTACGCCACGTGTCTGGAGGGAGCCCTGGTACGTCCTCCTTG
This sequence comes from Pyrgilauda ruficollis, assembly GCF_017590135.1. Lineage (NCBI taxonomy): Eukaryota > Metazoa > Chordata > Aves > Passeriformes > Passeridae > Pyrgilauda > Pyrgilauda ruficollis. The sequence continues at coordinate 1,572,837 of NW_024509544.1, forward strand.
AATGGCTCACACAGAGACACCCATTTCAGACCTCCCTCAGGGGCAGCATCTGCTCCAGAGCAGCTGGGGAGGGAACCTTGGGAGGTTCTGGTTGCATGGTTCACACACTGCTCACCTCTGCAGCTTCTGCTCCAGTGCAGCTGGGGAGGGAACCTTGGGAGGTTCTGATTTAATTGTTCACACACTGCTCACCTCTGCAGCTTCTGCTCCAGTGCAGCTGGGGGTGCAGCCTTGGCTCTGGATTTTGGCCAGCACAGGGTTAAATGGAGCTGGGGCTGCCCCTGCATCCCTGGCAGTGCCCAAGGCCAGGTTGGGCATTGGGGCTTGGAGAAGCCTGGGATGGTTGAACTGAGTGGGCTTCAGGGTCCCTTCCAACCCAAACTGTGCCATGGTTACAAATACCTGAAATTACAAATTTAAAATTTAAAAATTAGGTAATTACAAATACCTAAAATTACACATTTAAAATTTAGGTAATGACCATTACCTAAAATTACAAATTTAAAATTTAAAATTTAAGTAATTACAAATACCTAAAATTACAAATACTTAAAATTACAAATCCAAAGTTTAGGCAATTACAATTACCTAAAATTACAAATACCTAGAAGTCACTGTCAGATTGCCACACCCCAGCCTGCAGTGGGGTGCATGGTGCATTTTCCATTTCCTGGGAATGCTTTACTGGACAAACTGCACCCTCATAAATGCAAAACTCAGCGTGCACTTTCCAAACCCCTGTGTTGCAGTTTTTACACTGGAGGCCATTCCTGTTCTCACTGCTGTCCCCACTGCCATGCAGAGGTGTCCTGTTTGCCTCTGCCTGCCCTGCCAGCCTGGGGGTGGCTCAGGGCAGGTTCTGGGGGCTCTGGTGGCACAGCTGGCAGGCACAGCTGGCAGGCACAGCTGGATGTGCTGCTGGCTGCAAACAGCCCAGCCCAGGGGCTCTGCTTGGGTCTGGGCTTGTGTTCTGCCTCACCTGCATCTGAGAAGGGCTACAAAGTGCAGGAATTCACAGGGCTGGTTAAAAACCACGACAAGGTTGGCTCAAAGTGTAATGAATTCTTTTCCCCCCTGTAGAAAATCAAAGAAATCACCTACATGCACTCGGAGGGGATCCTGGCTGGGGAGCTGAAGCACGGCCCCCTGGCCCTGGTGGACAAGCTCATGCCTGTGATCATGATCATCATGAGAGACCACACCTATGCCAAGTGCCAGAACGCTCTGCAGCAGGTCATTGCACGCCAGGTGAGGGCTGGGGGGCTGCAGAGGGGCTGCTTCTGAGAGCAAAGTCACTCACAGACACCCAGAGTGCTCACCTGGGGGGCTGCAGGGCTCCAGAGGGGCTGATTCTGACAGGAAAGGAGTTCACAGACACCCAGAGTGCTCACCTGGGGGGCTGCACGGCTGCAGAGGGGCTGATTCTGACAGGAAAGGAGTTCACAGACACCCAGAGTGCTCACCTGGGGGGCTGCACGGCTCCAGAGATGCTGATTCTGAGAGCAAAGCCACTCACAGACACCCAGAGTGCTCACCTGGTGTCTGCAGGGCTCCAGAGGGGCTGATTCTGAGAGCAAAGTCACTCACAGACACCCAGAGTGCTCACCTGGCTGTCACTGCCCCCTGTGAGCTCCCTGAGTACTGTGCCCATTTCACAGCAGTTCTTGCAGCAATTGCAGAAGCCTGGCACGGTCTGTTTAACCCTTAAATCCCCTCAGGGCATGTGAAGCTGTTTGGTTCTAAATTAAGTAAGATTTTGCCCCTGGCACTGAACCTCCCAGGTGTGCTTCCCTTCAGCCCTCCCCTGTGTTGCAGGGCCGGCCCGTGGTGATTTGTGACAAGGAGGACATCGAGACCATCAAGAACAACAAAAGAACAATCAAAGTGCCCCACTCGGTGGATTGCCTGCAGGGCATCCTGAGCGTCATCCCCCTGCAGCTGCTGGCCTTCCACCTGGCCGTGCTCCGCGGCTACGATGTGAGTACAGTACAGCACCCCTGTGTCACACCCCCGTGTCACACCCGTGTCACACATCCCTGTGTCACACATCCTGAATACAGCAGCCCTGTGTCACCCTGCCTGTGTCACACATCCCTGTGTCACACATCCCTGTGTCACACATCCCTGTGTCACACCTGTGTCACACCCCTGCGTCACACCCCTGTGTCACACTTGTGTCACACCTGTGTCACACATCCTCTGTCACACACCCTGCCTGTGTCACACATCCCTGTGTCACACCTGTGTCACACCCCTGCGTCACACCCCTGTGTCACACCCCTGTGTCACACTTGTGTCACACCTGTGTCACACCTGTGTTACATCCCTGTGTCACACACCCTGTGTCACACATCCTGAATACAGCAGCCCTGTGTCACCCCTGTGTCACACCCTGTGTTACACATCCCTGTGTCACACCCTGGGTACAGCATCCCTGTGTCACACACCCTGTGTCACATCCCTGTGTCACACCCCCTGTGTCACACATCCCTGCCTGTGTCACACATCCTGAATACAGCAGCCCTGTGTCACACCCCCTGTGTCACACCCCCTGTGTCACACCCCCTGTGTCACACCCCCTATGTCACACACCCCTGTGTCACACTCCCTGCCCGTGTCACACCCCCTGTGTCACACCCCCTGTGTCACACCCCCTATGTCACACACCCCTGTGTCACACTCCCTGCCCGTGTCACACCCCCTGTGTCACACCCCCTGTGTCACACCCCCTATGTCACACACCCCTGTGTCACACTCCCTGCCCGTGTCACACCCCCTGTGTCACACCCCCTGGGTACAGCATCCCTGTGTCACACACCCCCTGTGCCACACATCCCTGTGTCACGCACCCTGCCCGTGTCACACATCCCTGTGTCACACCCCCTGGGTACAGCATGCCTGTGTCACACATCCCTGTGTCACACATCCCTGTGTCACACCCCCTGTGTCACACCCCCTGTGTCACACCCCCTGGGGGCTGCTGTGGGGCTGGGGGCTTCTCTGTGCCGCTGCTTGAGCCGCTGCAGGGCCAGGCCCACGGGGGCCAGCGCAGGATGCAGGAGTGGCCGTGTGCAGGAGCAGGCAGGCTGCAGGGAGCTCGAGGGAAGGTGACAGCCCTCAGGGGCTGCTTGGCAAGCAGTCTGCTGTGTGATCTCAGTGCAGACACTGGCCCCTGGCTGCCAGCAGGGACCTCTGGGAGCAGCCTGGACTAAAGCTCTGCCTACTTCTGACCCAGGAGATGTAAGAAGCAGGGTTGTGAACTTTTTTTCTGCACTGATTGGCCTAAATGAACGTGAGGATGTGTTGGATGGAAGGCAGAGCAGGCATTGCACAGGTTACAGAGTTAAACACAAACAAACCCACTGTGTAAATACTCACCAGCCTGTTCTTTCTCCTCCCTCTCTGCAGGTTGATTTTCCAAGAAATCTGGCCAAGTCCGTAACTGTAGAGTGAAAGATCATCTGAATCATAGGGGCAAAGGGGAATTCAATGAAAGACTTTTTTTGGTACCAAAATAACTCGATTTTAAAGCCCCCTAGGTAAATCTTATTTTGGTAAATCGTTGTTTGTGTACAAGATCACCATAATTCCATTGCATTAGTGATTGTCCAGTTGATTCCACATCAATAGCTCTGGATTTTTTTTTTTTGTTTTTTTGGATCAATAGACTTCCATGAAAGATGTTAAATGGTTTTCCTTAAAGATTGCTGAGTCCTCTAGGTGAGGGGTTACTCTGAGCTGGTGTCATTGTCCCTCCCCTGACGTGGCTCATCCCAGTCACTGATGGGAAAGCTCTGAAGGATTCTCAGTGCCCTGTGGTGCTCTCAGGCAGTGGAGCAGGACCCCAGGACACACAACTGGAACAAGAGCTGGCACTGCTCACGCCTGGGCAGGAATTCCAGCAGTGAAGGAAGCTGCAGGCAAGCCTTGGGGTGAGCCCCTGCCTCAGGAGCAGGAGGGAATTCAGCTGGCACAGCCTGCTGGGAAGGTGCCAGGGAGCTGATGCTGCTCCAGAGGGGTTTTATCCATGCCAAATCCAGAGCAAGTGACAATCTCCTAGCCATGGTGGCCACGGGACCCCAGCCTGGCTGGGCTGAGGGCACAGGGGTGGCCAGGGCTGGCTCTGAGCTGCTGCTGCTGCTGCTTGGGGCTGCTAAAACAAGGGGAGCTTTTCCTGTGCTGAGGATTTCCCCTGGAACTGGGGGGCACTGAGAGCACACCTGGCTGTGACACACCTGGCTGTGACACACCTGAGTGACCCAGCTCTGTGCAACACACCTGAAAGGGATAAAAAGGCTCCATAAACACAACAGAAACAACCTTTGAAAATTGCCTTGGTAATAAAGAAATTGCCTAAAGAAATTACCTTGGCCATGTTTCTGTAACAAGCTTGAAGAGAATCAAAAATGAGACAGAAAATAACACCTTCAGGACTGAAAACCTGACTTTGTCAGAGTCATCAAAGGGCAGTTATTATGCATTTCCTAATGTGGAAAGGTGAATTTCCTCCCATCTTGCTGGGTTTTGAATTGGCTTTCCACAGGCATTGTCAAACCTGCTGGTGACTATTCCAGGTGATTTACTGCCCCTGAAAAATGGCTTTAGCAAATGGGGAGTGCCCAGTTCCCCTGGCACAGGGGAGTATTCCAAAGACTCTGTGGCAATTCTGCTTGGTGTAAACCCACAGGGACTCCTTCACTTCAGTGCCAGCAAAGGCTCAGATGATGAGAATGAAATGAAATGAAATGAAATGCTGTGTGCCTGGAAAAGCTTCTCCAGTGCATGTGTTTATGAACCTGTCCCACCTGTTGGTTTGTGAACACGCCGTGCTGCTGGTGTCTGTTCAAGAGCAAAGTGGTAAATTCTGCATTTTAGTTCAGCACAAGCTGTGTGTGAGGCACTGCCCTGGCCTAAACATCACCTCCCTGTAGCCCTCCCTGCTTCCCTGGAGGAGGAGAATTGAGGGAAAAACAAGGATTTTGCAGTGCTCACAGGTGGGAGAGAGGTGCTCTTCCTCCTCCTCCTCCTCCTCAGCTTGCTTCAGAGCCCCTGCAGGGCTGGCCCAGGGATGTGCAGTGCCCCGTAAATAGAGATTTGAGTGGCAAACCCACATTTCCTCTGTGTAGATGCTGTGTGCTGTACATTTCCAGCTGGCTGGGCTCGTGGGGACCAGGCTGTACCGTGTTTGTTGTGTGCTGTAGCAGGAGATGTCTTCTTTCTGTCTGTAGTGTTTATCATTTGGGTTTTGTCTCTTTGCTTACTTTTTTTTTCTGTGTGCCTGGAAAAGCTTCTCCAATGCATGTGTTTATGAACCTGTCCCACCTGTTGGTTTGTGAACACGCCGTGCTGCTGGTGTCTGTTCAAGAGCAAAGTGGTAAATTCTGCATTTTAGTTCAGCACAAGCTGTGTGTGAGGCACTGCCCTGGCCTAAACATCACCTCCCTGTAGCCCTCCCTGCTTCCCTGGAGGAGGAGAATTGAGGGAAAAACAAGGATTTTGCAGTGCTCACAGGTGGGAGAGAGGTGCTCTTCCTCCTCCTCCTCCTCCTCAGCTTGCTTCAGAGCCCCTGCAGGGCTGGCCCAGGGATGTGCAGTGCCCCATCCTTTGCTCTCAGAACAGCATCTGTTAATTAACAGAGTTAATGATCCCCACCAGGGGATGGTTCAAGGCCCTTTTCCTCCCCCTGCAGCCAGCTCTGCTTTTCTCCTGCCTGGCACAGAGCAGGGGCAGCAGAAGTGTGCCAGTGCAGGCTGTCACACCCTGCTGCAAACAGGACCAAAGAGCTGAGCTGGGAGTGCCAGGGAGGTGGTGCTGAGCTCCCTGGGTGTGCCACAGCAGCCCCTGTCCCCTGCAGCTGGTGGCACTGATGGCTCAGGGCACGGGCAGTGTCCCCTCCTCCTGCCTGGGCTCAAACCCAAAGGCAGCTCCTGCAGGGATGCTGTGGGCTCAGCCCCCAGGGATGCTCTGGAGCTCACCTGGAGGAGGAATTTCCCTGCTGGGCGTGGCAGGGAGCTCCTTAGCATCTCCTCGTGGTTGTTGTTGCCATGCAGTGTGAAGTGGGGATGCACCAAGGACTCTTGCTGGCTTTCCTTACCTCATTCTGTCCCCGTGTTGCATTTCTGAACAGATGATGTTTCCCTTAGAAAGCTTTTAGGGTGTCTCGTGGTATTTATTGACAGCCAGTCAGTCTTCTGCTCTCCCAAATGAATGTTTTGCTTACTGAGCCAGTGAAATTCTCTCCTTCCTCACTGAGGTGTTGGAAAAATTCAGTAGCTCTGTCTCTAAAATTGAGCCACAGGTAAATACAGATGAGACCTTTGCCACCTGGACTAGCAGCTCCTCCCGTGGCCACTTTATTTTGGTGTGAGTAGCTCTGCCCCTCACCTGCAGAGGCTCAGAGGGAAGCCCTGAGATCCTGGGGGGTTTTAATTCCCAAAAAAAAGCAGAGAGCTCCCAGCTCAGCACACCTTTCTGCCCTGCAGCTCTCACCCAGATCCCACACTCGTGCAAATTGAGCAGCACGTGGAATTTGCTGCAGCCAGGAATGCTTTTTATCCCCCTGGCTCTGCTGCAGAAGGGCTGTGGGCAGTTTTGTACCCAGATTTCTCACAGTCAGCACTCTGTGCAGAGCCCATCAGTGCCTGTCCCTGGGCAGGGCCATCTCCTGGGGCCCAAAAAACACCACCCAGAGGCTTTCCCAGCCCCCTGGCACGAGCAGAACCCTCAGGCTGAGCCTTCAGCCCATCCCAAAGCCTCTGAAGGCACAAACCACACACAGCAGTGCAGAGCTGGGCCTGTCCCCTCCCTGGCTGTCCCCAGCAGTCCCTGGTGCCACAAGCTTGGTGGCCCTGGTGGATGGAGGGAGGGAGAGAGGGAGGGGCTGAAATGAAGTAGATTAAGTCAGTGTTTAGCTGTGGCTAATTTTAGATCCTACCTGAATGTACCAAACTTGCCTCAAAGCATGGAGTCCCTCCTCTTCACCAGGACAGGAAGAAGAAGAAACAAAAATATTTGGGTTGGCAAAAAAAAAAAAAAAAAAAAGGAAAAAAAAAAAAAAAAAAAAAAAAAAAAAAAAAAATCAAGTGCCCTACATTAACCCAATGGAATTCCTGGTCTTTAGTTAAATCCACTGAGGACAGGTGAGCCCTGGGGAAGTTAAGGCTGGGTGGGCAAAGCAGAAAACTTCAGGGGTTAACTCTCCCCTCTCCTGCCCCGTGAGGCTCTTCTGGGTCAGAGATTCTGCATTTCATCTCTCATATTTCACCTGCCCTGTCCTAACTGGGCTTTTTCCCACTTTACAAGAAAGCCTGTGAGATCCCCCTAAGGCAGGATCTGTTTTCCTGTACCTTAATTATTATTTACTGAGTTATTATTTACTGATCCCTGAGACAGCACAGTGAGTGTCACCCTCGTTCCACAGCTCCTGGAGGGCCCTGGGTGGGTGAGGCTGGGCTGGGACCCCGAGGCTCAGGTCAGAGCAGGGGGCTCAGGGCTGAAACACACCTGGCTGCTTTGTCAGGGAATAAAACCCTGCGATTTCCACCCCTGGATTTCCACCCCTGGAATTTCCACCCCTGGAATTTCCACCCCAGGAATTTCCACCCCTGGATTTCCACCCCTGGAATTTCCAGCCCTGGAATTCCACCCCAGGAATTTCACCCCTGGAATTCCACCCCTGGAATTTTCCCTCTGGCTTTCCACCCCTTCTTCCTCACGGGTTCATTTCCTCGGGGATCTCCAGGGGAGCAGCCCCAGCTCCAGTTTATTCCCGGAGAAGGAGCAGCTGTTGTTTTTGGGGCCCCCTGTCCCTCTTGCAGGTGGAGCTGCTGTTGTTCCCTCTTGCAGGTGGATCGCATCGCTGCCTCCAGAGACTGAGCCCGGCCCTGCCCCGGAGCTGCTGGAGGAGGGAGCGGAGCCAGCGGTGAGCGGGGCAGCCCCTCCTGCCGGGGGGCACCGGCCGGGGGGGACAATGGCCAGGGGGTGACACCATCTCCAGGTGACACTGGCCTGGGGTGACAATGGCCAGGGGTGACACCATCCCCGGGGTGACACCATCCCCAGGGTGACACCATCCTCAGAGTGACACCAGCCTGGGGGTGACAATGGCCAGGGGGTGACACCATCTCCAGGGTGGCACCATCCTCAGAGTGACGCCAGCCTGGGGGTGACACCATCTCCAGGTGACACCAGCCTGGGGTGACAATGGCCAGGGGGTGACACCATCTCCAGGTGACACTGGCCTGGGGTGACAATGGCTAGGGGTGACACCATCCCCAGGGTGACACCAGCCCCAGGGTGACACCAGCCCTGTAGTGACACCGTCCCAGTGGTGACATTGGCACTGAGGTGACGCCATCCCAGGGGTGACACCAGCCCAGGCCCCCCTGAGCCCCCATTCTATGCTCCCCAACCCCCCAAATGTGAGTGTTGAGTGCTGAACAAAGCCCAGAGCCACCCTGGGGAGGTGACACAGATGGGGAGGTGACACAAATGGGGGAGGTGACACAAATGGGGGGTGACACAAATGGGGGAGGTGACACAGATGGGGGGTGACACAAATGGGGGCCAGGGGGTGGCACTGGCACTGGGGTGACACCAGCCCTGATATGACACCAGCCCCAGGGTGACACCGGCCCTGTAGTGGCACCGTCCCAGGGGTGACATTGGCACTGAGGTGACGCCATCCCAGGGGTGACACCAGCCCAGGCCCCCCTGAGCCCCCATTCTCTGCTCCCCAACCCCCCAAATGTTGAGCACTGAACAAAGCCCAGAGCCACCCTGGGGAGGTGACACAAATGGGGGGTGACACAAATGGGGGAGGTGACACAAATGGGGGGTGACACAAATGGGGAGGTGACAAAAATGGGGGGTGACACAAATGGGGGGGTGACACAAATGGGGAGGTGACACAAATGGGGGGGGTGACACAGATGGGGGGTGACACAAATGGGGAGGTGACACCCCCAGAGGTCACTGCTCGCTTTTTGTGTTTGCCCTGGAGTTCTCCTCTCCTCTGGAGTTTTAAGCAATAAAATCCCGTGGGGATTCTCCTGGTTTTTGGGCCGTTGCCCAAAGGGGAGGGTTTGCTCTGGAAATGCTGGTTTGTCTCTGCTTGGGTGGTTCCAGGGGACAGAGCCCAGCTCCCTCCCTGCTCCCCCTCTGTCCCTGCTCACTTCTGAGCCTTTGGGCTCTGAGTTCCTCCCTTGTGTCCCGTGGTGGCTTTGTCACCAGAGCCTGGCTGGATCCACAGCCCTGCCCTTCCTTCATCCCCACACATGGGGACAGGACAGTTAATAAATAATTGGGGTCACAAATCCCCCACTCCAGCCCCAAAACCCGCTGAGATCTCCACAGCAACCCCTGGGAACAGGGAAACCTTGCAGGGACAGGGCCCAGCTCAGTTCCCACTCCCTGTGGGATTTTTGCTGTGCTTTCTCCATCCCTGTCATTCCTCCAGCTCAGGATTTAATGCAGAAATGCAGAATTCCTGGCCAGGCTGCAGCTCTGGGCACAGCCAGGATGTCCCCTGGGTGGAGGGGACACGTCCCCCTCACCAACCCATGAGAAAACATTTCCCCTCCTGCCCTGCACCTTTCCAAGATATTTTCCCTTCCCACATTACCAGGAAGGACCCTCCAGAACAATTAACTATTAAAAACCACTTAAATAAATAATCTAAAAAGTTCTGGCAATCTGCTTCAGACTTTCAGCCACTGCCTGCATCCAGGATGATTTATTTTTATTTTATTTTTGTTACAAGTTATTTTATAGCTGGTTTTGAAATTAAAAGTTGCATTACCCAGAGAGAGGATGCTCTGTCCCCCTGGCATTTCCATCAGCCCCACACAAACCCTTATCTCTGACTCAGATTTGGGCCTTTCTCTGCCAAATTTGGGGAGAAAAAAAAAGCAATTTCTTTCCCTGGCAGAAGCTTGGTTATTCCTGGTGGTGGCTGTGCCCTGTTAAAGGTTTTTAACATTTGTGTGAAATCCATTCTGGGAGGAATGGACACTTCAGGCTCTGTCAGACCCCAAAAAATCAGCTTTTGTGGCAGGAGTGCTCTGGGTTTTGGGAGGAAAACCACCAAGTCTGAGTGCCCAGCACAATGAAAAACCAGCCTGTGAAAATCAGGGAAAATCAGAGAAAATCTGTGAAAATCAGAGAAAAATCTGTGACAATCAGTGAAAATCAGAGAAAAGCAGTGAAAATCTGTGAAAAATCAGTGAAAATCAGAGAAAATCAGAGAAAATCAGTGAAAATCAGTGAAAATCAGCGAAGATCAGTGAAAATCAGCGAAGATCTGTGAAAATCTGTGGAAATATGTGAAAATCAGTGAAAATCGGAGAACATCTGTGAAAATCAGTGAAGATCTGTGAAAATCAGTGAAAATCAGAGAAAATCTGTGAAAATCAGTGAAAATTCAGTGAAAATCAGAGAAAATCTGTGAAAATTCAGTGAAAATCAGAGAAATCTGTGAGAATCAGTGAAAATCAGAGAAAATCTGTGAAAATCAGTGAAAATCAGTGAAGATCTGTGAAAATCAGTGAAAATCAGAGAAGATCTGTAAAAATCAGTGAAAATCCAGTGCCCAGGGTTTGCCTCAGCTCAGCAAGGAAAGCTCAGAGCCCACGGGAGCTTTGTGTAGTTCTTTAATAATAACATCAAGGCCGGCAATCAAGAGTAATGACTGGATTTACCAAAGGACACATTTAACATGCAACACACAGAGGGGTGAAACATCCCTGCACAGCACCGAGCTGACAACACCAACACCAAACCAGCCCCCCTGCCCCTCAAACCTTCCCAAAATCACCCCCAAACCTGCCAGAGCCCCCAAAAGCAGCAGGCACAGGAGGTGCCTCCGCACCCCAGGTGGCAGAGAGAGCACCCAGGTGGCCACAGAGCTCGTGTGGGCATGGAAAATAAAATAAAATAAAGCAAAAAAAGAAAGCAGAAGCTGAAGCTCAGGCCCTTGGAGGCTGCCAGGTCCTGGCAGGGCTGGGAGGGAAGGGGAGAAAAGGCATTTTTGGGGGGGACATTTCACCCAGGGCTGGGCAGGGGGAGGTCACACAGGGGACAGAGGGCACCCCAGGGGTGCTCCAGCTCTTCGACCTCATTTACATGGCATTAATTCATTAATTGGCTGGGGCAGCTGGCTGGGAGCCAGGAGCAAGCAAGGTTCACTGCCAGCCTTCCAGGGAGCCCCGAAATTCATCTTTGGGCTCCAGCACGGAGGGAGTAGGGCTCTGAAAGGCACCTGAGGGGATTTTGGGAGCCAGATTTAGGCTGGTCTTAAATCACAGAGCCCCAGAATGGGTTGGGTTGGGTTGGGTTGGGTTGGGTTGGGTTGGGTTGGGTTGGGATGGGAGGGGGCTTAAATCCCAGCCAGCACCACACCAGGGACAATTNGTGAAAATCGGAGAACATCTGTGAAAATCAGTGAAGATCTGTGAAAATCAGTGAAAATCAGAGAAAATCTGTGAAAGTCAGTGAAAATCAGTGAAAATTCAGTGAAAATCAGAGAAAATCTGTGAGAATCAGTGAAAATCAGAGAAAATCTGTGAAAGTCAGTGAAAATCAGTGAAAATTCAGTGAAAATCAGTGAAAATCAGAGAAAATATGTGAAAATCAGTGAAAATTCAGTGAAAATCAGAGAAAATATGTGAAAATCAGTGAAAATTCAGTGAAAATCAGTGAAAAATCAGTGAAAATCAGTGAAGATCTGTGAAAATCTGTGAAAATCAGTGAAAATCCAGTGCCCAGGGTTTGCCTCAGCTCAGCAAGGAAAGCTCAGAGCCCACGGGAGCTTTGTGTAGTTCTTTAATAATAACATCAAGGCCAGCAATCAAGAGTAATGACTGGATTTACCAAAGGACACATTTAACATGCAACACACAGAGGGGTGAAACATCCCTGCACAGCACCGAGCTGACAACACCAACACCAAACCAGCCCCCCTGCCCCTCAAACCTTCCCAAAATCACCCCCAAACCTGCCAGAGCCCCCAAAAGCAGCAGGCACAGGAGGTGCCTCCGCACCCCAGGCGGCAGAGAGAGCACCCAGGTGGCCACAGAGCTCGTGTGGGCATGGAAAATAAAATAAAATAAAGCAAAAAAAGAAAGCAGAAGCTGAAGCTCAGGCCCTTGGAGGCTGCCAGGTCCTGGCAGGGCTGGGAGGGAAGGGGAGAAAAGGCATTTTTGGGGGGGACATTTCACCCAGGGCTGGGCAGGGGGAGGTCACACAGGGGACAGAGGGCACCCCAGGGGTGCTCCAGCTCTTCGACCTCATTTACATGGCATTAATTCATTAATTGGCTGGGGCAGCTGGCTGGGAGCCAGGAGCAAGCAAGGTTCACTGCCAGCCTTCCAGGGAGCCCCGAAATTCATCTTTGGGCTCCAGCACGGAGGGAGTGGGGCTCTGAAAGGCACCTGAGGGGATTTTGGGAGCCAGATTTAGGCTGGTCCTAAATCACAGAGCCCCAGAATGGCTTGGGTTGGGTTGGGTTGGGTTGGGTTGGGTTGGGTTGGGTTGGGCTGGGAGGGGGCTTAAATCCCAGCCAGTGCCACACCAGGGACACTTGTCACTGTCCCAGGGGTGCAGCTGCTCTGGGAATTCCATCCCAGCCCCTCCCACCCTCACAGGGGAGAATTCCTCCCTAAATTCAAACCAGGGATAAAATTCACCCCCAGACAGGCTCTGCTTTTTTTGTGGGAACATCACCAAAGCCCATCCTGGGCGGAATTTTATTCAGCCTGATCCTAGTCAAAATGGGCTGGAGCTGCCCCAGTTAATGCCATGTAAAACAGGTGCTCGTCACTACAGGAAATATTTGTACATTTATAAAATAAAAAAAAAAATTAAAATAAAATAAAAAAAAAAGCAATACAACCATAAAGAAAAAAAAATACAACAAGCACAGCTTGATACGATAACATGCCATGAAATGTCATTGGCTTTATAATAATTTACTACAACTTGAAAAATGTTCTTTTATCCACAAGGGATAGGAAATGCTTCCATCTAACATATGGTAAGCATGCAGCAACAATATGTACAACAAAAAATTTGGAGCTTTTTTTTTAGTTTTAAGCTGGATGATTACAAAGGGAGCATTTGAAAATTCTGATTTTATTTTTTTTTTTCCTAGCCTGATCTAGGCTTTATTTTGCTTCTTTAAATCTGCAGGGTTTGGGGTTTTTTCCCTTAGTTTGGGGAGAATGAGAATTTCTGTGTACATCTGCAAAAACGTCGTGGACAATACACTGCTTTTATTTTTTCCCCCAGCAGGTTTATTGCTAATTAGCCAATTAACCAACTTCTTGGCTAACTGACACCTGAAAAAATAAAATTCTCAATGCTGTCTTGTGGAAAATCCATTTCCTCCCCAAAGGTTTCTGAGGATCTGCTGGGACACTGTGTTACACCGAGCCAGGTCCCACACCTTCCGTGGAAACAAACCACAGCACAGCAAACCAGACCAAAGCAGACCAATCCTAACCAAACCAAACCAAAGTAAACCAGACCAAAGCAGACCAAACCAGACCAAACCAGACCAAACCAGACCAAAGTAAACCAAACCAAATCACACCAAAGCAAAGCCGACCAAACCAGACCAAACCAAACCCAACCAAATCAGAAAAAATCAAACCAAACCAAACCCAACCCAACTCAACCAAAGGAAACCAGACCAAATCACACCAAACCAAACCAAACCAAACTCAACACCAAACCAAAGCAGACCAAACGAGACCAAACTTGACCAAAGCAGACCAAAGCAGATCAGACCAAACCCAACCAAATCAGAAAAAATCAAACCAAACGAAACCAAACCCAACTCAACCAAAGCAAACCAGACCAAATCACACCAAACCAAACCAAACCAAACTCAACCAAATCAGACCCAACCAAACCAAACCAAATCACACCAAACCAAACTGAACCAACCAAACCAGACCATACCAGACCCAACCAGACCAAACCAAATCAACTCAACCAAACCAAACCAACCAAACCAAACCCAACAAAACGAAACCAGACCAGACCAAACCAGACCAAACTAAACCCAACCAAACCAACCAGACCAAACCAGACCAACCAAACCAAAGCAAACAAAACCAACCCAACCCAACCCAACCCAACCCAACCAAAGCAGACCAGACCAAACCAAACCAAACCAAACCAAACCAAACCAAACCAAACTCAACCAAACCAAACCAAGACCAACCAAACCAAACCAAACCAAACCAAACCAAACCAAGCCAGACCAAGCCAAGCCACAGCCAGGAGCTCTGTGCCTGACCAGATCCCGTCCATCCACGAGGGAGCCCAGCCCAGCTCCAGGGGGGTTCCAGCTGCCCCTGCCCCCGTGGGAGCAGCTGGGGTGGGGGGCAGCAGGGGGTGCTGGGGCCAGGGGCTGCTCCGTGCTGCCTGCAGACAGAACAGGGGACAAGGGGACAAAGGGACAAGGGGACAGAGGGAGCCCAGCCCTGGCTGCTGCAGACAGAACGGGGGGATCAGCCCAGCCCCAGCTCCTCAGGACCTCAGGGTTTGTCCCACCAGGGCAGAGGCACGGAGGGACCCAGAGCCTCTGCCGGGGGTCCCCTGCTCTCCTCGCCCAAAGGGGCCAGGGCAGGTCTCCTCTCAGTCTCTTTCCTCCATTCCCTTTCCTCCTTGAGAATTTTTTTTCCTTTTTTTTTCCCCCCTTTGTTTTGCTAGAAAAGCTAGAACCGATATTTCCAAAAGCAGCACTCAGCAAAGCATTTCTGTATCTGGTAAAAAAAACAACTCCACAATGAGATGAGAACCCTTTGCTGCTGACAGAAGTGCAGCTACAGAGGTGGATTTCTCTCCTGGGAGATTCCCAGAGAGTTTTGTGAGAACTGGAGGGGCTCTGGGGATCTCCCTGGCTCTGGCCCCGGGCTGCAGGAGGCAGGGGATGCTCTGGGGGGTGCTGGGGGTCCCCTGAAGGTGAGGAGGAAGCAGGAGAAATGCAGCCAGTGCATTTCTTGGCAGGCTGGCTCCCACCTGGCCTGGCCCAGGGGGGTTTGCCTCGGTCCACGCTGCTGACAGGAGGGAGGGATGCTGCTGAGAGCTGGCACGGGTGAGTGAGCACTGTGGCTCTTCACTCAGAGCTGGGGAGGCAGCTGCTACTTGGTTAGGAAAGGAAAACAAAACAAAAAAAATCCAAAAAAACCCCAAGAACCCCAAAACAAAACAAATCCCCAAAAAACCCAAAACAAAACAAACCAAACCCCAAAAAAAACAAAACAAAACCAACCAAAAAAATCCCCCCAAAAAATCCACCTGGAAGCATTTTTAAGGCGAAAGAATTCAATTTACAGACAGGCAGGGAGGCATCAGTGGCAACCTTTCCAAGCTGACAGCAACAAGGAGCCCGAGCAGGGTGGATTTGGGGGACCCCAGACCCCCAAACCCTCTGGTTTGCACTCGGAGCCTTTCCCTCCGGGCTGGGGAGCAGCACTGCCCGGCGCTGCAGCACGGACAGACGGACAGACGGACAGAGCTGCCCGGCACAGCCCCCCCTGCTGCCCACGGCTGTGCCACCCTCGGCGCTTCGGGGCTCTGGTGCCCCCCGGGCTGGCCCAGGGGTGGGGTTTGGGGTGTCCCCGCTCTCCGAGTTCCTGATCGCACCCAGCGCCCCCCTCCTCCCTGGGAGGGAAGGGGGCCTGGCACCCCCTGTGCCCCCCGAGGGGCTCCTGTGCCACTGCCCCGGCAGCGGGGCTGTGCCTGGCCCAGGTGCAGGTGAGCCAGGTGTGCCAGGTGTGCCAGGGGTGTGTCCAGGTGTGTGTCCAGGTGAGACAGGTGAGTCCAGGTGAGTTTTGTGTGTCCAGGTGTGCCAGGTGAGTTTGGTGTGCCAGGGGTACACACAGGTGTGTCCAGATGTCCAGGTGTGCCCAGGTGTGCCCGGTGCC
The DNA here is from genome assembly GCF_017590135.1 of Pyrgilauda ruficollis. Classification (NCBI taxonomy): domain Eukaryota; kingdom Metazoa; phylum Chordata; class Aves; order Passeriformes; family Passeridae; genus Pyrgilauda; species Pyrgilauda ruficollis. The sequence goes on from NW_024509544.1 coordinate 1,588,769, forward strand.
TGGCTGGGGTTCTGCACTCCTGACCGTCCACCTGGCCAGCCCCAGGTGTGGCCAGGAGTGTCCAGGTGAGCCAGGTGCCCAGGTATGCCAGGTGAGCCAGGTGCCCAGATGTTCCCAGGTGAGCCAGGAGTTCAGATGTTTCCAGGTGAGCCAGGTGCCCAGGTGTGGCCAGGAGTGTTCAGGTGTGCCAGGTGCCCAGATGTTCCCAGGTGTGCCAGGTGCTCAGATGTTCCCAGATGTTCCCAGGTGTGCCCAGGTGTGCCAGGCAGTTGGCCAGGGTCCCGCACTGCTGGCAGCCCTGCCCTGCCCTGCCCTGCCGTGCCGTGCTGTGCCTGGGGCTGTCCCTGGCACGGAGCCCGCTGTGCCACCCGTGCCCTTCCTGCAGAGCGTCCCCGCGGTGGCACAGGGCACACAGGGGGCACACAGCTGGCACAGGGGGCACACAGCTGGCACAGGGGGCACACAGCTGGCACACAGCTGGCACAGGGCACACAGCTGGCACACAGCTGGCACACCCTCAGCCGGAGCTCCCCGCGGCTCCCAGAGTTCGTGGCACTGATGCTCGGGGGGGACGAGAGAGGGGAGAAGGTTCCAGAAGGGGCCGGGGGGAGCTGCTGTCACCCCGGGCCGGGCTGGGGTCCCCCAGCCGGGGGGGGGTC
>NW_024509544.1:1589533-1657178 GCF_017590135.1 Pyrgilauda ruficollis
GAGGGGGGGTGTAGATGGGCGCCGGGGGCGGGGCGGAGGGGTAGGAGTTGTTCAGGGGGTATTTGGGGGGGGTCTCCACGTTCTTCACCCGCGTGAAGTTGATGCAGCGGCCCTGGAACGGAGCAGGAGGGGGAGAGAGGTCACCGGGACAGGAATTCTCAACCACGGCATGGCAGAGACCCAGAGACCACCCTGACCCAGTCCTGTCCCACCCCTGACCCCTACTATGGGATGGTTGGGACCTCTCAGACCACCCTGTCCCATCCCTGTCCCTCACCACGGCATGGGATGGACTCACAGACCATCCTGTCTCCCACGGTGGCACAGCTGGGACCCCCCAGACCTTCCCATCCCAGCCATAACCACCAACACGGCATGGGATGGACCCACAGACCATCCTGTCCCACCCCTGACCCCTACTATGGGATGGTTGGGACCTCTCAGACCACCCTGTCCCATCCCTGTCCCCCACCATGGCATGGGATGGACCCACAGACCACCCTGTCCCACCCCTGACCACCACCATGGCACAGCGGGGACCTCTCAGATGTCCCCATCCAGCCATAACCACCACCATGGCATGGGATGGACTTCTCAGATCTTCCCATCCCATCCCTGTCCCTCACCACGGCATGGGATGGACCTCACAGACCATGGGATGGACCTCTCAGACCATCCTGTCCCCCACCATGGCACAGCTGAGACTTCATAAATTTTTTTCTCACAAGTTCCAAAGCCAAATGGACACGGGTGGGACCTCTCAGACCATCCTGTCCCATCCCTGTCCCTCACCACGGCATGGGATGGACCTCACAGACCATGGGATGGACCTCTCAGACCATCCTGTCCCCCACCATGGCACAGCTGAGACTTCACAGACCACCCTGTCCCACCCCTGACCACTGCTATGGCACAGATGGGACCTTGCAGACCACCCTGTCCCACCCCTGTCCCCCACCACAGCATGGCAGGGACCTCTCAGACCTCCCCATCCCACCCTGTCCCCCACCACGTCCCAGCTGGGACCTCCCCTCCCACCCATTTCCCAGGCTCAAGGGAAGCTTTCTCTAACTGAGGCATTTTCCTGCTCAGAACTTTTCCTGAAGTGCATCCATTCCTCACCAGGACATCTCCACATCCCAGTGCTCCCGAGGAGCCAAGAAACTTTTTGCTTTTCTTGTTCTTTGGTGCTAAGCTACAGTTTGTTGTACAGTTTTAAACAAAACCTTTGCCCTCTGAGCTATTATTTTCTTTCTTTTTTAAATTTTTTTCTCACAAGTTCCACCTGCAAAAGATCCCACTGTAAATACTCAAATGTCAAAATCAGCATTACTGTATTATGGATTCATTCCTTCAGATATGAAATCATCCCAAAAGGCACCAGAGGATTTCTGGACCCATTCTTTATTTTTGGACTGGGTGAGCATGAGCTTATTTTCTGTTTTACTCTTTCCTCTCCCAAAGCAAATGTTTTTTCCTGGTGAAAAAAAAAAAAAAAAAAGCCAAATGGACCACGGAGCCCCTGGGGGCTGCAGCAGATTTGTTGGGGGTTCTGGCAGGTTTTTAACCCCGTGCACAGCTCTGCAGCTGTCCCCAGGCAGGGATGGCAGGAGCTGCTCTGGAAGGGACACAGAGGTGTCCAGAGCTCCTCCCCAGAGCTCTGCCAGCTGTGCATGGGGAGGAACATCTGCCTGAGAGGGAAAAGGGCTCCTGGCCCAGCTGAGCTCAGCCTGGCTGGGACAGGAAAGCTCCTCTGGGGAAAACAAAATCAGACATTTCACAGGGCCTCGAGATGCACCCAGCTCAGGGTGAGCCAAACGGAGGGGCTGGGTTGGGGAGCACCCAAATCTGGGGGTCTACACCCAAACAGGAGGGACTGGGTTTGGTCTCACCCAAATCTGAGGTTCTACAGCCCAACAGGAGGGGCTGGGTTTGGGCTCTCACCCAAATCTGGGGTTCTACAGCCCAACAGGAGGGGCTGGGTTTGGGAGCACCCAAATCTGGGGTTCTACAGCCCAACAGGAGAGGCTGGGTTTGGTCTCTCACCCAAATCTGGGGTTCTACAGGCAGAGAAGTGCCAGGCTGGAACTTCTCACCTGGGGCTGGATCCCAAAAAAAACCCTCAGCCAGGCTGGATCCCAAAAAAACCTCAGCCAAGCTGGAACCTCACGCAGCTTTTGGGGAGGAATAATTCCCACAGAGTTTGTCAGGAATAATTCCTGTGAAGTGTGGTGAGGAATAATTCCCACAGCTTTTGGTGGGGAGTAATTCCTACAGCTTTTGGTCACCCAAATCTGGGGGTCTACACCCAAACAGGAGGGACTGGGTTTGGGCTCTCACCCAAATCTGGGGTTCTACAGCCCAACAGGAGGGGCTGGGTTTGGGAGCACCCAAATCTGAGGTTCTACAGCCCAACAGGAGGGGCTGGGTTTGGGCTCTCACCCAAATCTGGGGTTCTACAGCCCAACAGGAGGGGCTGGGTTTGGGAGCACCCAAATCTGGGGTTCTACAGCCCAACAGGAGGGGCTGGGTTTGGGAGCACCCAAATCTGGGGTTCTACAGCCCAACAGGAGGGGCTGGGTTCAGTCTCACCCAAATCTGGGGGTCTACACCCAAACAGGAGGGGCTGGGTTTGGGAGCACCCAAATCTGGGGGTCTACACCCAAACAGCAGGGGCTGAGCTCAGTCTCACCCAAATCTGAGGTTCTACAGGCAGAGAAGTGCCAGGCTGGAACTTCTCACCTGGGGCTGGATCCCAAAAAAAACCCTCAGCCAGGCTGGATCCCAAAAAAACCTCAGCCAAGCTGGAACCTCACGCAGCTTTTGGGGAGGAATAATTCCCACAGAGTTTGTCAGGAATAATTCCTGTGAAGTGTGGTGAGGAATAATTCCCACAGCTTTTGGTGGGGAGTAATTCCTACAGCTTTTGGTGAGGAATAATTCCCACAAAGTTTGGTCAGGAATAATTCCCAAAAGTTTGGTCAGGAATAATTCCCACAGAGTTTGTCAGGAATAATTCCTACAAAGTTTGGTCAGGAATAATTCCTACAAAGTTTGGTCAGGAATAATTCCTATAAAGTTTGGTCAGGAATAATTCCTACAAAGTTTGGTCAGGAATAATTCCCACATTTTTTGGTGAGGAACAATTCCCACATCTTTTGGGGAGGAACAATTCCCATCCCCACAGTCCCTGGGGCTGGGTTTGCCTCAGCTTCTGACGTCAATATTAAAGGCACAGCTTTCAGCCCTGTCTGGGACAAATGCTGCCCTGGGCCAGGTGTGGCTGGAGCCTTGAGGAGCTCCTCCATCCCCTGCAGGAGCAGATCCCAGGCTGCTGGCTTGGGAGCTGCCAGTTCCAGGAAAAAGAGCTCATGTTTAGGTTAACTTTTCCACGGCTGTGAACGGAAAAGCAACGGCAGCAGAAAGTGTGGAAAGGCTGGGGGTTGCTCCAGGCTCTGTCAGGAGCAGGCTGGGCTGCAGGGATGGGTCACACAGCAGCTCCTTGGCACTGCTGGGACCCTCTGGGTCTGCAGGGACACCTTGGGCTGAGCTGGTTCTGCTCTCAGGTCTGAAAAGGGGATTTGAAATCCCAGCTCCTGGTTTCTGCTTGTTCCTCCACCACTGAAATCACACGATTGCCTGATATCTGAATTTCCTGGAATTTCTGAACCAGGCTCTGGATTCCCAACTAGGCAGCAGCCAGGGATTTCCCAGGCTGAGAGGGAAACTTTGCAGGGGTGCTTTGTGATGTTCCTCATCAATCCATCAGCACTACCTGGCCTTCCCCACCTTCCTGAGAGGGACCTGAGCAGGCAGAGGGAGCAGGAGAGCTGAAATCTTCCATCCCAATTCCTCCCCTGGGGTTGGGCACGTCTGTCCTGGCAGCCCCAGGGACCCCAGGGACCCCTGGGAGCTGCAGCAGATAAAACAGCTCACAGCAGCAAAACCCAGCTCAGGGCTTGAGGTGGAACCCGTGCTTCATTCTGTGCAAGGAATCTCCTGAGCAGCCCAGCTCGTGTGCTGGAGGGGATAAAGTCCCTGATTTCAGCAAGGGATTGCTTCTATATGGGAATGATGTAAGCCTGGGACTCAGCCCAGCTCCATCCCAGGCTCCAAAGCAAACAGAAATGCCTTTCAGTTATTTTTCATCTGGCTTCACTATTTTATCTCCATCAGGGGGTGAATTAAGGAGCCCATTCGACAGCACTGAGTCTGAAAGCTGCTTCCCTTCCTCGGGAAAGAGAGGGGAAAGAAGGAGGCACAGACTGCTGTCAAACAGCTCCTGTGCTCAGAGGCTCCTGCTGCAAACCCCAAGCTCCTCTTTACTACCCACACGTGCTGCCTGCAGGGCTTTGGGCATTTATCCAGCCTGAGAAGGTTCCACCACGATCTGGGGGCTCCTTCTGGGGCTGCTGGTTCCTCTGGGTGCTCTGCTAATCCCTGGTTCCTGTGGGATGCTCTACCAACCCCTGGTTCCCCTGGGGTGCCCTGCCAACCCTGGTTCCTCTTGGGTGTCCTGCTAATCCCTGGTTCCTGTGGGATGCTCTGCCAACCCTGGTTCCTCTGGGGTGCCCTGCTAATCCCTGGTTCCTCTGGGTGCCCTGCTAATCCCTGGTTCCTCTGGGGTGCCCTGCCAACTCCTGGTTCCTCTGGGGTGCCCTGCCAATCTCTGGTTCCTCTGGATGCCCTGCCAACCCCTGGTTCCTCTGGGTGCCCTGCTAATCCCTGGTTCCTCTGGGGTGCCCTGCTAATCCCTGATTCTCTCATTCCCAGGGCATACCCCCAGCTTGTCCAGGGCTGGCACTGGGCACCTGCTGCTTTGTTGCTGGAAAACTCGAGGTGTTCACTCAGAAATCCACCCTGGAACAGAGCTGAGCAGCCTGGAGCTGCTCTGGGACACAAAGCAGAGCCCAGCCCTCCGGGGGTGAGGGCGGTGGGTGACCCGGTCCCCTGCAGCACTGGGATGAAGTTGGGTGATTTAACAACGAAAAATGCCAGAATCCCAAATATCCTGGTAGCCAGCCTGCCCCTCCCCTGCCGCAGCTCCAGCCCTTGCCTCAGGTGCTGCTAAAACACGCAGGAATGTCCCTCACTGTGCCACACCCCCGGAGGTGGCAGAGGGGACAGAGGGGACAGAATCTGTCCCTGGGCACAGAGGGCTGTGCTGCAAGGCTCGGTACCTTGTCTCCGGGCTGGGGACGCATCACGGACACGCGGTCGTAGCCCTTCCTCAGCAGGACCCAGAGAGCATCCAGCTTCCCCTGCAAGGACAAAACATTGGGGTTTGGATCCTCTGGGCCAGGAGCAGCCCCCAGACCCCCAGGCTGGGCCCAGGACAGGCTGGGGGACAAGGCTCTCTCTCACAGACACCGCTGGGGTTCTGGCTCAAGAGTCAAGATTATTGATTTGATCCAACCCTCTTCATCTGATGCTTGGTCTGTGAAGAACTCAATACCCTGAGATTTGTAGGAATTTCTGGGATTTCTGGGATTTGTGGGATTTCTGTTTTCTGGAGAAACAGAATTCCTGCCTGTACAACAGGCAGTATTTATTAACATTCCCATGATTATTGATTTGATCCAACTCTCTTCATCTGATGCTTGGTCTGTGAAGAATTCCCAGTGCTCTGAGTGCTGGGATATTGGAGCAGAACCACGAGCACAACCCCTGCCAGCAAAATTCACTGTACCTGCAGAGATAAGGCACTCTGAGAATGCACAGAGTTATCCCTTGGTGCACACCTGTTTTCTGCAGGTGAGAGCATCAAACCCGAGCTCCTGGCTGGATCCAGGAGCTCCTGGATTCCCCATTTCCACTCCTCCCTGGAAACGAGGACTGCAAAACTCTGCTGAGGGTAGGAATGTCAGGTGGAAGTGTCCTGGGACACTTAATGGTGGAAATTAAGGATTAATGGGTGGAAATGTGAGCTGGGTTCTCCTGCTCGGGGTGTGGGAAGCCCGATGTGTGAGGCCAGAGCTGACACTGGGGGTGTTTGGGAGCTCTGTGTGACCCCAGGTGTTGAACCAAGACTCCTTTTGTGGGGCAGAGCCCTCCTCTTCCCTTCCCAGGGATCCAGGGCCACAATCCCCTCGGGAATCTCGATTCCTGCTGCTCAGCCAAAGGTGCAGAGCTGGCCTGGGGCTCGCAGGGACACGCGGCTGGAGGCAGACACGTGGAATGACTGCATGGAACTCGTGTCCAGAGGATGTGGGGGAAAGGCTTCCCAAGGTGAGAGCCAGGAAAGTCTGGGATTCTCAGAGGAAGGAGCAAGAAACTTCTCTGTCAGATCCTTCTGCATTTGGACACAGAACTCCTCGGAGCTGAGGGAAACCATCCCTCCTGCTCCAATCCATCTTTCCTCTGCAGCAGAGCTGCTTGAAGCTCTTGATCTCCTGTCCACCCTGACAGCTTTAGAAATAAGCACCTTTTTCTTCCATTTCTCCTTTAGGAAAGCAGAGGCAAAGCGACAACTTTCCATGGAACAAACTAAAAAAAAATAAAACATTCCTTTTCACTCTGCAGTCCCAATTTCCAAGAGCCTACCATGATTTCTTGGGGAAAGCCAAGAGCTCCATCTTTGGGAGCCTCTGAGACATCTGGGTGGAAGAGAGGGAGTGTGCATCATGGAAAGGATGATGGCTGAAGAAATGGAATGGCAAGGCTTTGTCTGGAAGCAGAAACCCTCCTTGCTCTCCACGGATGGGCTGTGTCTCCGTGTCTGGAACTGCTCCACAGCTCCAGCACGAGGTCACTTGGATGAAAAAAAAAAAACCCCAAGGTCTGAAGGCAAAAAAAGCCTCGAGTCCTGCTAGATCTGAAGCCCAGAGAGAAGAAACACAGGGCAGATGACAGATGGAGGAGTGCACGGCTCCAGCCCTGGAATTTCCTCTGAGTTCAGGGTGAACTCAGCCCTGCACTGACCCTGAGTTACCTCGGTGCTCCTGGGACCTGCTGGGCTCAGGCACAGGCACCTTTGGAGCTGTCTGTGAGCCCAGCTGGCCACAGCAGCTCTGGGGACACAGACAGGAGGGACAGGGGCTGGAGAAGTGCCAGGGCCACACGGCCAGGCAGTGCTGGAGTGGCTGGGATCCACCTGGGATCCTCCTGGGATCCACCTGGGATCCTCCTGAGCTCTCCCTGGAGAGCACCACTGGTTGCTCCAGCCTCAGGCTGGGCTCAGCCTCTTGTTCCAGTAACAAGGATGAGAGGAAACGGCCTCAGGTTGTGCCTGGGGAGGTTCAGGTTGGGTGGTGGGAAGAATTCCTTCACTGCAAGCCTGGAAAGGCCTGGCCCAGGCTGCCCAGGGCAGTGGTGGTGTCCCCATTCCTAAAAAACCTGTGGCAGTGGCACTCAGGGCTGTGGTTTCACGGGGAACGTGGTGGTGGATGAGGATCCTGCAGAGCTTATCCAAAATTAATGATCCTGGGACTCTGATTCACTTCCATCCACGTTTTGTGCTGCCCCTCCCTGTCAGCTGAACCGAGGGTTTGGTGAGGTCCTTAGGAAGTTTTCAGATTTGTCATTCCCCTGGGATTATCTGCCCTGGCTTTTCAGACAGCTGAAATGACATTTTAAAAGCAGGATAATCCAGTTGGCACCGTGCTGAGGAGCAACAGCAGCAAATCAGAATAACAACAATAATAACCCCAATCTGTTAAGTGTCAGTAGACACATTTGGTAGCAAATAAATCTCTGGAGCATTTTAAAAAAAAAAGCAATCTATCCACTCTCAGCTGTCTACCTACTTACAGACATGACTCTGGGAAGACTGAAAAATAGAGAGAAGAAGAACTCCATCATAAAAGGCAGAATATTCTAAGTAGGGGCAGTGCTGTGTGGAGAAGAGGGGGCCTGTGACCAGCAAGATGACTGGTCCTAAAATGTGAATTTCCTGGCTCTTCACCAGGTTCCAGCACCCTTGCTCCTGAAGTTCAATTCCTTGCCCTTCTCCTCCACCCATGATTTTTTTTTTTTTAAAGCAGTTTGTCACAGCCATGTTTATCTGCTTCCCAAGGGGTGCTTCACCCAGCCCAGGGAGGGGTGGAAATTCAACATCTGCTTTATCCACAGTGCTCTGGGAGCGTGGGCATGAGGGAAAATTCAGGGGGACCATCAGGAGACATTTCAGTGGGTGAGCTCTGGGAAGTATCCCCCCAAGCAGTGCTGTGTTGTTTTAAAATGCAGGATGGATCCCAGCCAGTGCTGCCCTGGCTGAGGGTCCCAGGCTGTTCCCACCTTCCCTGCACATCCATCTTCTGTGCTCACACCTCCAGGACACGGCTCCCTGCCAAGACTGAGCATGGATTTTGCCAGTTTTGCTCATTCCTCACTGCCCAGGGAGAGCAGCAGCATTCCTGCTCCTCAGGAATGATCCTGCTGGGTTTGCTGAGTGCTGCTGGCTGCCCACGAGGGAAGGGTTGGAGTTATCCTGTCTCCATCCTCTTGCTGGGTGCAGCTCAGTAAAGGGTGTGGTGGCAATTAATAATTAGGTAAATTCTTCTCCAGGCTGCTAAATGCTATCCAGCTGTGGAACACTGCAAGGTTTTGGGAGTATTTGAATTTTGCAGAATTTTGGGTTGGAACTGATCCTGTCCTGTACACAATTGGAATGGTAGATAAGAGAGAGGCTTCTAAAGGAATTAAGAATATCACCCATGAGATGCTGCTAATACTTGTAGGCACCATTGTAACAGAATTCTGGTTGTTATGAAGCAAAAGCTGTTCCAGAGTCAGAACTGAACCTCAGCCCTACATACACTGAATCCTCTCTCCAGGCCTCTCTTGAGCTTTGGAGAATTTCCATCCTGGACACAGATCTGCAACAAACCCCATTCCTCTTTTCAGAGCTGATTTCCAGCATGCAGAACAAACCCTGAAAATTCACTGAGGGTTTCCTGGCACTGGGATCCAGCAGCAGCAGAGGGGGAAGGGGAGAAACTCAGCAGAACCTTCTGTGGGAAGGGACCCAACTCTCCAGGAATGAGCTCAGGGGGCTGCACCCTGCCTGAGCAGCTATTTGGGGCTCTTTGTCCCAAAATCAGCATTTCTGCCAGCTCAGCTGCAAAAAACCCCACTGTGCTGTGTCTTGGCTGGATGAGCTCATTTCCAGGAGCCAGCAGAACCTCCCAGGTGGGCCTGGGGTGTTTTCCAAGGGCACTGATGCAAAATGACAGCTCATTTTGGGGACATGGGGCAGCCCTGTGGGGTTGGGGTGGGCTGAATTCCCCACTGGGAACTGGGATTTCCCTGTGGGTTTGGGGTGTGCTGCACTCCCCTCAGAGCTGGGATTGTCCTGTGGGATTTCCCTGTGGGTTTGGGGTGTGCTGCACTCCCCACTGGAGCTGGGATTGTCCTGTGATCAGGATTGGGGTCGGGGTCAGGGTCAGGGACAGGGTCAGGATCAGGATCAGGATCGGGGTCAGGGTCAGGGTCAGGGACAGGATCAGGATCAGGGTCGGGGTCAGGGACGGGGTCAGGATCAGGATCAGGATCGGGGTCAGGGTCAGGATGAGGGTCAGGATCAGGGTCAGGGACAGGATTGGGGTCAGGGTCAGGGTCAGGGTCAGGATCGGGGTCAGGGTCAGGGACAGGATAAGGATCAGGGTCAGCGTCAGGATCTGGATCAGGATCAGGATGAGGATCAGGGTCAGGGACAGGATCAGGATCAGGGTCAGCATCAGGGTCAGGATCAGGATCTTGATCAGGGTCAGGGTCAGGATCTTGATCAAGGTCAGGATCAGGGACAGGGTCAGGGTCAGGCTGTGCCACCCCTGCTGCAGGAACAGCCCTGCCTCTGGGTGTCCCCAGCTGAACAGCAATGCCCAGTCTGGGAGGTTTGTTTCTAGACTGCAGCCCAAATTCTGAGCTTGTCCTTTGTGGTGGTTTATGAGAAATGTGGGAGTGGGGAACTTTTCAGGAGAACTAAAACCATCTCCTGGTAAATTGTGTGGCAGTGCTGCCCTGTGTCCCAGGCACGGACCAGGACGTTGCTAAACTCCAGAAATCTGTGTTGGCCTCTCAACTATTCCCACACAAAAATGACCTGCACTCCTAAAAACCTCAAGAAGTTTGTGCCTGTCTCCTGAGTGCCCTGCTGGGGGGCTGTGCCCAGACCTGAGCCCTGATTTCCTCACCTCCATCCGTTTGATGCCGCCCACTCCTCGCCCTCCATAGTAAGAGGCATCCACTGTTGGCCACTTCTTCTTTGGCAGCCCATCATCATCTTCCTCCTGCAAAACAGCAGCAGGGGTGGCACTGTCAGGGGGAATGGGAAGGGATGGAAGGGATGGGAAGGGATGGGAAGGATGAGAAGGATGGGAAGGGATGGAAAGGAATGAGCAGGGATGGAAAGGGATGGGAAGGAATAAGAAGGGATGGAAGTGAATGAACAGGCTTTGAAAGGAATGAGATTTTGGGATGGGAAGAAATGAGCAGGGATGGAAGGGATGGGAAGGGAATGAACAGGGATGGAAGGGATGAGCAGGGATGGGCAGGGATTAACAGGCTTTGAAAGGAATGAGATTTTGGGATGGGAAGGGAATGAGCAGGGATAGGAAGGGATGGGAAGGAATGGAAGGGAATGAACAGGGATGGGAAGGAATGAGCAGGGATGGAAGTGAATGAACAGGGATGGGAAGGAATGAACAGGGATGGAAGGAATGAACAGGGATGGAAGAAATGAACAGGGATGGGAAGGGATGGGAAGGAATGTGCAGGGATGGGAAGGAATGAACAGGGAATGAACAGGCTTTGAAAGGAATGAGATTTTGGGATGGGAAGGAATGAGCAGGGATGGGAAGGAATGAGCAGGGTTTGAAAGGAAACAAGGATGGAAGGGATGGGAAGGGATGAACAGGGATGGGAAGGAATGAACAGGGATGGAAGGAATGAACAGGCTTTGAAAGGAATGAGATTTTGGGATGGGAAGGGAATGAACAATCCCAGGCTGCCTTGTCCTTGCAGGGCAGGCCAGGTTCTGGTCTGTCCCTCGTTCTTTTCCAGAGGATGAACACTTGTGAAAGGACAATGTTTCATAATATAAACACCACACCTGGAAGGGACAGGCCAGCTCCAGCAGGAATGAGATTTTGGGATTTTTCACCTCTGCCACCCCTTGGTGACATTCAGATATTGGTGACTTAACAGATCAAGAAAATTCCCTTCAGTTTATTTAAAATGAGCCTGCTAAAGCTCCAGTGAAATTCAAGGTGTTTTAAGTTCTCTGTTGCACTCTGTAAGGTCAGAGTGTACACTTATAGTGACTTTCCCTTTAATTTCTACATTCAGGCTGTGAACTGGCAAAGCAGAAAAGCAGAGTTCATCAAAAACGTGAAGTATTTCCTGTGAAAAACGTGGAGAGAAAAGAAAAACGGTCCCTCTCTCTTTTTTCTTCTTCTTTCTTTAATTTTTCACAGGGATTTGGCCAAACTCCAAAACTTAGGAGCTTTCCAAAACTGGAAAAGCCAAAAATACTTTGAAATTGAAACTCCCCATCAGGAAAACTGAAAAACTGGGTGGGGGAAAAAAAAAAAAAAGCCAAGAAAAACTCCGGTTTTCACGGCAACCAAAAGCAATTTCAGTTTATCAAAACACAGAAACTGGGCTGCAAAATGTGTCCTGACCCAAGGGAAGGGTGAACAACTGGTCACAAGTACCAGGTTCTTCTCTTTAGAGCTGACCTCTCTCTCTGGCCCCAGGCAGAGCTGCTGAGGCTCTTTGCTGCAACCCAAGAACTCAATATCTCTGCATGAAGTTTGCCATGAGGACTTTTCTTGTTAAAAAAAAAAAAAAAAAAAAAAAAAGAAAAAAAAAAAAGTGGAAGCAAAGCCATCTAAATATTTTCCTTCAGCAATTCTCTTTCTCTCCCTTCAGCTCAGCACAGACTGGACTTCTCACAACAGGAAATACCAAGGTTTAGGAAATTTTTCCCCAAAAGCCTTAAAAGCCCTGGGAGCCCAAGACAGCAGCACACGCACAGAGAGGCAGCAGCACACTTGACAAACAAAGGAGTCACAAGTTTGCTGCAGAAGGAGCCTGTTTACATCTCTGGAAGGGCAGGGCAGGTTTTGCAATACAAGAAAAAGCCCCCAGCAGCCGCGTCCTGCACCCTTGGCTGAGGGAGGGAGGGCAGGGAAATGGGAGGCAAAAACCCCCCAAACCCCTCACCCAGCACCCCAGCTTGGGAGCCAGGGATGGATTCTCATTCCCTACCAGCCTCAGGTGGATTTTCCTCCTGGGGTTGGTACCTGAGGAGCTCCAGCTCTGACCCAGCTGCAGCACCAAAAGCAGCCCCGGAAAATCCAAGTGCATTTAAGGATGCTGGAAATTGACTGTACTGAACTTGGCAGCTTTCCACCCCCAAAATCTGCTTTAGATGGAGCTAGAGTTTCTTTTAACAAGTAAGAAGAAGCAGGACAGAGTTGCATTTCACAGTCAGGGATCCAGATCCAGAAGTGCTGGATTGCAGAAAACAAAGATCTGTGTTTATCTCAGAGGCCAGGCTGGGCTCTGGATACTGTGACCCTGACCTGAGGGAACCTCATCTGTGGGTAACACAAGGATAATTCAGGCTCCACAAGGGACATCTGAACCACTCAGGGTAAGAATTCAAACGAAATTTGGCCAGATATTAAAAAAAAGAAATTGGACAACTTACCCCTCTCCCCACCCTTATAATTATTTTCCCAGTTGTCTCTGCAGTGCCTGAATTTTGTCAGAATTCAGCATTTATGGAGAGCTCTGCCTGCACCAAGGGCTGAGCCACGGCACGACAATCATTTCTCTGTGTCAGAGATGTTCTCATTGAATTTTAGTGTTGAGAGAACACAGAACAAACCCAGCTGTCCTCAAGGCTCCTTTCTGCCCCTTCTCCCACCACTGGAGCCATTCCCAAATCCCATGGGCACCTCTCAGCTGCCTTGTGCCACTTTGGGGACACTTTGCTGTTCCCCTCCTGCTGGGGAAGGTTTTGCTTGGTGCCTCTAAAGGCTCCCCAGAATCTTCTCCTCTCCAGCCTGAGCAATTTCAGCCTCATACAAGCTCATCCTCGAGACACAAATGTTTCTCAGACCAGCCTTTGGTGGCCTGGATCACCACAGAAATTCCACATTTGTCCTGGCCCAGATCCTTGGAGGTGCTGCCTGAGGTGAAGGCTCCAAGGGCTGCTTGTGGTGAAAGGAGGATTTGAGCTGCTCCCACTCCAGAGCTCTGACACCGAGCTGCAGGAAGGTGAAATTCCCATCAGCTCAGGGCAATCAGCACCAGGATGGGATTAAACCAACCCCCACAGCCCCTGCACTGCTCTGCACGTTTCACATGAAACTGGCCATGAGGCTGAAATTTGGCAATGAAACTGAAATTTGGCCATGAAGCTGAAATTTGGCCATGAAGCTGAAATTTGGCCATGAAGCTGAAGTTTGGCCATGAAGCTGAAGTTTGGCCATGAAGCTGAAATTTGGCCATGAAGCTGAAGTTTGGCCATGAATCTCCACCCCCCCATGGTGTAATACCTGCACCTCTCCTGTTGCCAGTAACAGCCCCCCCTTTTTTCTTTGCCTGTCTCTTGGAAGGTTCCTTTTCTCCTCCCATGTTTCCACAGCTCACTGTAAAGAGGGGGTACAGGGAAGGAGAAGCACTGGCACACCTCTGGGACCTGGCTTCCTTTCAGGAATAAATTGATGTCTACAGAAATTCCCATCAGATCCTTTCCCTGGAGCTGGTGCTGCCGTCTCCCCAGCACGGCTCTGCAAAGGGAGCCAGAAAAACAATTTGGAAAAGAATAATGAACGGCAGTAATTGAACAGGGGGAAGGTGGTGGAACAGAAGGATCTCCAAGGACCCTCCCATGATAATAAGTGAGGATTCCAGCAGCTCTCCAAGCAGCTGGGTGTCCTTTAGCATTCTCTGTCCTCTGGATGCTGTGGGAGAGATCAGAGCCCAGCAGCCAGAGAGGATCCAGCTGAGCAGGGAGTGCAGTCCCTGCTGTCCCTGCTGGTTTTAGGACAGCTAAAACCCCTCAGGGTGTGTGCCAGAGCTGCCCCAGCACCTCCTGTGAGTGTTTCTGTGCTGTGTGTGGCTAAGAGCAGAACAGACATGGGAATTATCCCATTACAGCCTGGTTGGTGGCTTGGCTCTGGTGCCACGCCAGGGGTGGCCGTGGATGCTGGGTGACAGCAGCAGGGAAAAAAGGGACTGAGTGCTGAGCAAAGGGCAGGCTGTGGGCACCTGGTGATCTCCTGCCTGGCTTTGCCAGGCTCCAGGGGCTCTGTGTGCCTGATTGCTGCTGTGGGAGCAGGTGGTGCCTGCACAGATCCAGCTGTGGGTTCCCTGACTGCAGCCACTCTGTCCAGGACTGGCAGCAGCAGAACCCTGGAGTGAAGAGGGAACTGTAGGAAGCTGCAGAGCCCTGCAGCTGGGGGTTTTTGCTGTGTTTTGAGGATGGGTAGCTAGAGCAGAACCAGCTTCAGCCTTGTGGTGAGCCTCTGCTCTGAGCTGGGCAGAGCTGTGCAATAAGCCCAGCCTAAAGGTGGTGGGGCACAGCAAGAAAAGCAGCTGCCCTAGAAACAGCCCTGCTACTCACTGCAGGTAGAAGAACGTGGTTTTGATCCACCTTCAGTGACTAATCCAGGCCAGAAAGGTGCTCCTGCCTCCTCCAGGCACTCACCTCTTCCTCTTGGCATTAACTCAGTCCTTGCTGGCCTAAGTGAAAGCAGCTGTCCTGCCCTGGCCCTCACCCTCAGCATCCTCAGCATCCCCAGCTCCCCGAGCAGCACAGCGGGAGCTGACAACATTTGCAACTTCTGAATGAATTAATTGGGAGTTTCTGGCCAGGGCTGATTTCCTTCCCCAGCACTGAAGTGTCTCACAGGGCCTCTGAAGCAGAGTTCAGTGAAACCTTTGACAGCAGAGCCTGCTTCCCCTCCTTGTTAGAGTGTAATGCATTCTCCTTCCTCCTGTGGCCTTCAGCTCCCAAACCTGCTGATGCAAGAATTCTTTTTTTTTTTTCCTTTCCCTTTTATGGCCAAGGATTTCGTGAGAAGGAAAGAATCCAACTGTAACCCTGCTGCTGAAGGGACCAGCAATCCCTCCTGCTGGAGAGGAGCAGCTGCTGGAGTCCTGCAGGGGAGGGGGATAGCTGCAACACCTAAAAAAATGGATTACAGAAAATCAACTCCATCTTCTATTCGTTTAGAGCAAAATAGAAAATCTCGAGGCTTCAATCTTCTGAGAATGCAGCACACCATGTCAGTCCCACTCTGTGGAGCAGCCTCTCCAGCAGTAAATGCACCACAAAATGCATTTTTCAGAGCTGCTGCTAGTTTGTCACTAGTGGGAAGCTCTTCTGTCTGGGGAAAAAAACCAGTGCAAGTCACAGCTGCAAAAAGTCAGCTGATTTCTGAGCACTGCCCTGATGCTGCACAGCTTCTAAAATAACACAAATGACATTTTCCTTTCTTAAAAAGCCTTTGGCTGCTGAATGGCTCTGGGCTATCTGAGCTGGGGGAGTGCTGTGGTGGGAAGCACAGGTGGAATGGTGCCACTGGAGCAGCTGGCACATGGTGCAGGTGGATGTGCCACCCCTGGCAGTGTCCCAGGCCAGGCTGGACAGGGCTTGGAGCAGCCTGGGAGGTGTCCCTGCCCTGCCAGGGGGTGGAATGGGATGAGCTGTGAGCTCCCTTCCAAGCCAAAGCAATATCAAAATGATATTGTCTGAACTGCACACACACACAGTTTCTGTGCTATCACTCCATTTTTGAAGCCTTTTCCAAGGTCTCAGGTCAAACAAGGTGTTTACTTGAGGGTGGGCACCCTTAAATTCAGAAAGCTCCAAGTTTTCAGCCATCAGAGCTCCAACAATCCATGAGTGCTGTAACCAAATCCTGCCATGCCCAGGCCCCCAAAGAGGAGAACAACACCCAAAAAATGTCCAGATCCCCTCCTGGACGGGTGAGGCAGCAGGGAAAGCACATCCTGCTGAATGCCAATTTTCAGTCACTCTGCAGAGCCCTCTCAGGTACCACCAAAGCCTGGACAAGTTGAATTTCAGGCTGCAGCTGTGATTTTTGCAGAGACTGCTCTGCTTTTGCAGCACTTACTGGGCTGACAAAAGACTTCCTTATAGGTGACACACTCTTCCCTCTTAGGGGATGCAATTTCCCCCTCCAGCTCTTGGCCAGGGAGCCAGCATTCCAGAGTGATGTCTTTTAATTAATTTCAGCAATTTGAATCCCTTGGCCTGGAGGCATGTGTGATGCAGAAGAAAGCATGTGCAATTTGAGGTTCATATTTTCCTTTTCATTCAGAGGACAAGAAGCTGACAAAGCTGGTGGGTTTTCACCCAGCCCAAACAAAAGTCTGCTCAGGGAGATGGGGCTGCAGAGAGAGGGTCCCAATGTGAGCCCCCCTGGCTCTGGGAATGGCCTCATTTGGATTTTGCTTCAGGCTTGTCTGAAGTGCCCCAAGGTGGAGGTTCCAGGGAGAAGCAAGGCTGCAGTCTGCTCCTTGCAGAGCCCTGAGCTTTCCTGGCCTTGGCTCAGCCCCTCTCCCTGGGCCAGGCTTGGAGCAGACAGCCCCACTTCACCAGCTTTTCCACCTGCAAGCTGAAGCAGGCCCTGGATTTGTCTCCAGAAGCAGAAAACAGGGCAAGCTACCCAAGCAGATCACCCAGACACAGAGCTAAGGCTCGTTCTGCTGCCTGCTTAAGGGAACTGATCCAAAGGCCAGTGAAGAAAATGGAAAAAGTTCCCCTTGGCATCAGAGTGCCCTGCACAGAGCCCAGGGATGCAGGGAAATCCCGCAGGGAAAACCCTGGGAGCAGGGCAGGGACTCACTGTGTGCTCAGACAGGAGCACACACACAGAGGAGAAGGAAAAGCGAGCTCAGAATGGTGGCACAGCTTTAACCCTTCGTGGCAAGGCTCATCTAAAACCTGTAAGCAGAGTTAAGATGGAAGCTTTAGTGTTGATTTAGCATTTTTGGATTACTCTCCATTAAAACCTCCCTGGTTTGTGCAGCTCTGCTGGTGTCCAGAGGATTTTGCTGGGGGTTTAAATCTCTCTGAATGTGCCTCACACAGCCCAGGAGCTTCCTTTTCCCACAGCTCCAAGGGCTCAGCGCTCCTGCCAGGGCTGGTTATGGATCCCAAACCACCAAAATCATTACGTGCCCTTCCAGGAAGGCAGCTCAGCACATGTTTAGGCTCCACTAACTCAGAGTTAAACACAGGCTGAAGGGCTGTCCCTGTGTGAATCACAGCCTGGCTGCTCTGGCCAAGTGAGGAGGGGTTGTCTGAGCTGTCCTTTCCTACCTGTGAACCCACAGATTTAATCAGCTTTTCTGGGATGGTTTAATCAGCTTTCCTGGGGTGGTTTAATCACTTTTTCTGAGGAGACTGAACAAAACATTGTCCTCAACACAGAGCAAGGGTCAGGGTCACTCACCTCGCTGTCTTCTGCAGGAGGTGGGGGAGGCTCCTTGATGATCTAGGAGGATTAAAGAGAAAGAGAACCATAAATTGATGCTTTGTTCTTCAGCACCACTCAGATCCACAGGAGAAAACAAGAGGATGTGCTGCTGGGACACCTCTGTGCTCAGGGGGTGGCTCTGGGTGCCTCTGTCACTCAGGGGTGTCACCATCACATTTTCTGGAAAAATCCCTTCGCCAGGATTTCTCTCCTGGGAAGCCACAGAGAAAAAGGAAAGCAATAATTATCTCGTTTGCCTCTCCTGTGTTTTGCTGCTTTGGAATGTGGTAGGTGATTGTTTCTTTGGTTCCATGTGAACTGTTTTTACTCATTGGCCAATTACAGCCAAGTTGTGTCGAGGCTGTGGAAAGAGTTTTCAGTAGTATCTTCTAGCTTTCTGTCTGTATCCTTTAGTCTAGTTTAGTATAGTTTTAGTACAGCATTCCATAATATAATATAATATAATATAATATAATATAATATAATATAATATAATATAATATAATATATTAGCTTTCTAAGAACATGGGGTCAGATTTATAATTTCCTCAACTTGATTGGGGTCTCAGAAAATACAAGACAGGGGGAGCAAAAGCCCTGCCACAGACCCATTCCCAAAGACAGCCCCACACTCACACTGCTCACTGGGTGACTCTGCCCTGTGTGAGGCCACAGAAAATCCCAAATCTGATATCCCTGAGTCTCCTAACCCCAGCAGCTGCTGGCTCACATTGATGCTTCACCTGAGCGGCCACAGAAAATCAGCAGCTCCTTCTGCTGCCCTCTGCACTCGTGTGCAGATCCTGCCTCAGGTCATTTCCAGTCTGAACCAAGCAAAAGAAAAGGAGCAAAATGCCCTGGGGAAGGTGCCAAGCAGTGATAACCCCCAGCCTGTCCCCTAGACCATTCCTCCCTTCTCATTCCGGGGGGCTCTGCCACCTCATAAAGCTCTTCACATCATCAGGTTAATACAGCTCACTGCCATAAACGAAATATATAAATATTAAAAATATAAATATAAAAATATAAAATATAAAAATAAAATATATAGATATAAATATAAATATAGCTATAAATATAAAATTAAATATAAATATAAATAGAATTATATACACAGATATATGGCTCACTGAGGTTTCTACTAAAGCAAGCAGGGTGAGGCTGCAGCCTGCTCCAGGATATTCTCCATAGAAACCATTTCAGTTGCTGTGGGTGTGAGGCCATTATTTCATGCAGAAACTTTGCATCCAGGGCTTGGCAGGCAGCTGGCTGCCAGCAGAGCATCCAAGAGCAACACAGAGGTTTCCAAGGGGAGGGCAGTGACAGCAGGCACGTCCTGGTGCCCCTCAGGGTGGCCTGCCATGGCAGTGCCACCCCCAGGCACCAGGGGAGGTGACACTGAGTGTCCTGAGCTGCCTGTCAGGGCAGAGCTGCCCTGCCTTGGGGGACACACGTGTGGGCTTCAAAATCACCCTAAAATAAAAATAGAAACAAAAAATAAAAATATAAAACATAAAAATAAAAATAACATGTAAAATATAAAAGTAAAAATATGAAATATGAATGTAAAATATAAAAATAAAATATCGAAATGAAAATAAAAATATTAAATATAAACATAAAAAACAAAAATATTAAAATAAAAATATTAAATATAAAAATAAAAATAACATATAAAATATAAAAATATAAAATATAAATATAGAATATAAAACTATTAAAATGAAAATAAAAATAAAAATACAGTCCCAGCCAGCAACAGCTTGGCCGTTTAAATGCAGAAAGGGAAAACCTCAATCACATTAAAGGCCCTGAAGATATAAATATTTACAGCAATTCCTCTCACTCGTGTTTTTCTTCCTGTGATGAGCTCACTGTTTTTATTTTGCTCTGCAGAGCACGAGTCATGCAATGCTCCATTAATGAGGAGCATGTGCCTCAGGCTGGGGAGGAGACAGGGCTGGAGCAGCCCAGGGTGCTGGGCTCTGCCACCACCTGCTCCTGGCCACAGTGACACTGTGACAAGGAGCAGAAACCATGAAAACCGTGAAAATGAGCAAAAATGATCAAAACTGGGACAATGACCAAAAATGGGGGAAACTGGGACAATGAGCAAAAATGGTGAGAATGATAAAAAAATGGTGAAAGCTATGAAAAATGACCAAAACCAATGAAAGCTGTGAAAATGACCAAAAGTGATAAAGCTATGAAAATGACCAAAAATTATGAAATCTCTTAAAATGACCAAAAATTACGAGAACTATGATAATGACCAAAACCAATGAAAACTGTGACAATGACCAAAACCACTTAAAACTGTGACAATGACCAAAACCAATGAAAACTGTGAAAATGACCCAAAATGATAAAAAATTGTGACAGTGACCAGAAACTATGAAAACTCTGACCAAAAATGATGAAACACAGATGAGGATGTGTGCCCAGGGAGGTTTGCAGTCTCCATCCCTGGAGGTGGCACTCAGTGCCCTGTGGGGATGAGCCCCAGGCTGAGCTTGGTGACCTCAGAGGTCTTTCACAACCTGAATAACTCTGGGATTCTGTGCAAAGTGGATGAAAAGCTGTCTGCAGGAAAGGAAAAGCTGGATATCAGCATCATCAGAGGTGTAAGATGGAGACACCATCTCCTCTGTGTCCTTAGACACAGCAAATACTAAATAAGACAGAGCGCGCAACGCACCAAAAGACCCAGGAGACATTTTTGGATTAATTTCGGTCAGTTTGAAGGGTGGCATTTGCCAATATGCCTCCTTTGGATCCAAATCCCTGAGCACAAACCCATCAGACACTGAGAAAATTCAGATATCTGATCCAAAATGTACCTGCTGGACCTCCTGGCTCCCTCCTGCAGCATCCCCTGGGCTCCAGTGGAGTTCCTCTCATTGACATTGGAATGAATCAGAATAAGCCATCCAATTTTGGTCCAGCTAAGCATCCAAGCACAACTTCTCAGCCAGTATCAGTGCAGATTACACACTTGGAAGTGAGGAGATGGCTGTTTTCCATACATTTGCATTCCTTCCCATAGGCACACACGTACACACAAACTGAGTGACTTCTGTAAACAGATCAAGTGTTTTCTATCACAGGCCAAGAGGGGGAAAAAAGGACATTCCTCCCATTTTTGAGTGCTTTGCACTTCTAAGAGCAACTGAACTGCCCGTAAGTTGGCAGCAGGGATTGGTTAATTTGGACAAGTCTGGAGATGGGGGAGTTCAGTCTCATGTGCCTTTGAGCCTGAACGACCTTTCAAAGTTCAAGTCTTACAAAAAAAAAATTTCTCATTTCTGACTCGCTGCCCAGGCCTTCAAACAGCACAAAGCTTTTCCTTCTCTCCTTTGGATTCTTACAGCTACAGCTCTGTGTGCATGAAATCCTTACTCTGGGGCACTGAGACCCTCGTTTTGGGGCTCTGAGACCCATCCTCTGGGCTCTGAGCCCCTTGTTTTGGGACACTGAAACCTTCATTTTGGGGCACTGAGACCCTCATTCTGGGGCACTGAGATGCTCATTTTGGGACACTGAGACCCTTGTTCTGGGGCACTGAGATGCTCATTTTGGGACACTGAGACCCTCATTCTGGGGCACTGAGATGCTCATTTTGGGACACTGAGACCCTTGTTCTGGGGGACTGAGACCCTCATTCCGGGACACGGAAGGCAGTGAAGCCAATGGCACCCTGGTGCCGTCCCACAGCACTGGGCCCAGCAGGCCCACAGGCCCCAGGCTCGCTCAGCACAACAAAAACCAACCCAAAAGACTGCAAAAGGCCATCACGGGGACCCTGTGAGGACACAGCCCACATGGTCACCTCGTCCTGGGGCCAGACGAGCCCCGGGGGCTGCTGGAGGAGCAGCTGGGAGCGCGCCAGGCCCAGCGCGGCCTGGTTTGGCTTGGCAAGGCCGCGCTGTTTGTCCGTCAGTCCTTGGGTGAGCCCAAGCCAGCCCTGGCACTGCTGGGTCTCCTGTGTTTGGGAGGAGAACACAATGCTTTGATGCTTTCAGTTTTAGCTTTTGTACTTCTCGCTTTCTCTGCTGTAACTCTGAAACTTCACGTTAGGTGTTAGTAGGTTCTCTTCACAAAACAATCCCCTCACAGCTGGAGAATCAAAGACAACCTTACCCAAAAAGCACAAACAACAGCAAAGAAAAAGGGGTAAGCCAGGGGGCTGAGACTTCATCACCTGGAGCTGTAATTGGACAACCGAACCCGAGATGTAGATGAACCAAAACTTATAAAAGTGTAAAAACTCATGACCAGGATCCATCTTGGGCTCAGCCTGGGTGTAGCCCTGGCCAGGCCCTTGTGCTGCCCAAGGTGTGTCCTTTCAAGGTCTTGCAAGAAATACTTATTTTGTCCATTTAGCTCTGTCGATTCTGTTCCAGGTTCAGCCCTGGGTCTGCTCTCTAGGTGAGGAACACCTGAGGACAAAGGTGAAGGACAGGTCCCTGTTAGCTGAACTCCAGATCCGTGGAGAAGCAGCTGTTTCTGATGGATAACCCAGTGGCAAAGCTCAGGAATGCCATTAGCCACCTCCAGGAAGGTTAAAAACATTGGGAAGGATGAATTTTCTGTTGCCCTGAAATTTCTGTAGCCATTCAGTCACAAGAAAGCAGAGGCTGAGTCCAAATTTTGCATACTCCAGGAATGTGTCTGGGATGTTTTCCGCCCTGGGAGCCCAGAAATCTCCACCAGCTCTGTGTCCAGCAATCCCACAGAGACTATCCCTGCAGTTTTAGATGATAAATTGGGGCAATATGTTTCTTGTCAGAGGAGCATATCTGCTTTAGGATGGGACAGATCATCATTTAAAACGAAGCAAACAGTACAAAATAAGAAATAAAGGACTTTGCCTCTAATTAGGACTGGAGTTTGGAAGCATGCTGTTAACTGGGCAGATTATTTTTGTCCTTAATTACCTTCACTCCTCTGGAAAACACCGAACATATATTCTTGCTGTCTTAATAAACAAGGATTTTTAATAGCATTAACCATGATCCATCTGACTAATTTCCTATTTTTTTTCCCCTTACATATTTATAGTTTTGACCTCTCAGTCCTGTGACTGCTTCATATTTGAGGTATGAGTTGGGTAAAGGAACATTTCCTTTTTATTTCTGTCATATCTTCTGTGTCTTCTCCTTGGAGATCTGCTCTAGACTTCAAAGCTAACACAAGCAGGGGCCTGTCCCAATTTCTTCAGCTGCAATAAAACACAATCTTCTCCTTAGAGACAGAAATGAAATTTTATAGAAATGAAATTTTATAGAAATGAAATGCCTTTTCTGGGCGAAGGAGAACCACGGTGGCCTCCTGGAGCTGTGCACAGGAGCCCTTGCCCTCACTCACTGACTCCTGGGGAGTTTTCTGAGTGATGCTGTGCTCCCTTCTCCCCAGAGCAGCACAACTGAGAGGAGCTGTGCTCGTGGGAGAGGGTGGGAATCAGAATCCAGGGATCTTTGTAAGGAATCTCCATCCATCCAGCCAGCAGGGACCCTGCCATTTTACAGCTCTGCAGAGCCTATGCATTTCCTCCCCTTCTCTTCCACCAGTTTAGCCATGTGGTTTTAATCTATATTTTCTGTATTTTCTCCATCCAGCTTTTTGTTTCCAAAACTTCTGGTCAGCTGCAGTACAGAGAGCCAAACAGATTGCTGGGTTCTTCCAAGCTTACTTCCAGAAAACAGCTTTAAAGTTAAAAACTGCTGTTAGATGCTCAAATACCAACACCTCATTTATCTGCCAGCCACACCCCTGCATCTAAAATCACTGTAGTATGAAAATGAGCGAGGTGGGGCAGATTTTGTGGGCAAATAACCCAGCCCAGCCCCTCAGGCCACTCTGGATGGCTGCACAAGGGAGGCAAAGGTGTGATGGAGGAGCACCATCCCAGCAAAGGGAGACCATCCCAGCGAAGGGAAACCATCCCAGTGAAGGGAGACCATCCCAGTGAAGGGAGAACAACCCAGCAAAGGGAGACCATCCCAGTGAAGGGAGACCATCCCAGCAAAGGGAGACCATCCCAGGAGAGAGAGACCATCCCAGGAGAGAGAGACCATCCCAGTGAAGGGAGACCATCCCAGTGAAGGGAGACCATCCCAGCAGAGGGAGACCATCCCAGCAGAGAGAGTAACCATCCCAGTAAAGGGAGACCATCTCAGCAGAGAGAGACCATCCCAGTGAAGGTAAACCATCCCAGTGAAGGGAAACCATCCCAGTGAAGGGAAACCATCCCAGCAAGGGGAGACCATCCCAGCAAGGGGAGACCATCCCAGTGAAGGGAGACCATCCCAGTGAAGGGAGACCATCCCAGCAAGGGGAGACCATCCCAGCACAGCCAAGCCTTCCAGCTATTACACTAATTCTGCCTTCACTGTACATCCAAACACTCGAAGCAGCTCCGTTCCCAACGTGTCTCCTTCAGCCAGTTTTGGAGGTTTATTATCTCTTTGGCTTACACGAAAAGCTATTTGATTTATATCACCATTAAACCTGAGGCTCATGCTGGCCTCCTGCCCGGGACAATTCCAGCCCTGGGCAGCTGAACAGCCTCCTGCACACACGGCTCCTGCTGTGGATGTCTGCACTGGGCTCAGGAAAGAGGAGGGATGGGAGGACAAGCAGTGCCTGGGGGCAGCCAGGAGCTGGGATCTGCTGCCTGGCAGACCTGCTCAGCTCAGGAAAGGTGTGGTCACCCCGCTGGAGGTGTCTGTGTACTGGTTTCCTTCTTGCTATCCTTCTTGTTATGAGCACAGTGCTGGGGAGTTCAGCACAGCAGAATTGTTCCTTTGTTTTCAGTTATTCAATGAACCTCCTACAACCTTTGGAGAGGTTCCTCCTGCCTCCCAAGCTTTTGTAATATCCTGCACAGGTATCCAGGGGAATTCTGCCTGTGCTGGTACATCAGGCACAGCAAAGAGTTATTATTGTTCTGATCTACTAAGCAACAATTGCCTCTACTGTAAACCGAGTGGTGAATTCCAGACTTCACCCCAGAATCCTTCTGAGACCAATAAACTTGGATACATTTGGAAACAGCATTCCTTCATGGACGAGTGCCAAGGAGATACTGGGCTCCAGATAAACCTCCAGAGTGAGTCTGTTGACTCCAGTCCATTTACTCCAGGGATGAAGCTGGCTCAGTGTCTTTCCTGAAGAACTGCTGGATAGTAATGACTCCTATTCAATTAAAAAGCACGCCAAGAGGAATTTCAGGGTTTAGAAATGTGCTTGTCGCTCAGAAACAGATTTATACTTGGTAAGAGAAGAGTTTGTTGTGTTTTTTTTTTCCCTTTTCCCCCTGACACATCCCCAATTATCTCGGCGACGTCCCTGGGCTGGAATCCACGGCGATGTCTCCGGGTCTGCGGTTTGGTTATTCGAGGTTGGAGCTCTGGGCTGTTGTGCAAGGCAGTTCCTCTGCCCTCAATTCACTTCTGACAGCACTGCATTCCTCTCTGTGCCACTTCCAGACCAGCCAGAGCTCTGCTGGGCTCCCTGTCCCCATCCCTGACAGGCTGGGCTCTCCTCCACGGGTTTATCTTTGATTTCACAGCATTTTGGGGTGAGCAGTGCACAGGGAGGCATCCTGGCTGCTAACCCCCTGCCAAACACACTGCATGCCCTCCCAGAGAGGTGGAAGAGATTTCCTACAGCCTCTTGGAATAAAATCTTTCCAACAGCTACAGGGAAGTGTTTGACTACATTGGAAAAATATCAGTGAGATAGTCCCCACTTGCAGACCTTGCTAGGAGGGAACGTGGGAGGTAAAGGAGGAGAGTGAGGAAAAGCTTTTATCCGCAGCAAACAGTTTAAGTGGAGAATTTAAATCTGGAAAATATTAAGCTTTTAAAGTTTCATGTGGACCAGAGATTCCCTCTCTCTGCTGCACCCACCTTGCTTATCTGGACTATTTTTCACACTCAGGGCTGTTACATGACCACTGTCCTCACATGATTCCCCTCCAGCAGAGCCATGGTGCCCTCATGACAGCTCCACATCCCCTTCATGCCCTGCTGCTTTTATTTATGCCTTTTTCTCACCAGCTTCATCCTTCTGCTTCACAGAACCTTAAACGAGCAGCAGCACTGAGAGCACTTTCCCTCTATCTCCCAGTGCTCCAGATCCCAGTCTGCACAGGGCACATCTCCTCTGACTTCCATGCAGATGTGCCAACAAAAAGCTGGCCCAGCTCCCTTGGGAACGTGCCATCTAGTTTAGGCAAATAACTCTGAGCAACCTACCACGCTGCTAATCCTCTGGCCAACTTTAGAACCAGTTTTTTTTTTTTTTTTAATTGTTCTGAAAGTCCAAATAAATATTTTTTTCCATTCTGGTTTTCATCCTGGGACAGAGGTGCCAAACTACTGTGAGGAGAAGCGTTTTATCCCCATTTTCAGCCAGGAACAGAAATAGACAACTGAGCTTTTTCCTGCAAGGTTTCCATCCTCGCTCTGGATAACACATCTCAGCCCAGAGTGGCTCCTGCAGTGTGTGGCTGCAAAGCTCCCTGCCCTGCACTGCAGGTTTGCTACAACATGGTGCAAATTTACAACACCAGGTCTGGGATTTAAAACCAGGAATAATGATGGTGACCCAGAAACTGGGGCCAGTCTGGGCAGCCTCAAAAGCAGCTTCTGCAAGGTGACACACAGCCAGTCACAAACCCAGGCTCCAGTCCTGCTGACATTTGTGTGTCCCTAATTCTTGTTCTATATTTGCAGCACAAACAAGACCCAAAACAAGGGCAGAGCTTCCCTGCATGGTGAGCTCCAGAGAAATGAGCCCTCAGCCTGATCCTGGCTGGGAAAGGCAGAGCCAGGGCTCAGCAGGGATGCTCAGGGTGGGACAGACACACAGCAGTCACGGGAGATGAGAGCTCATCTCCAGTCCTGTGATTTCCTTCTTGCCTCCCTTCTCCCCTGTTTTTTATCCCGATTTCTCTCTGCCTTTTAAAGCTTTAACTCTGTGATTGTGCTGCTGGACTTTTGTGAAAGGGCCTGGAGGAAAGACAATGCCCAGGGAAGCACAGCCAGACTTCTACTGTCACTGTGACATTCAAAGTGCTTTTCAGGCACGGTGATCCAGGAAACACAGCTCATCTTGCAAAAATCTGGACACCTAGCAATGGCTTTTCCTTGCACCCGGGGCAGAACCAGGACTCCAGTGTGGGGAGTCCTTGATCAGCCCTGCCCTTCTACAGGAGCCCTCCAGCATGGGTTAGAAAATCCACACCAAGCATGGCAATGAATTAATTTCTGCAAACTATTTCCATTTTGTGACCAAAACACAAGGCTGAAAGGCTCCTGAGAAGGTTTGGGTGTTGGCAACATGGGTCTAATCCATGGCTGGGCAGATGAAACAGGAGCCCAAAGCAGAGGCAGCAGTGGCAGAAACTCTGGGATCAGTCCTGTGGACAACTCTGCCTCCTCCCCTTCATTTCTCACTGAGATGCTGCTGGTGCTGGTGATTTGTGTCACTTACCACGGTGCAGCAGAGGGGCCAGAACCACCAGAGCAGAGCCAAGGCCAGCAGGAGGAAGAGGATCAGCAAGGCGATGGCCAGGATGGTCCCGTCGGACTGGAGAGAACAGAGAGCACAGCGTGGGACACCTGGGACACCTGGGACACCTGGGACACCCCTGACACAGAGCTGTCCTCACACATCCCCCGTGCACCCTGCCCCCAGCTGTGTCCCCAAGGCCCCTCTCTATTTGCTGCCATGTTAATTATGATGTTATTATTATTATTATTATTATTATTATTATTACTACAGGCATGTAGCTGTCAGAGCAGGTGCAGCTCTCCCCTCTCCTCACACAGGGAAGGTGGCACCTGCCCTCCCCAGCACCTCCCTGCACAGAGGCTGGGATCTCCTTGCCCTCACAGGTTTGGCATCATTGACATCACGCATTTTGTTCTGACCCCTGCACTTACACCAAACACTTAACTCAGGTTAAAATTCATGTAACATTCCACGGAATATTGAGGTGAAGGCTTAAAGAAAGATTTGAAGAAGAGCTCACAACACAGTCATGGAATCATGGGGTGGGTTGGGGTTGGAGGGACCTCAAAGCCCACCCAGTGCCACGGCAGGGACACCTGCCACTGCCCCTGGCTGCTCCAAGCCCTGTCCAGCCTGGCCTTGGGATGGGGCAGCCACAATCCTGGCAAGGTTTCACTGCAGTCTGAGCAATTTCCCTGCAGCTCTTCCCTCCTGCAGCCCAAACGTGCCAGATGTCGGTGTTAGAGCTGAC
Organism: Pyrgilauda ruficollis; assembly: GCF_017590135.1. Lineage (NCBI taxonomy): Eukaryota > Metazoa > Chordata > Aves > Passeriformes > Passeridae > Pyrgilauda > Pyrgilauda ruficollis. The sequence goes on from NW_024509544.1 coordinate 1,617,269, forward strand.
TCCAAACTTGCAGAGATCTCCAGGGCCCGTGACCCAGGTCCTCCTGCTCCTCTCAGCTGTGCTGACTCAGAGCAGCTCTGCCAGGAGCTTTCCAAGAGCTCCGAGCATCCAGCACAAGGACACACAGGGAGTTTCCCCACTATTAACTCCAGAAGGTCCCCTCCTGTCAGGCTGGGACACTTCTCCCAGGTCAAACCCATTTTCTGCAATTCTCCAGTGCTGATCAGCTCTGCAAATGCTGCCCAGCCCAAACGTGCACCACTCCTTGGTGCTCAGCTTTAACCCACAGCAGCTGTGCCAGCCTCCCTGAGCTGTGCCAGGACCCTGCTGCTCCCAGATCTAAACCTCTCTGAGATGTCCCTGCTGCAGGAGCCAGGCATCCAAACCCCCACCCAACGTCAGGGCCACGGTGCCAGACTGGGGACAGGCCAGGGACAGGCTGACCTGGTGGGTGAGAAATGTGTGCCTGCTTGAATCCCTGCAGCCCAAGGACCCCCCACCATTCCAGGACACAGAGTAATGGAAGAACAACCAGGTTTGAGAACGTTTTCCAAACCCTCTGCTGGTGCAGAAGGAATTTCTGGAGAACTTGGACCAAGACAACCTGATCTTTGCCCAAGAGCACAAACAACATGGGCTGAGGAGAGAAAAACAAGAAGGATGGGACTTCACAGTAACCTAAAGCTATAATTGGACAATTAACTGCAATATGCAAATGGAGCAGAACTTATAAAAGTGACAGACCCTGTGACAGGTCATGCATTTTGGGACCATTTTGGTTCACCTTGGGTTCATTTTGGGACCATTTTGGTTCACCTTGGGTTCATTTTGGGACCATTTTGGTTCACCTTGGGGTAGCCCTGGCTGGGCTCTTGTGCTGCCCAAGGTGGATCCATTGAGGAGATCCTTTTCATAAATCCCTGCTTTATTCTATAACTCTGCTTTAGCTCAGCCTTCCCAAGGCATCGCCTGTCCCAGCACAGACCTGGAGCCTGAGGTGTTCACTGAAGGCTTGGCCACCCAAAATGTCACATTGCCACATGTTCAAACTCCCCTTTGAGGGGGACACGTGCTTCACAGCAGGCAGAGGCAGGCTGGCAGCCCTGCTGCTGCTGGGACACACACCTGGAGTCAAATCCCACCACCCCCAGAAGCATTTCAGGAGCCACAACTTACACAGTGCGTGCTGGAGATGATGACAGAGCTGGAGATGAAGCTCAGCCCATCGTTCATGCTGACTTGAAGAGCTGCTTCCCTGGAAAAAAAACAGAAAAAAGTCAGGGCAGCTCATGCCCAGCCCTCTGTCTGACGCCCTGGGTGCTCAGAAATCCTCTTGTACAGAAAATTCCCTCTGCTCCCTGTGCTCCAGAGCACAGCTGGCACCGAGCACGAGAGGGTGGCAGCTTGGAGAGAAAAGAGAAAACAGAAAACCAAAGAGAAAAAAAGAACTCAGGGAGGAGACCCAGCCCCATCTCCCGATGGGCAGAGAGTTCAGCTGGCACTGAGCATGAGAGGATGGCAGCTTGGGATCCGAATGGGATCCAAGGAGAAAAACAGAACTCAGAGAGGAGATCCAGCCCCATCCAGAGAGTTCAGCTGGCACTGAGCATGAGAGCATGGCAGCTTGGGATCCAAGGAGAAAACCAGAACTCAGGGAGGAGATCCAGCCCCATCTCCCCAAGGCAGGGTGAACATTGGGCAGAGAAACGTACATGCCAACTTCCCTGAGCACAGGTGCTGGGCACAGCAGGTAGGTGTCCTCCACCACGAAAGGCTTCTCATCTGGAGAGGGGAAAGATGGGATTAGTGCCAAATCACTCACACAGGCCTCAAAGAGCAAGTTTAAGTGAGGGTTTTCCTTGCATTGATGCATAAATGGGATGGGGGATGAGGAGCTGCCTCATCTGTGAGCCACAGCAGGGCTGAAGGTGTGGAGCTCTCTGGAAGGTCAGAGGACAGGGCCACTCTGGGCAGGGGGACAGGTGCAGTTGCAACAGAGATATCCAAGTTAGGATATCTGTACATTCCAGAATTTAGGATATCTGTACATTAGGATATCTGTACATTAAGACACCTGTACATTACAGAATTTAGGATATTTGTACACTACAGAATTTAGGATATCTGTACATTAGGATGTCTGTACATTAGGATGTCTGTACATTACAGAATTTAGGATGTCTGTACATTAGGATATCTGTACATTAGGACATCTGCACATTACAGAATTTAGGATATCTGTACACTAGGATACATGTACATTACAGAATTTAGGATATCTGTACATTACAGAAGTTAGGATATCTGTACATTAGGATATCTGTACATTACAGAAGTTAGGATACCTGTACATTACGGAAAATTTAGCACTTTAAGGCAGAAGCATCTGAACCTCAGCTACACCTTCCAGCCTGAATTACACTGGTTTCAAAAGTGATGAGATAAAGTACCAGGAGGCCTGGAGAGCACTGGGTGCTACTCCTGCTCTGCAGAGTGGGCTCAGAGCTGCACCAGCAGACACTGGGGCACCCCAGGAGCTGCCCAGCCCATGTCCCAGCTGCCTGCCTGTGCTGTGCTGGCACCTCTGCTCCCACTGGGCTGTCCTCAGCCTGATTTATGAGCAGATCATGAACCCCCGTGAATTTATCACGTTGTCTCAGTGCACACATGCCAAGAAAATGAAGATCAGTGTCTTGTTTTCTCTTTGCTGAGGAGAGGAGGCCAAAGGCTGCTCCGTGCCAGCATCCACAAAACAAAAGCTGCTTCATCCTGCAAGGCCTTTTACTCAGCTCTCCTTAGGTTTTTGTTTCTCTTTCTCTCCCTGCCCACTGCCATCAGTCCAAGCCTCTCTAGAAGGTTTATCAGCTCTGGGTGAGCTCCAGGCTGGCCAGGCTGGCTGCAGGCACAGATCAGTTTTGTTTGGAGAATGTTTTGTGTTTCACCACAAAAATGAGCTGTGCTCTGAACAAAGGAGCATCCATTTGGTTTGCATAACTCTGGCCCATCTGACTCCTGCCTGAAAACTCACCCAGGGAAAGCAAACAAAACAACACTTCTCATCTCCTGCTCTGCTGCAGGACAGATTTCTGCATCCCAGAGAGGGGCTGGCTGGATAAACCCCCCCAGATGACCCAGACTGGCCAGCCCTGGGGCCTGGGCAGCGTGCAGGAGGGTCAATCCTCCCACAAAAACACTTCTGGGCTCTGTGGGTGCCCTTCCAAGCAGGTACCTGACACTGCTCAGGCTCCTGCAATTCTATCCTCAGTGTTCCTGCACCTGAGCAGCTCAGTGCAGCCTGGAAAATCCATTATTCCAGCAAGAGGGAATCATTTCTTATGCCATTAGCAGGGTGGAACCTTCTGGCAAGCCAGCACTTGGAATATTTCCTAACCATAATAATAAAAAAGGTCCAATGTATGCAGGATGCTTTAAGAGCAAGCCTCAAAAAAACCCCCCAAAAATAACAACAAAAACAAGGAAAGGGAAAGGGAAGGGGAAAGGGAAGGGGAAAGGGAAGGGGAAAGGGAAGGGGAAAGGGAAGGGGAAAGGGAAGGGGAAAGGGAAGGGGAAAGGGAAGGGAAGGGAAGGGAAGGGAAGGGAAGGGAAGGAAAGGAAAGGAAAGGAAAGGAAAGGAAAGGAAAGGAAAGGAAAGGAAAGGAGTTAGTAAGTTAAAAAGATTCACTGGAGGGTTACTGTGGTCTGATCAGGCAGGGAAATCAGAGGCTGGAACTGCAAACAAAAGATTCCTGTGCTGAGAGTGGCAGGGCTGCAGGAGAGCACAGAGGGTATCACAGGAAAAGCTGTGCTGCCAGCACAAAGGGAGGATGGGGAAAGGGAAGACCTGTCAGGCTTTAAATCAGGAGCCAGTCTTTAGGAGACACTGGTTGGGGATGCAGTCCCACCCACCCCAGTGCTGGATCCTGCCCCAAAGCCTGGCCAAAGCACAGCCAGGCCTCTCTGTGCCCAGGATGGGCTTGGGGAAGCACCAGGAGTGCAGCAGCTCCAGCCCTGCCCTGCTGTGCTTCCACCTCCCCGTTCAGCTTCCAGCTGCTCAGCACAGAGCTCAGCCTCTCTGCCCAGAGCAGTCCGGGCTGGCTCCTGCACATCTGGGCAGACTCACACATTTCAGCACACGCAGCAGCCCAAGTCCCTGCTGGAGAATCACTTTTAACCCTGTGCAGGCTGAGCCCAATCCTGCAGCTCCTGCTGCTGGCAGGGACAGCCTGCTGCTGAACATGCCTCTGATTGCAGCTCTGCTCAGCCAAATATCCCTCATGCTTTCTACAGATGTTCCCTTTTTTTTTTTATCCCACAGCTCTGAACATTACGAGTCGCTGCTCTCTTCACCTGCCCCTTTTCCCTGCCAATAATCCCAATAAAACCCCATTAGCTCATGCCTTTAACCTCAGCACGTCCTAGCCCTGCTCACTGCATCTCATCTGGGATAATTTAAGGTTTCAGGAACTGTTGGCTTAGTGTTATCTTTAAAAAGACCTCCCTCCCTGATGCAATCAGAGGCACAGAGGTTCGAGGCAAACAAAGATAGCTGAGCTTTCCAGCCTCCATGAGGTTTCCATAAAATCCTGGTTCAGCTCTCTCAGGGAGAGGGTTTGAGTTGTGTCACCTCAGATGAGCCAAAGCACCTCCCCAGTTCTCTGCCCCACCTACCAAAAAAATACTAAATGAAAGGAAAAATTATCTATCATAACTGTCCTTGAGATGCACTGCTATAAAAGCAAGGAGAAATTCTTTACAGTATTCACTTCTACATTTATTTCTAATTTATTTCCAGCCTTGCCTCAGCAAACTCCCCGTGCTCCAAGGAACAAGTTACCCAGGTGCCCAAAACACAGTGAGCCTTGAGATCTGCACTTTCCAGAGCTAAGGAATGCATTTATTTTACACTGAGCAGGGTCAGGACTGCCTCCAAAGCAACCAGGCATTTTCTGAACAAACCCCAGCTTGGGCAGAGCTGCAGGAGCAGGGCACAGAGCACCCCAAAACACAGCTGGGGAGAGAACCAAACCTGTGAGCACCTCAGCCAGGCACTGGGGGATGCTCTGAGCACCCCAAAACACAGGGGAGGGGAGAACCAAACCTGGTCCCTGCTCCCAGCTCTGAGGATGCTCTGAGCACCCCAAATTTCAGATAATGAGAGAACCACACTGATCCCTGCTCACAGACCAGCCAGGGATGCTCTGAGCACCCCAAATTTCAGGTGAGGATAGAACCACACTGATCCCTGCTCCCAGCCCAGCCAGGGATGCTCTGAGCCCCCCAAATTTCAGGTGAGAATAGAACCACACTGATCCCTGCTCCCAGCCCTGCCAGGGATGCTCTGAGCACCCCAAATTTCAGGTGAGGATAGAACCACACTGATCCCTGCTCCCAGCTCTGAGCACCCAAATTTCAGATAATGAGAGAACCACACTGATCTCTGCTCCCAGCCCCGCCAGGGATGCTCTGAGCCCCCCAAATTTCAGGTGAGGATAGAACCACACTGATCCCTGCTCCCAGCTCTGAGCACCCAAATTTCAGATAATGAGAGAACCACACTGATCTCTGCTCCCAGCCCCGCCAGGGATGCTCTGAGCCCCCCAAATTTCAGGTGAGGATAGAACCACACTGATCCCTGCTCCCAGCCCAGCCAGGGATGCTCTGACCCATCTCCCTTTTACCAAAGAACCCCTCCTGCCCCCTGCACGTGGAAATCCCCCCACCCCACAGCCTCTGCTCCCACAGCCAAGGAGTCTGAGGGTCCACAGGAGGGGTGCAAGGCAGGGGGGGCAGCAGAGGGAAGGCAGGGGCAGCTGGGGTGCTCCTTACTGAGGGTGAGCGTGTCGTTGATCCTGAAGCTGCAGAGCACCCGGTCCACGTTGCGGGCGTGGCGAAAGCCATTCCCCCTCACCACCACCTGGAAGGACTCTGCCAAAACAGCACCGGGTTATTTGGGATGCACGGCAGCCAGGGAAGGGGCCTCGTGGCGTTTACAGCTGCTAAAACTGGCTCTTTCACCATTTCAAACCTGTTGGGAGTGGAATTCTGCTCTCTCCCTGCCTGAGAGGAATGAGGGGTTTGTGTTTAAAAACAGGAGGTAAAAGCAGCACTGAGAGATGAAAGGAGCAATGGGAAGGGTTCCACTGACTGGTGAATGGAAAAAGAGATTTGCTTTTACAAAAATATAAATGAAAATGGGCATTAAAAATGAAAGAAACAATGGGGGAAACACCTAAATTGCATAAGAATGAAAAATTAAAAGGGAGGGTTGTACATTAGAGGGAAATCTCTGGTATCAGGTGTTCTGGGAATTCTGAACCTCTCAAGTACCTCAGAAATGGGGAAAGAGAGAAGGGAAATGGGGATAAAAAAGAGGCTGAGTCCTCCAAAAATCTGAGAGACCCCAGGGGGATGCCCCATGGCCTCTCCCTTTATTGGAATAAAGTAAAAGGACTCCTCTGTCTCCTTTTTGGACATAAATCCCAGGTGTTGGTGGATTAATTTTCCTGACATGCCCAATTTCAGCTTGGATTTCTGGAAGCAGGGAAGAATTCAGCACAGACACACTTGGCTGCAGTGGGAGCACAAAGCTTCCAGGACACTGAGCTCTGCCCTCCCCAGTGTCCCTTTTCAATGGCAGCAAGTTTGGGGTGAAGAAAGGCAAAAAAAACCTTCTAGTGAGAGATAATTTGGGGAAGTTTAAGTGCTGCTTTCCCAGGTGGCTGCAAAGGAAGCAGAGCTCTGACTCTGGGAGAGGCACTGGGCTCATCCTCAGCCTGCCTGGAGAATGGGACCTGAACACAAAACTGGAATAACCCCAGAGCATCAGGGACAGCACCCCGGATTTAAAACCCCCCCAGGGAGCACCAAGGAACCTCCTTTTTGGGCAGGTTCAGCTCTCTGAATTTCACAGCCCCCATCTCCTCTCAGCTCCCCCAGGGCCTGCACACTGCGTTTGTCAGGAAAAGCAGATTTCTGGAATCTGGGCTCCCTTCCAGGCCCCACTGGTGTGCAGCCAAGCTGAAAACCATCCCAGCACACGAGGGAAGCTGCTGCAGGCCCTTTGTGTGCTGGGGACAGCTTTTGGGAAGGGCACAAGAGCTCTGTGCTGCTGCACATCCAAGGGGAATCACAGAATTCTCAGGCTCTGGGGGATGAGGGCTCAAGGAACACAAATCAGAGATATCAGCAGCACCTCTTGGGGCTGGAATGTCAGCCCAGTGTCCCTGCATGGCCAAATCCCCCAGAAATGCCATTTCAGAGGGATGGCTGTGCTGAAATCCATCCCTGCAGGGCCTGGGACGAGCCAGCAGTGCAAGAGTAGCCTCGGGTGACACAGAGCCCTCCTTGCAAACCAGAAAAAAAAAAAGGAGAAAGCTGCCAGCATCCTTCAGGGATGTGCACAGCATCCTTCAGGGATGTGCCCTCCTTGCAAACAAGAGAAAAAAAGAAAAGGAGAAAGCTGCCAGCATCCTTCAGGGATGTGCACAGCATCCTTCAGGGATGTGCCCTCCTTGCAAACAAGAGAAAAAAGAAAAGGAGAAAGCTGCCAGCATCCTTCAGGGATGTGCACAGCATCCTTCAGGGATGTGCACAGCATCCTTCAGGGATGTGCCCTCCTTGCAAACAAGAGAAAAAAAGAAAAGGAGAAAGCTGCCAGCATCCTTCAGGGATGTGCACAGCAAGGTGAAATGCCAAGGTGTCACAGCTGTGCCTGCAAACACGGATTTTAAGGACACCAGTGCACATTATTTGTGTGGCCAGTGGCACTTCCATCAGCCCCAAAGGGATTTCACTGCCTGCAGGCCAAGGGTGAGGACTGTGTGCCCAAACTCGGAGGTTCTGAACTGAGGATCCAAAAAACTGATGGGTTTTCCAAGGATTGTTCCTCTTGTCAAGCCCTGGCCAAATTCTGATGCAAACAGCTTTTATAAACCCTCTGCATTTCCTCTCTGGGCACAGCTGTTCCTACCCTGCCCTCCACTCAGGCTCAAGGAGTGGCAGTGATAAGATCAAAGCCCTCAGAAAGTGTTAAAGATGGTTATAAATGATGATTTTAAGCCATCTGTGTTCTAGCAGCATCCTTGTTTATCACTTGAGTAAGTATGTAAATATCTTTTCAAGTGCATCTACTTCAAGCATCCACAGCCAAGTAAGGCAGAGTGGTCTGACAGGAGAACATTCATGCAAAACTTTGGAATTCAGGCCTTTTCTGTAAGAAAATCCCATGTGACATCACTTGGCAGGAGGGGGCAGTGCAAACTGAGGTGAGAAAGAAATTCGCCCCAAAACAAAGGTGAAATATTTAGCCCCTGGTAATTAGTGAATCAGCAATCAGGGACGGATGGAAAATTGCATTTTAGGCAACAAGGAGAACATGGCCTTGCTCACACTTACCCCCTGCACAGATGCTGGAGGGCTCTGCTGCCAGGATCTCTATGCAGGACTTCTTCAAAATCTGCAAGAGGCAAAAGGTGAAATCCCTCAGCCTTGTTTCCACAGAGACACAGCCACGAAAACAAACCTTGAACCCAGCAGAGCAATCTGCTTTGGTGGCAGCTCCTGAATTCCCACTCTAAACCCCCCAGGCAGGTGGCACTGCCCTCCTTGAGCTGTGCCAAGGTCAGGGTGCCAGGCTGTCCCCTGTCCCAGGGCTTTGTGCCCTGGATTCTGCAATAATTCTAAAATTATTTGTGATTATCTGCAGCCCCCAGGTGCTCCCAGGGCTGCATCAGTGCCCTCCCTGGATTCTGCAATAATTCTAAAATTATTTATGACTATCTGCAGCCCCCAGGTGCTCCCAGGGCTGCATCAGTGCCCTCCCTGGATTCTGCAATAATTCTGAAATTATTTATGACTATCTGCAGCCCCCAGGTGCTCCCAGGGCTGCATCAGTGCCCTCCCTGGATTCTGCAATAATTCTAAAATTATTTATGACTATCTGCAGCCCCCAGGTGCTCCCAGGGCTGCATCAGTGCCCTCCCTGGATTCTGCAATAATTCTGAAATTATTTGTGATTATCTGCAGCCCCCAGGTGCTCCCAGGGCTGCATCAGTGCTCTCCCTGGATTCTGCAATAATTCTAAAATTATTTGTGATTATCTGCAGCCCCCAGGCACTCCCAGGGCTGCATCAGTGCCCTCCCTGGATTCTGCAATAATTCTAAAATTATTTGTGATTATCTGCAGCCCCCAGGTGCTCCCAGGGCTGCATCAGTGCCCTCCCTGGATTCTGCAATAATTCTAAAATTATTTGTGATTATCTGCAGCCCCCAGGTGCTCCCAGGGCTCTGGGGACACCATCAGTGCCCTCCCTGGATTCTGCAATAATTCTGAAATTATTTATGACTATCTGCAGCCCCCAAGTACTCCCAGGGCTGTGAAGACCATCAGTGCCCTCCCTGGATTCTGCAATAATTCTAAAATTATTTGTGATTATCTGCAGCCCCCAGGTGCTCCCAGGGCTGCATCAGTGCCCTCCCTGGATTCTGCAATAATTCTAAAATTATTTGTGATTATCTGCAGCCCCCAGGCACTCCCAGGGCTGCATCAGTGCCCTCCCTGGATTCTGCAATAATTCTAAAATTATTTGTGATTATCTGCAGCCCCCAGGTGCTCCCAGGGCTGTGGAGACACCATCAGTGCCCTCCCTGGGCAGCCCCCAAAGCTCCACTCCAACACCTCCAGTTTAAGCTGAACTGTTCAGCTTTGCCCTAAATCATCCCAGGAATTCCCACAGAGCCCTCCAGCCCCACCCCAGGGGCTGGGATTTCTGTTTGAGCCTGATTTATGTGAGCTCACCCGAGGGCATCCCCGAGGCTGCTCAGACCAAGCACAGACAATTCTCCTCCATTTAAGCCAGGCTTAACAGAGCAGAGTCTTTGCGAGGGCTGGCCCTGGCTTTAAGAACTTTTTGCAGCGATTTGCTTGGCTCAGGCTTGGCTCTCAGGGCAGGGGATTTATTTATTACTATTTATTATTTATTAATTATTTATTATGCTGTTGCCTGCCCTGCAGAGCAGCCCCAGCTCCTCCTGCCCAGCCAGAGCTGGGGGGGCTCAGCCCCAGCCCCTGCTCGAGGGGACACCCAGCAAAACTCAGCTCAGCTCCAAGAGGCAAGCAAATGTCAGCCAAGCATCCTTTGGTGACTCAAATCCAGCACGAAAACTATTTTCCCAACTTTAAATTGAAACATCTGTAAGGAATGAACAGCAACCGATACAATAAACCCTGTAAGGAAAAGAGAATTTTTTTTGTTGTTGTTGTTTTCTCCACAGTCACAGCTCCCTGCCTCAAATTGCAAAAGCTACTCACAGAGCCAGGCTTTGCTTTTTAAAACATTTAAACAGAAGTTTGAAGTTTTAAAACATTTAGATGGAAGTTTTACTCAGAAAGGAGGGCTGAAGGATGGTCTGAGCTGGTGGCAGCCTGACAGGTGAGGAGAGAGGAGGTTTGCAGCAACAAGGTTTTACAGGAACTGTCAAGTGGAAAAAAAGAGAAAGTCAACAGCTGAGAACAGCACTGAGAAGAATTTAAAATAGAGGAATTTAAAATAGACAGAATAAGGAAAAACACAGAGAAGGTAAAATACAATCAGCACTTTTTTAATGAAGTAAAACCCCACATGATTAAATTTGAGATTAATGACTTTGCTCAGCTATTTACAAACATTCCTGCTAGCTGGGAGGGGGCAAGAGCAGGTGTCTCAACTGGAGGATGCAGATCTCCCAGTCCAGTCTAATCCCTTTACATGACTATAAAACCAGCCCTTAAACACTTCCACGGTGCCAATGGCAATATTTATTTTGATTTAGATTAAGTTTCCAATGTTCCAAGCACACACCCTTACTTAAAGTGAACACCAGGCAGAATTACTGCAAAAGGCAGAACCATTGCAAAAAAACCAAACCCAAACCTTTGTGTCTCCTCCTCATTAAACAAGACACTCAAAAAAAAAGGATTCAAAGCCTTCAGGTGAGCCTGACTCACCTCCCTCTCTGCCAGGTGAGGCCCAGGAGGTCACTGGGCCCTTTTGGAGCCCAAGGCAAGAAGGGCAGTGAAATTCTGCAGCTGCTGGAAGCTTCCACTCGACATCCTGCTCACAGGGAGCACCCAGCCAGATCCCTGCACATCTCAGACATCCTTCCCCCCAAATCTGGGAATTCCAGCCAGCAAACAGGATGCTGAAGTGTCCTAGAAGGTTGCTGCCTAATTAGTGTCAGTGTTAATGACCTGCAGTGTGATGCCAGGTGCTCATTAGCAAGCTCTGTTCAATTACTGAGGGCCAAAATCTGCTGCCAATTACAAACCAGCCATTTATTTATGGAGTGTTTCCTGTCCAGTAACAGCCACGAGAGCTAAGTGAAAGAAATAAGTAAAATAAATACCTTCAGGTCCTTCTTAAAGATGCATTTGGGGGAAGAAAGGAGCAGAGAGCTGATCATACACCATTAAAATTAACAAGGAGCACTGTGCAGAGGGGGTTATCAGCTGGTAAACATGTCCTGTGTCCTGTGGGGAATCTGCACTTGCAGGAATGCCTGGAATGAACTCCCTCATCCCTATCCCCACTCAGGGGTCTCAGCCCTGCTCCTGCTCCAGTGAGGTCTGGACAGACAGCTCAGGGTGGGCACACAAAGCCATCAGCACGTTCCTCACAGTGTGCCCCAGGAAACACTTGTGTAGCAGGAGAATTCAGTGAATGTAACAGAATTCAGTGTATTCAGTGCATTTGTGTAACAGAATTCAGTGAATTCAGTGCATTTCAGTAACAGAATTCAGTGAATTCAGTGCATTTCAGTAACAGAATTCAGTGAAATCAGTACATTTCTGTAACAATTCAGTGAATTCAGTGCATTTGTGTAAGAGGAGAATTCAGTGCATTCAGTGCATTTCTGTAACAGAATTCAGTGTATTCAGTACATTTGTGTAAGAGGAGAATTTCAGTGAATTCCCAAGCTAAAACTTCCTGAGCTGCCACATCAATCCTGAGCTGAGGCAGGAACTGGAAAACACTGAGAGCAGCTGAGCACCACTGCAAGAGGACCCAAAAGGAGCACAGACAGAAGTTAAACCTGAAAGGATGACCCAAAAGGAGCACAGAGAAGTTAAACCTGAAAGGATGACCCAAAAGGAGCACAGACAGAAGTTAAACCTGAAAGGATGACCCAAAAGGAGCACAGACAGAGGTTAAACCTGAAAGGATGACCCAAAAGGAGCACAGAGAAGTTAAACCTGAAAGGATGACCCAAAAGGAGCACAGAGAAGTTAAACCTGAAAGGATGAACCATTTCTGAATTCATACAGACACGAGCCAGTCCCAGACTCCTTCGTGCTGCCTCATTTCTCATCCATCACAGCTGCAGCTCCCAGACCCCTGGCCAAGGCTCCAGCCCTGAGATGAGCTCCAGGCTGGTGCCATGGTTTAACACACAGCAAAAATCAGGATTTTCCTGTCCCAAGAGCTGCTCCTCAGCCAGCTCCTGTCACAGCTCAAAGCAAGGTGATGACAGGATCCCACCCTGACTCTCACATTCCTTGCCTCCAGCACTCCTACCAAAGCCCTACTGGACAGGAGATTAGGTTGAATTTCAGGTTTTCTTCTAAGACTTGCTTCATTTGCGTTAAATTGACGGGTTGTGATCTTTTTCAGAACTTTTTCACAGCAAAGGAAAATTCAATAGAATAATTCAGTTCCTTGCATTTGTTTCCCAGCCTGCAGCAATCAGTCAAATCTGCTCCTGCTCCTGACAAACTCAAACCACTCAATCATTAGCAGGGGGAAGCTGGAGTTTCAGCAGTGGCTTTTGCATGATGAGGAAGAAAAAAAAAAATTGGTTTGCTTCATAAAAAAGTCACATTAGAACTGTGGGAGGGAAAGGACCATACCCCACTTCAAGAATTGTGTTTTTTAGACATGATCTCAGCGTGGGATTGGATTTTCCTCTCACTTTCCAGGGCTTGGAGGGGTCAGTCCCTGCTGGAACAGCAGGAGCAGATCTGCAGCTGCTCCCTCAGCCCCTCTGGCTCCCCAGCAAGGGAAGGGCAGGTGCTCAGGAACATTCCCAGCCCCACCACCCCAACAGCTGAGGCCAGCACTCCCAGCTCCCACCTCCTCCCTGCTCCAGAGGGGCTTCCAAGCCCACCTGCACACACAGAGGGTCAGGAAAACCCCAGGCAGACAAGGCAGGAGGGGAGAGCCAGGGCAGCTCGCCCCAAATCCCTGCAGAGCCAGGTGTGCACACCTCCTGAGCTGGTCCAGCCTCATCTCCCAGCTGCAGCTTCCCTTCCCCTGTCTCATCCTGTGCTCCAGCCTCTCTCCACGGGGCTCTGCATCCTTGCTGTGCCAGCTCCTGCACAGGATCTGGAGAAGTTTCCACATCCCAGCATCCTTCCACCATTAACACTCCCTGTGACCACAGCTGCTCCCAGCACAGGGGTGCTTTTGGCAAGGGGGAGAAAAGCAGGGAAGAGGGACCTGATTTTCCAGCTAGAACAGGAATCTGCAGATTGCTTGTTATTCTCTGGAGCGATTCATGCCCTCTTGCCATTCCTTTCACACACAAAACCACTTCCCTTCTGCAGGGCTCAGGTCACAGACCCAGCACTGCCCTGCCCTGTGGCCCTCCTTGCCAAGCTGGGAAATCTTGCCCCACTCAGCTGGAGCAGCTCTTGCCTGGAGGCTGAAATCCTGCTCAGCACAACTGGCAGGGGAGGCAGAGCTGGGATTCATTAAAAACAGCTGCAGGGGGAATGCAGGGCTGGGAAGCAAACCATTGCTTTGCTGTTGTTGTTGTGCTGCTTTCTGAAATGACAAGCAGCACCTGACTGTCCAAGAGAGCTCAGGCAGTAGATCCAGGCTCAGGCAGTGCCAGGAAAACCAATAAACCAGGATTGGGTTCCATTCCATGTGAGAGCAATGGGAAAACTGAGCCTGTGCTGAGGGAAGGGTTTTGCTGGAATTGCATTGTCCAAATAGTGTGTGACCACAGTAAACACAGAAATCTGAGCCCCCCAGAGAGTGCTCCCTGCCCAGCTCCATGCTGGAGCTCTCATCTGGGTTTTGTCACCCAAAATGAGAACACACAAATCCCCACAGAGGGATTTCCCATCCTTTGGAGCCAGGGGAAGCACCCAAATCAGCCCAGCCTCTGGAGCTCTCACATGCTGCTCCCAATCCCTGCAGGAAATGCCAGCTGATGCCTTCAGTTTTAACTTTTGTATTTTTCAGCTTCTGTGCTGTTTTAGTGAGCAGTGGCACCACAGGAACTGGGAACAGGGAAACCTGGGTACCTCAAAGCAGCATTTTAGCCCAGACCAAGGCAGGTTCCCTTGGACTGAGTGATTCAGTGAATTATTTTCCAGCAGGTTCTGGCAAACACAGGAAAACCAAACCTCAGGGTGACACCAAGAGTGAAACACTGGGGTGAAAATACTGAAAATACTCACAGAGTCTATGATGCCCTGCAGGGCCTCAAAGCCATCGTTGACAGGGAAGACATGATCTCTGCTGTCAGCAATCCGGGCCAGCTGCCACAGGGGGAGGAAAAGGAACAGAAATGCAAAGGGTGAGATCAATTAGGCTGCAGGCAGCTAATTAAGACTTCTCCAGATTAACTCGCTTGCAAATAAAACCCTCAAACGCTCAGCTGCTCTGTCTGGATTGCCACTGTACTGTGGTTTATTAAGCAGCAAAATGTTTGTCTTGTTAGCATGATTGGCTTTATAAAACTCCGTATCAGGGATCAGAAAGGACTTGGGGACAAGACAGAGTGTGGCTTTCACTGTACCCCAGGGGATAATGATCTTTAGGAAAGTTCATCATCAATGTTCACAGCTCATCCCTGCTGGGATTGCAGGCACAGCCATGCCATTCCAGCTCATTTTGTCACCACCTGAATGCCTTCAAGGAGCAGTTGTCTGGGCTCTGCTGCTTCAGGTCTGGTCTCTGTGACGTTTTTATCTCCTCTTGGCTTTTCCTGTGCCTTACTTTGGGTCACGCCAGTCTCTGGGTTTGATCCAAGGGAGGTTGTTCTAAACCCAGTGTGGTTTGACTCCTTTTCTAAAAGCTGAAAAACCTGGGAAAAGTCTTCCAGCCTCTGCCTGCGTGCAGTGGGGCTGTGCAGGTGCTCCACTCATTCAGAAAAATGTCAATTGTTGCCGTGTGAAATAGAATTCATGGACATACTAATATTCAAATGAGGAACTTAGAATTCAGACGAAACCCTGTGCAATATTTCCCACTAAGGAAGCTGATTTTACAGCATGGCTTTCCCCTGAAAGAAAAGCTGCACTGCAGCTGAAGGGTTTTATGGGGAAAAACACCCCCACATCTTCCTGCCTCCAGCTCAGACAATTTGCTGCTCCCCCTGTGCCTTTACCCTGGTTTTTTTTCCCCTCTTTTAGCAGGAGCAGCTGGGGCAGGCAGAGGGGCAGATTGAGACAGAAATGGCCAAACCCAACAGGACCCAGCCACGCCGGGTGCTCCAGACAGGAACAGGGGGAGAGGGAACCCCTGGAGGAGCCTGAGTAGGGGGCTCAGGGGGTTCAGGGAGTGGGGCAGGCTTTGCCAGGCTCTCACCTGGGTCTCGTTGAAGTCCTTCACCCCCACACAGTACACGGTGGCCCCCAGGTCCCGAGAGCGGTTGGCCTGCAGGGGACAGGAGGCACAGCACGGTCACCAACAGCCTGGGAACCCTCAAAAATCACAGGGATTTGGGAAAGCTGCAAAGGGCAGGCCTCAGGGATGGCAGAGCTGCACTTGGAGCTGAGCAGGAGCCGTAAGATTTGCCAGCAGAAAAGTTATATGAGATGGAGAAAGTAAGGACAAATAGAACAACGGTCTGTGCGTTAACTCTTGTCTAGAATAACTCCCTAAGCTGCAGAAAAGTATATCTAGCAAGATATTAGCAAGTTCTAAGCTTAATAATGGAGCTCTGTGCATTGTGTTTGAAGGCTCACAAGCAGGAATTGTATTCAAAATTAATTAAAATTAATTTTAATTAATTAAAATCAAACAAGCATTGTTTTAACCAAAGGTACACGTGCTTATAGCGGTTGGGTAGAACCACTGGCAATGTGCTTCTGCTTTGTGTGATTGGTCCAAAAAACTTTTAAAGCGAGTTGTAACACTGAGTTCTGTGTCTGCTGCCAGGGATGTGAGCTGCTGGCATCTTCCCATTGCCATAACCATGGAATGAGGCTGATGCTGGCAAATAAAACAGCTCCAGAGGTGTTCTCCCATCCCATCTGTGATTTGTACATAAACCCTGGCCAGCGATGAATGGTGCCCTGTGTGAGGCTTCCCCAGAGCTCCTAACCATAAATTCACCCTTTTTCTGTAGAATGAGCAAAGGGGGAGCCTAGCAGAAAAGCACCTGAAAAGTTTTCCTCCTCGATTGTCTAAAACCAGGTTTTATCTCCTGCCAGAGTTGCTGTTGTTTAGTAAAGCAACTCCCAGGTATTTGGGGGATTTTTAAAACTTAATTAGTTCACCTTCCTAGCTCCTCCAGCTTCCCAAGAGACGTCAGACAGGCTGAATCAATTTTCTTTTCCTCGTTTAGGGCACATCCCACATAACAGTGACCTAAAATGCTTTTGTGTGTTATTTCAGACAGGTGTGCCTGGCACCCAGAGGTGAGAGAGGCTCCATTCCACCTGCCCCAAAACTGCATCACTCCAGTGCTCACACAGCACCCTGAGCTGAAGGGAGAGCAGCCACGGGTTTGATTTTCCTGCTGCCTCACTGAAATTGCATTTACTGTTGCTCCAAATGCCTGGGTACGAGTGCAGTAATTTAATTGGATTTCAGCAGAACAAGAACACTTGACCTGACTGAAAACTCCTTCCCAGAAGAGCTGCTAGTGAGTCAGACTGAGTGGGAAGGCTGCAGCACTGCAAGTTCAACAGCAAAGAGCTTTTTGAGCAGAAAAGCATCATCCCAGTTTTACTCTGGGAAGCTCCAGCCCAAACACCTGGAGCAACTCACGGAGCAAGTTCAGGATCTCCTTCCACAGCCCAGAACAAAACAAATATAACACTGCTGACCTTTCAACTTGCTCACTCACCTCTAAAAGCAAACTTGTTTTTCTTGCGGATTTTTTATTTCAGAAGGGAAATAAAAAGAGATGAAGTGTAAGGACAGGAGCTGGAGATTCAGAATGTTTGCTGGTTTTACTCCACAAACCCATTCTTTTTGTTGTTATTGGATTTAATGCTGCACTTTGGACAGACTGAGAGGAAAAATTCTGTCCATAGCAAACCCATGCAGAAATTCCCTCTGCCAAGTTTAGGTCATCCTGGTTTGACTGGCAAGTGCCAGTTGTTCATCTCTGCAGGGAGGATGTCCAAAGCTCTCAGTGCTCACCCCTCTGTTTGACACTTTGCACAGTTCACTAATTTAATAAGATGTTGAGAATGCGTGCTTGAACCTCAGAGATATTTGTGGAAATGTCAGACTTGGTGAGCTGAAGGTTTTTTAATGTGACAGAAGCCACCACCCCCTTTTCTGCAGTCGTGACTTTGTGTGAGAGGGAAAAAAAATGAAAGTGAAAATATTCAGCATTTTCCCAGAGCAATGCAGTAAACACTGAAACTTTTCAGCTGTGAACAATTCCTTCTTCTGTGTTTATTTTTAACTGGAAGTTTTAACCCCTCTGCTTTCCCTGAACAGTCTCAGCTGGGGTGAGTCAGAGGCTGCTGCTGTCAGTGGTTATCCTTTGCATTCCTGTCTGCAGAGCACCAAAGTGGAGATTTCTCACCGGGGAAAAAAGGTTTTCCTCATCCTTTGCGTTCTGCAGCAAGCCCAGACATTGCAGTGTCTCCCTGACTACGAAGTGCAAGTCACTTACCTCCCTCTCAGAGTAGAAAAATAGATCCTCGTGGAGCTCTCCATCTGTCAAGGCAATGATGACACTGGCAGTTCTGTAACCTGAACACACAAACCTCCTTAGTGCCTGCCTTTGCTGTGCTGCTTGAACCACCCCAGGAAACATCCTGCCCACAGGGCACAGCCCTGCTGCTGCTTCAGGCCAGGGAGTGAGACTGCAGCCATCAAAAACCCAGTGCAATTTGCTCCTGGTTTTATTCAGCTCAAGAAATCCAGAGGGGCTTTTTCAGCTTGTGACAAAAAGCTCAGTTGGGATTTACACAAAGATGGTGGGGAAAGGGCCTGAAATCCTCAAGATTCCTGAGCTACATTTCAGGAACATCATTAAACCTTTGCAGCCTTCCCTTCCAAACCAGAAAGTTTTTACATCAATTACAGGGAAGGAAAGGACATTTTTCCAGTTGTCTGCACTTAGTGCTGGTTTTAATAATTGCTGGTTAAAAAAATCTTTTACCTAACAGCTTCTCCATGTATTTTTGTTTCAGAAGGAAGAAGAAATGGCTGCCTGAGCCCTCCAGAAAAAGTAAGGTGCCAATTTTGGTGAGGGTGGGAACCTGCAGCCAGCCTGGCTTCCCCCTTTTGGCCTGAAACACTTTAATTCCAGCTCCTCAAAGCTCCACTTGCTCTTTTTCCCTTTCAGCAATACTTCCCTGACTAACATCACATCCCTGCAAGAAGAGAGGCCACCCCACCCTTCCCACAGCAAAGCTGCATTTTAGATCTGTTAAAGTTTTCAGTCAAAAAGAAAGAGGAAAAAAAAACATTAAATGGGTCAAGAAGGGCTCTCACCGTGAACATTCTCGTAGTAAATCTGTTCACTTGCCTGAAATCAGACCAGAAGATTATCAGCAGTAAATCAACAACAGGATAATTGTGAATATAATAATTGTGAACAACAATTTGTGCAGCAGAAAGGAAGGGACAGCAGCAGTGGGGGTGTCACACCTGCAGCTCTGCTGTCTGGTTCTCAGAGCAGGGCTCTTGCCTGGGACTGCATTCCTGCAAGGTCCCAAAACCAGCCCCAGAGCTGTCTCCCACTCTGAAAACCCTACCCACTTTCATCCCTGAGAAACACCCTAGGCTAATATTCCCAAATATTCCTAAACATCACTGCTAAATATTCCTCAAGCTCCAGATCAATCATTCCAGCTGCAAATAAACCAACAGCTCTGCTCTTTCACCTGAGGCTCTGCTCTGTCATTTCAGTGGTGGGACAGCACTTTCAACAGCCCAAACCCCTCCCAAATCCCACGTGGGACAGAGGTGGGAGGGAGTGCAGGAGCTCAGCTTTAGAGAAACTCCTGAGCTGGTAAAATATATAAAAAACCTGCCCAGAGGAGAAGGCAATAAGGTCTGCAGTTACTTGGCCACCCCAGGTGTGAGCTGTGCCCTCAGCCCAGGTGGGACTGAGAGCTTCCCACCCCTCCTGGACACAGAGCCACTGCCTTCCCCTAAGCAGAAAAAGGCAGAAATAAAGAGAATTAGCAGAGTTTGCAGCTCCAGCACGGAGCCCTTGCAGCAAAGGGACAGGGTCCCACTCACCCACCGGGGAATTTCCACCCATCCCCAGTGCTGGACAGCTCCTGAGGGACAGAGAGCCTGCCCCAGTTACCCTCTCAAATCCTTCGTGCATGTACGTGTCCCCTCCTGGCAGCACCTTCTGCAGCTCCTCCAGGCCCTGGCGGATCTGCTCCCTGCAAGGAAGGCAGGCACTGTCAGGGACACTGAAAGCCACCAGGGTGTCCTGCCTGGCACTGTGACACCCAGCAGAAAGCCACCAGGGTGTCCTGGCACTATTACAGACAGCAGAAAGCCACCAGGGTGTCCTGGCACTGTGACACCCAGCAGAAAGCCACCAGGGTGTCCTGGCACTGTGACACCCAGCAGAAAGCCACCAGTGTGTCCTGGTACTGTGACACCCAGCAGAAAGCCACCAGGGTGTCCTGGCTGTGACACCCAGCAGAAAGCCACCAGGGTGTCCTGGCTGGCACTGTGACACCCAGCAGAAAGCCACCAGGGTGTCCTGGCTGGCACTGTGACACCCAGCAGAAAGCCACCAGGGTGTCCTGGCTGTGACACCCAGCAGAAAGCCACCAGGGTGTCCTGCAGCCAGCAGAGGTGGCTGAGGGACCCGGGGTGCCTGGCACGCAGGGCACAGAGGGGGAGCAGGAGTTACCCCGGTGTTTGCACAGGGTGGGAGCCTCCCCGAGGATGTGGAACACAGAGCTGTGCTCCCAGTGCTCCCAGTGCCTGGGGAAAGCAGCCCAGCAGCACCATCCCCGAGGGCAACATCCACACATTTCATACATTTCTTCCTAAATAAATATTCCCTGCTCAAAGCTCAGCAGCTGACTTGCACCTGGCTCCCTTTCCTCACACGTTTGCTGCCTTGAGCACCCAAACATCATCAGCCAGCTGCAGAAAATGGCACAGAGCGTGCTGGCACCTCCAGTTTGTGTGGAGCTGCATCTCCAGCTCCTGCTCCAGCTGTCTGGGAGCCTGAAGCCTTTCCCAAGGGATTACTGTGACTCAGGGTGTGTGGTTCAGCTCCTTCCAGGAGTGCCAGGCACAGTGGCAGACCAGGGCAGCGATTTGTTGTTGCTCTGAGTGACAGACACCAAACTCTGGAAGCCAAGCAAAGACCAGGAGCCCTCAAAGCAGGATAAAAGCCTGCAGTGTGGGGGGGTACCTGAGCAAACTGCTCGAACCTGTGGGCAGGGCCACACAGGTGTGCCAGGAGTCACTTTTTAACCCCTTCAGAAAGGGCAGTTGGTGTGCTCACACAGCCAGAGCTCACACTCAGAGGCTGGCTGCTGCAGGGCGTTGGCACTGCTCAGTCTGCACAGCAGAGACTCCCTGGGGAGCAAAGGCTGCTTTTACCTGAGTTATCAAACTTCCAAAAACCCATTTTTCCACCTGTGAGAGCCCAGGCTAGTCAGACACTCTCACAAGGTTCCTCCTCTCAGGGCAAACCAAAGCTGGGTGTAAAATGGAGCATTCCCTGTGATCCAAACTATTTCTGAGAGGTTAATACTGACATTTTCAAGTACGCAGCCAAAGTCATTAAAATTTGTCAGTCCAGACCCATTAGAGTTTTGCCAAAAGGAATGCTCAGCACCCTCAAATTCAGCTGAAACACCCCACAGAGACAGGGAAGCTCTCCCAGGTGAGAGAGGCCAGCACAGCCCCAGTAAAACCCAGCTGGCTCTGAGAGCAATCCCACAGCAATCCTGCTCCCAGCCAGCATTTCTGGGACAGCTGGGTAAATATGGAATACATTCCCACACGGGGAACATTTCAGTCTCAGAGCCTGAGCAGAAAGGAGATCCCTGCAGCGGGGTTTGCTCCCAGGGTGGGACAGCAAGAGGCAGGGAACAGGTTTTGCTTTGGCAGCCATGAAATAAATGTGGATTGTTCTTTTCATCCCTGTCACTGCAGAAAGTGGCAGGAGATGCTCAGGCTGCCTGGGTTTAAGGGCATTTTCAAGGCTGCTGTGAGTGTGCACTGCTCTGTAGGAAGGCAGCCAGCTTCCTCCCCATGGCAGCTGCTCTGGTATGTGATTTCAGACATCCAAGATGTAAAACACATGCTGACTTATACACTCCACACATGTGGGATGTATATTTTTGCTCCACGTGGCAATGAAGTTAACAGAGGAAGCGAGAGCGATTTAAGGACCTCATCCAGCTCTCCTTGGAAGTCAGAATAAAATAATAAAATTAAAGAAAAAAAATCCATCCTGTGGATTTTCCTGGGATTAACTTGGGGGTCCGTAAGGGGGTGGCAGGGACACGCTTCACAAACAAGGCAATCTGGTACTGCCAAAAAATCCACCCCAAACTCTCTTTGGCTGTGACACACCTTCAGACCTTCGAGGAAATCACATTCCCCTCTAGCCAGGAGTGTGGGTGTCACCTCTGCCTTCCAAGCCTGCTTTTATGGGAAGGGAGTTTCCCCTATCTGCAGGAGAAACTCCCAGAGGATGCTGCACAGGCACTGAGTCTGCTTCTCTGACAAAATCCTGAATCCCTGGGCAGTGCAGGCTCCCTCAAGGAAACCAGTGTGAGCTGAAACCCTGACTGAAGGACTTTTAGGAGTTGGAATTAAGCAGGGAACTTCTGCCCTGCTCTGCCCTGAGAGGTCTTAGCAGTGAGGATGGGCTCTACCAGTGCAGTTGGGAAGCACAGAGGTGCCACAACACGTTCCCTGTGGGATGGAAATCACTGAGGAGGGTGAAGGAAGCTCCAAGGACACAGAAGCTGCTGTTGACCTTTAAACCTCTCCTTACCTGTCTTCTGTTAACCTCATTAGAATTGTCCCTCTGGTTGAAAAAACAATGAAGGACATCCTCAGCTGAGGGCTGGGGGAGAGAAAAAAGTGAATTAATGAGGTGGTCAGAGCAGAGCTCTGTGTGTGTGACACAATCACACCCTGCCAGCCCAGTTACAGCTCAGCAGGATGAAAATGTGTTTTGCCCAGGGAAACCTTGGGGAACCCTTGTAAAGGATGCAGAGAACACTGCTATCACAGCCTTGGATTGTTAAAGCAGCAAAGGTTAAATGCATCCTGAGACAAGGCAGGGCTCGTGGTGTTTGTCACAACACATTCCGTGCCCTGTCCCCAGGGATTCCTCCTCCAGGGCCTGGAAGCCACGGCCACAGGCTCTCCCTGCAGCCCCAAACTCCTGCAGCTCAGGGACAGGAGGATTCCTGCCCCCCAGCTCTGACCCAGGGAAGGCAGGCAGGAATAAATGGAATTATTTCATCTGCCCCACTGCCCACAGAGCAGGAGGGGGGTCAGTGCAGGGTGGGAGGAAAGCCCCAGAGCCCTTTCTGCACCACATTCCCCACGGGAAGAGCAGGGACTGGGAGGCACTGGGAGCCCCCCGGGCCCTCCTTACCTGATGAACTTGCGGGCCAGGTGCTCCACAAAGTGATAGATCTCGTTCCAGTGGTGCAGGACGCTGCCTGACCTGGGGACACAAGGGTGACAGGGTCACTTCTCTGTCCCACATTGCTTCACTTTGCTCAACACCCACTGCCCCCGCTCTTCCTCCAGGGAGATCAAACTGGAATTGGCATTTCCTACTCGACTTTGAGAAGCAGGAATCATTCCCACTCCATGCAAGGCTTTGAGGCTGCCCTTGGCAGCAGCTTAGGGCAGTTAGGCTGGGCTTTAACAGAGCCTTAACCAAATAAACCCCCTGTGAGTGAGGAGCTGCCTCTCTGCACAATGTTTTAGATTAATTCCACCCACTCACTTCCAAACCATTGCACAGGGCTTTTAGCTCAAGTGTATTCTGAGAATTACATGCAGTTGGAGGAACAGATTATTAAACTCCTCCAGTGTTTCCACTGTGCCAGAGACTATGAGAAGTAAAACACCTTAGTCCACATCTCAGCTGCTCTGGTTAATTCTTTCACACCTCAGTTAAAGACAAAACAAACTAATTTTGCTCCTCAGGAGAATAAACCACGGGGTGCAATGGGGTTGGTTTATTCTTCTTTATGTTGTAAGAACGAGGAAAAAATTAGGTTAATCAGAATCTTTCAGCACAAAATGCCCCTTCTGGCATAAACACTTCTGTGAACGCTGGAATATTAATATTGGGAAAAAAATTTCTTTCCTAGAGTTGGAAAATAAATGTGTCATCACTTATTCAATTCATTGAGTACAATTAGAAATGTTTATAGGGGAAAGAACCATTCCAGCTTCAACAGAAACTTCACTGATCTGCAGCCTGAGGAAGAAAAGGTGAATGTTTGAGATGGTTTTTCACTTCCCAGGAAGGAAAGGTCAAGGAGCTGCTCTGAGCTGGCTCAGCTCTGGGGGTGTCAGTGGAGAGGCAGAGCAGGTCCCAGCCTGGATGCTCAGGGAATAAACCACAAGGTGCAATGCCATGGTTTATTGCTATTTATTATTATTTATTTAATGCCAGTGGAGAGGCAGAGCAGGTCTGCCTCAGGGAATAAAGCACAGGGTGCAATGCCATGGTTTATTGCTATTTATTATGATTTATTTAATGCCAGTGGAGAGGCAGAGCAGGTCCCAGCCTGGCTGCTCAGGGAATAAACCACAGGGTGCAATGCCATGGTTTATTGCTATTTATTATTATTTATTTAATAATAATAACAAATGCTGCACCTGCAGAGGAGCACGCAGAGCTCATCCTGGGGGTCCCAGACATTTCCTGCCCCTTCCCCCACAGCTGCTTTCCATTCTCAGCCATTCCCTCCTGCTCCACAATTCCTGGAGCTCCTTTCCCTGCGTGACCCCCCTCTGTCCATGCAGAGATGACATTTACCTATGGGGCTGTGCAGCATCTCTTTATTGAGCTCTTCAAAAAAAAAACCACACACCAGCCCAAATGAGGACCTTTGCTCAGGTACAAAAAAATCCAGGCTCTGTGCAAAACCTCTGACCCTGTGCCTTGCTGCACAAAGGACTGGAGCCCAAAAGCATCACTTTTGATGAGTTTAAGGTGCCTTCCAGACACCCAGCATCAGCAGCAGGTGCTCTCAGTGCTGAATTCTTCCTTCCTTTCTTTCCTCAGACCAGGACGAGGCACGATGGCTTCCTCCCCACACAAATGTTTATCAAGGAGGAGCAAAGGAACACCAAAGAGCAAAGCTCTTGATAAACCAGTCAAGAGGGAAAATTGGCATCATAAGAGGTGAGGGGTGACACACAGCAGGACTTGCTCTCAGACAGGAAACTCAAACCCTGCTGCGTGCAAACCCCAAATTGAGAGAACAGAGACAGAGCTCAGCCCCAGGTGCAAATTCCCCTTGGATGGATGGGATAACTCAGAGAGCTTGAATTCCACAGGCACTCCAGGCACAAATAATTTCCTAGAACTGGCCTGGAAAAGAAATATTTATTGTCTTTAGGTGATGAGGCATAAAAATCACTTGACTTGATAGCAAGGGTCACATCAGTCTCCAGAAGACACGGAGAGCAAGGCTTGGTTAATCAGAAACCAATTAATCCTTGCTTCAGTGAACCAAATGTCACTTTAGACCATACATTCACCTCCCAAAATGAAGGTTCACTCTTTTGCTGAGCACACATTGTCCTTCCTGCACAGCCATTCCCACCTGGGCCAGACAGCTCAGCCTGCCTGGAGTCCTTTTCTCCCTCTCCTGTCAGGGGCCAGAAATTCCCAGGCCTGCACTTAGGAAAAAACACTCCTTGTAAATAAAATGCATTTTCTGAATCACACTTCTGACTTCTCACGTTCTTCACTCGGCCTAAAATGGACAAAGCCAACACAAACAGCAAAAATGGACAAACCAACATAACCAGGAAAAATGGACAAACCAACATAAACAGGAAAAATGGACAGAACCAACACAAACAGCAAAAATGGACAAAACCAACACAAACAGGAAAAATGGACAGAACCAACACAAACGGCAAAAATGGACAAACCAACATAAACAGGAAAAATGGACAAACCAACACAACCAGCAAAAATGGACAAAACCAACACAACCAGGCTTTCTGCAGCCAGTGCAAAGCTCACAAAAGCAGCACCAGCTCAGTGCCCACCTCCCCGAGCTGTGTCATCCAGCAGCCACACTCTAAAAGACACTTCCTTTGCACAGTGAGGCAGGCCAAGAACTCTGAGTAGCGTGAGTATTTCTAAAGTCCAACTGTAAGATAAGAAAAGCCAATTTTCAAATAGTTCTCTCCTCATATTCCCAGAAGGAACAGGATGATCAGCGAGCCAGGGCTTTGCAGCTGAATGGCTGATGCTTTAAACTTGCAATTTAAGAAAAGACTCATCCTGAGGATGCCAGAATCTCTTCTGGAGAAGGGCCCAATAAATGGAAATTAAACCCAAGTGAACCATTCTCTTTAACAAGAGAGTGAGACATTCAGTGGCCATCTCCAGAGTTTTGTACCCCTAAGGGGAATGCAGGTGTGGAGAGAGACACTGCAGTGGCTCCTGCCCTTCAGCAGGTGCCCTCCTCCTCCTCCTCACTGGGACAAGGTGCTCCAGAACCCAAAGCTGCAGCAGCTCAAGCCTCCCCAGCCTTGGTCCTCCTTGCACTTTTTAGACTCCACTTTTCCATTTCTGCTGTTGCACCTCTCGGAGGAGCTGTGGGTTTATCCAGGTCACCATCCAGAAGGGTCACAGAATGAAGCCCACACTCCTACACCAGACCTCACGTGGGTGAAGTGCTCTGCAGCTGGCAGGAGGACATGAAGACACTTGGTTCAGAGGCTGGTGTTGATCCAAAAATCTCCTTCAGCTTTCCTGGGTTTGGACTAACTCCCAGAGGTCTCGTGGCTCTCAGAGATGCCATTTACCTGAGAAGCTGTGCAGCATCTCTTTATTGAGCTCTTCAGAAATAACACAAACGAGCCCCAAAGCATCCTCTGCCTTCCCAGATCCTGCAGGAGCAGTTCTGAGAGGCCTCCAGAGCACAGAGGCTCTGAGAGGTGATGCAATCCTTGGAGGAAACGCTGTTATCTCGTGCCACACTCCACACCAGACAGCTCACTGCCAAACCCTGCAGGTCACAGACCCACAGGGGCTCAGGTCAGAGCAGGACAAGCCTCCAAGCCCAGCCTCAGTCCAAGAACATTCCTCTCCTCCTGGCTGGCAGGGGGTATGCAAAAAAAAACCCAACTAATAAACAAGTAGCCATGACTTCATTTCTATTAATCAGCAGATAAAGTGCAGAGTGCTGCAGGCACACACGGTCCTGGCTGGAAGGGAGCTCCTGCCCATTCCTTTCACCAGGAATGCTCATCCCAGAGGCATCACTGGGTAAAAAACACATCCACAGGTCCTGACTGGCAGGGATTTCACACATGAGCTCAGCTCTCTGCAGTTGCCCGCCCTTGGCAGAATTGGGAGTTAATTACGTTCCTTCAGGCAGAAAGGCACAAAAATGCACAAATTTCTCCACCCTGCCTTGCTGGCATCCCTCAGCCCTCATGCTAACAGAGAAAAATCATCCCTCCACATCCTTGCAAGCTCCTGCCACCCTAACCAGATGCACACCTTGCTCTGGGTGCAGGCCTGATGCTGGGAAAATCCCAAATATTCCAGCTGTGCTGGGAGAGGGGAGGTTTGGGCACCCTGTCAGCTTGGGGTGGTCACAGTCAGCAGTAATCAATCACACTGAGAATATTTTTACAAAAAATGGACAATTTGTCAGCAAGGGCAAACGTTTGGGCTTTTTAGCAACATCTCACTGCTTTCCTCATTGTTCTGTACCTGAATTTGCACCCTGTGTTAATTCCTTGGCACCAACTCCTCCAGCGTGTGGAGCCTGAGCCCACAAATCCCCTCAGCACCACAGAACACAAAAGGAGAGACCACCCTGGACCAGCCAGTAAGCCAGGCCTAAATTCCACAGCACTGGGCTTGTCTTGGTGTGACCTTCACCCTGAGGAGCTCAGCAAAGAGGTGAGCACAGCAAAGAGGACACAACCCTAAACAGCAAACAGCTCCTCTAAAGGGCAAGCAGCACCTCCAAACAGCAAATTAAAGCTACTCCAAATAACTTAAAAGTACTCCAAATAACATAAAGCGACTCCAAAAACATAAAGCTTGAGTCTAAATTGAGCAAAATAGACACAGTTTGGGATTTTGCCATCAAAGGACAAGAGGCATGGTCTCTGGAAGGGTCCTCACCCAGGGCAGGGGGTGGAACCAGATGAGCTTTAGAGACCTCGCAGCTCAAACCATGCTGTGATTCCATCAAAGGGTTAAAGGAAATGTGATAACCAGCTCCACCACAGTAAATCTCTCACCAGTGGTTAAACAACCAGGTCCAGGGGTGCATTTTACTCAGGAACAGCTGAAAAGCCACAGTGCTCCTCCAAGGAAATTCTTACATCAGATCCTGTTCATTTCTGCACCAGAAATATCCCAGGAACAGGAATTCTGCAGCTGTCAGAGCAGGCTTTTGTTGGATACCTTGATACCTACACTGGGGCCAGCCTGCCTGCTTTAAAGCTTGTGTTTGCACCCAAATCCATCATCCTGTGAGGGAGGCTCAGAACTCATGGGTTTTATTGGGGGAGCAGCACAGAATTTGAATTAAGGACCTGCTGGAGTTGCATTAGCTCAGAGGTGTAACAGCACATCCACGAGATGGGAGAAATCCTTCAGTCCTGCTTCAGCTTCCAGGGAAATGCAGCTGACAAAAGCAGCACAAATCATGCTCTGGGCTTGTTTGGGTTCAGGCTTTTTCCTTTTGTAGCAATAGAGTTATTCCAATGAATAACTGAAAATGAATGAGCCAGGTAGATCTTTCCACTGAATAAAATAAATAAATCTTCCCCCTGGAGCATCAGGACCACTGGCACGCTGAAGCAGCCAGTGTCTCAGTGCTGGGTTTTACCCAGTATTTTGTAATAAAGGGTTATGTAATTCCAAGTCATTTACACTGATGGAATGTGGGAGCTACTGCAAAACACTCCAGAGGATCAGTCAGAAACTTTGTCTGCGAGTGCTTTTGGCAACTTGCAAATACTTTCCTGTCTCTGAAATTTATGGTTGTTCATGTCAGTGCCATGGCTCTGGCAGGCATCACCTCCACTATTTCCAAGCCTTTGGTTCAAAAGAACTGCTCTTGATCAAGAAAACCAGGACAACCATTTCAGCTAGTATTTTTTAAAGTTTTTGTTTTTCTTTTTTAATTGTTGTATTGCTTTGGTATGTAGCTTTCCAAAGCTCAGCACAAAATGATTCCACATTGCTCCATCCACATCTGCAAAAAGCAGCACTCCTACAGTGCCAAGGAGGTGACAGTGCCACAATTAGTGATGAAAAAGTGAGGCAGGAAGTTATCTTCAGCAACAACAGCTAAACACTCAAAATATGCATTTGATTAACTGAAGAAACAAAGAAAGTGTGACTCAGCTAGGGAAAAGAAAGCTCTTTAAATGAGGCTCTCGAGCTGCTCTCCATCCCAGCAGCTGAGTTCAGCCCCCTCCCAGGGGAGTAGCCCCTCTCTGGGCTGGTTTGTACCTGGAGCTGCTCAGGGGGCACAGGGGCAGGGACCCAGCTCGGGGCCACGAGCAGAGCTCCCTGCTCCTCTCAGCCCTGGAGTTGGTGCCTGCAGGAACAATTCTGCACATCCCAGCCCTGGAATTGGTGCTTGCAGGAACAATCCTGCACATCCCAGCCCTGGAATTGGTGCTTGCAGGAACAATTCTGCACATCCCAGCCCTGGAATTGGTGCTTGCAGGAACAATTCTGCACATCCCAGCCCTGGAATTGGTCTGTGTAGGAACAATCCTGCACTCCCTGCACATCCCAGCCCTGGAATTGGTGCTTGCAGGAACAATTCTGCACATCCCAGCTCTGGAATTGGTGCTTGCAGGAACAATTCTGCACATCCCAGCCCTGGAATTGGTGCCTGCAGGAACAATTCTGCACATCCCAACCCCTGGAATTGGTGCTTGCAGGAGCAATTCTGCACATCCCAGGTCTGGAATTGGTCTCTGCAGGAACAATCCTGCACATCCCAAGCCCTGGAATTAGTGCCTGCAGGAATAATTCTGCACTCCCTGCACATCCCAGCCCTGGAATTGGTGCTTGCAGGAACAATCCTGCACATCCCAGGTCTGGAATTGGTCTCTGCAGGAACAATCCTGCACATCCCAAGCCCTGGAATTAGTGCCTGCAGGAATAATTCTGCACTCCCTGCACATCCCAGCCCTGGAGTTGGTCTCTGCAGGAACAATCCTGCACCCCCAGCTCTCGGGGGAGCCCCAGGCTCCCCGGCTCGGGGGGAAGGCAGAGGGGTCCCGGGTGCTGCCCTGCTCCCAGGCACTGCCTGAAGAAACTCGAGAGCCCACTCGAGCTCAGCACACACAAAGCTCCCACCCTGGGACAGTCTGTAACGATGTGATCACAGAAGAACAAAGGGATTTAGGCACGGGACCTACTAAAGAGTTATCACAACAACAACAGAGCAAGAGTCGGGAGCTGCAGAGGTCCCCTGGGGACACAGTGACTCCTACAAAACCCAAATCCAAAGGAAACCTCCTCGGTACCAGCCCGTGCCCAGGGAAAGAGCTCAGTGGGAAAGAACAAAGCAGGACTGACTCACTTGTCCAGGATGAAATACAAATCGAATCCTCCGTAGCAGGCAGGGCCACCGTTCTCCCTCTTCCCGCCGTGCCCATCACAGGTGAGGGTAAAAACTGCGAGGAAGGCACACTGGAAGCCAAATCTCAAGATGCTTTGCTTTGCAATGGCCATTATATCCAGAGAGGAGGAGAAAAAGAAATCTCTTCTTCCGAGGCTCCTTTATTTCGCAGGTTTCTCCACAAAAGCCATTCAATAGCCTTTAAAAGGTAGAGATGTATATTGTATTCCTTAAAACTCCACTCGCAACAGTTGTCCACAGGAATTGCAAGACTTTTCCCCCTTGTTTCCCTCGCACTTCTGTTTCTTGGTTTCAGATTTCAAGATGCACAATACTGTATTTCACTTTTTTTTTTTTTTTCTTTTTTTTTTTTTAAAGGGACTTGACCCTCAGTCTCCCTCGCAGCTCTGGGAAAGCAGCACCATTGTTTGCCAGGAGCAGCAGCAGCCTCCTCACAAATCTCGCTTTGTCACGGACTTCAGAAAATACAGGGAGGGTTTGTGGCTTCCCCCCCCCCCCTCCTTTAATTATTATTGTCGTTATTAAAGATGGCAAGCTCTGCTTTTCCTTAGCAAGAGAAGCTCAGAGAATGCCATCTCGTGGCCGCAACTGCAGCACGTTCACAGCTGCGCCGGGACTGAGCGCTCCCAGCACGGAATCCCAGCCTAGGCTGAGTTAGGACGGACCTAAAGCCCAGCCCATCCCACCCCTGCCCTGGCAGGGACACCTCCGGCTGTCCCAGGCTGCTCCAAACCCTGTCCAGCCTGGCCTTGGGCACTGCCAGGGATCCAAGGGAGCCACAGCTGCTCTGGGAATTCCATCCCACCCTCACAGGGAGGAATTCCTTCGCAACACCTGAGTTTAAAGACCTTTAGACTCTTGGGGCAGCTTCACAGGAGTGCAAAGCCATGCCAGGTTTCCTGC
The DNA here is from genome assembly GCF_017590135.1 of Pyrgilauda ruficollis. Lineage (NCBI taxonomy): Eukaryota > Metazoa > Chordata > Aves > Passeriformes > Passeridae > Pyrgilauda > Pyrgilauda ruficollis. The sequence continues at coordinate 1,648,194 of NW_024509544.1, forward strand.
CTGGCATTTTCTCACTCCTGAGGAGTGCTCAGCAGTGCCTGGGCTTATCAAAGCCTGCCCCAAATCACCACCCTCACCAAACTCAGTTCAACCTCTGAAGCCTAAACTCTCCCTTTCCAAGGGAACTGAGAGGGGAATGTAAATCCATCTACACTCACCTCCCCTGTCTCCTTCCACAAACAGCACCACAGGCTCCAAAAGCAGACAGGAGAGCTCACAAGGAGCACCATTCCCCTCTGAGGGAGCCCCTGTACCAGTAAAAGCTGAATTGGAGGTGCCAGGGGCTCCCAAATTTCCCTCCCAGACCCTCAGGCCACACCAACAACCCCAAATCCCCTAAGTGCCAACCCCTGGTGAGTGGAGCAGCTTCAGTGGGGGTTTCAGGAGATGCAATGCCCTGCACTGCTCAAAGCATTACATTTGTCTTTAAAACATCCCTGAGCAAAGCTGGAGGAGGAGATCAGATTCTCTGTGTAGCTGTGGGGTCAGGGTGACACAAGGCCCAGGATTCCTTGGGGAAAAGCCAAGGAATGAAGCATCAGGTGGAGCTGTGAGTGCTCTGAGGTGGAGGGAGCTGCTGGCCAAGGGGAACACTGAGCTTCATCCTGAAATTCTGAATTCCTTCAGGACTAATCCTCGAGCGTGTATTTTTGTGTATTTATGATCTGGTAAGAGCAGCACCAACACTCCCGTGGGACACAGGAGGGGGGTTGGAATTTGTCTGCCCTTTCCCCCCACCCCCCAAAAAATGCCAGAAACAAAACCATGATGAAGATTGCAGGTTGTGTGTGAGAGACCTTGGGAAGGCTGAGTGTGTTCTAGTCAATAATGAGGTGTTTTAATTGCACACAGCTGTGCAAAGTCAAGCTCCAGCTGGTGCCTTTGGGTTTGGGAGCACCTTTGGGTGACTCTGGGGGTGTTTCCCTTTGGCTCCCAGGGGTCTGACGTGGCTGATGGGTAATGGCTTTTGTCAAATCTAAAAATCCCACTCCCTGTTTTCCAGGGGACCTCAGGAAGCTGTTACAGCACCGTGTGGAAACTCCCCACACTCCCAGCGTTATTCCCACAATGAAATTATCTCTGCACAGGAATTCCTGCCCGCTGCAGACACCTTGGAGTCCCTGCTGTGTCTCCAGGGCTGTCACTCAGCACAGCAGAGCTGGAAGTGGCAGCACTGCACTCTCCTGGGGCTGTGGCATTGCAGGCTCCTCTGGGTGGGATCGAGTGCCTTTTCCATCTCAGTTGTGCAACTCGAGGCTGACACTCAGTGGCCAAGAGGATTTCTTTCTTCCCTGGACTGCTGTAATTTTTCAAAGATTTGAGCAACAAGAATCCCAGCCTTGCTTTATGTTAGGGACAGAACTACTCTGTAAATCCCACAAAGGAGACTTCCCCTCCTCTAAAAAAAGAGAAATTCATTGTTTTTCACTTCTTTCTATCTGCCTTTTGTGCCCCCTAGATTTTTAATGTGAAGCATCTTTCCCCAGGCAGGGAGGGAAGGTTCTGCCTTGTTTGTGCCTTGCCCAGCTCTCTGGCTGTGCTGGGATGAAAAGAGCAGTGAAAGGGCTCAAATGGGGCAAAGTATTTTCGTGGAGGTGTTCTTAGATGAAAAAGTGTAGAGTAATGACAAACAGGCTGGAGTTATTCCATGATGAAGGAATTTAATTGAAAGCTCTGCTCACCAACTGATCTGTTCCAGTACTCAATCCTCAGGAAGGAACCTCTTGAAAGAAGAATGCCAGGGAATAACTCCAGCAGGGTTGGATTTGGGCAGCAGCTACGAGGCTGCTGCTGGAGCATCCCACGAGGCTCAGGAAAGGATTTACACAAAGTTATCATTGTGGCAGTAGGTGAGGGCCAGATATTGAAGGACATCGAGCTTGAGGCACGATCCGAGATTGGATTGGGGTTCTTCAAAAACAAGGAAAGAAAAACAATTACCACCAGACAGACTAAGATGCTGTTAAGTGCTCTGGGTTAAGTCAGCAGTCAGCTCTGAGCTGAAGGACAGAGGTGCTTAGAAACACCATGTTTATTGAGTGGGTATTTCAGGGGAGCTCAGTGTGGCCAAAACGCTCTGAGCCCAAAATTAAGCCCCATTAAGTTGTAAGGGTTTGGTGTGGGTCATTTATGGGGGCTGTGACCCCACCCTGTTCCAGTCCTGATCTGCAAATATGTCAAATTCTTTGTGCAGCTGCTGCAGCCCTGGCTTTCTGTGGGTTTTGAGGTGGAAGAGCAGCAATTGTGCATTGTTCATTCCCCCAGGAAACAAATGCCAGCTCACTCAGAGACAGAATTCCTTTGTTTGCACTCACCGTGAACTTCATAACCCACATAAGTTGAGAGCCCTCTGCACATGGAGAAGATGTCTGGTCCATATGATTCGAGGTCACGAATGGTTCTCCTGATGAGGGTGAATGTGATCTCCTTTGCAGGGGGTCTTGGACGGTTCTGGTTCTAAACATCAAACACCAGCATTCAGCAAGATCAGTGCCCTGCTCTGTTTAACTCCTAGTTCTAGTTGTCATAAACATTTTAAGAATAATCTAACTGAGCTACAACATTGGCCAATGGAAGCATCTGAACAAGGGTATTTCAATTTTCAAAAGCTGAAAGTTACATTGTTGTAAAATGTCGTTGAAATTGATAAAAATATCGAATTAATGGTGTGAAACCTGGTCTTTAAAGTACCTGTTGGTTTTGAAAATAGCAAGGTCTCACTTTGCATTAAGTACAACTTTCCAAGTAGCTGCTCCTTCTCAATCTTACCCTGATGTCTGCAGCCAGCTGGGGAAGTGCATCAAAGCTGGGCATCTCTGTTCTGTTCATTATGGAAACGTAGCAAGCTCTCTCTGGCAGCACTTTGGTTGCCATAAAGCCCTGTAAAATGAAGTTATTGACCACATGGAATTTAATCATTAACACTGGAATTTCATAAATATTTTTAAAAGTAAAAAACAGTTTTTACTGGATGTATGAGCCGCTCTCTGAACAAGAGACTGCACTCACTGTGTCATAGTTCCAGATGGTTTTCCAGTACTCATGGTTGGTCTTTTGCTCAATACTTGCCACCAGCCATTTCCTATTGAGGGTCATAATTTGGTAGCCTCCACTAATGGAGATTTTCTTGCTTACTTCAGTCTGTTGATGCTAGAAAAACAAATGAAAGAACACTTAGGCTTTCAAGTGATTTTCTCCCCAAGGCTTTAGAAAAATGAAAGATTCAAGGAGATCTCTGAAGCAGGGAACACAGAAAGAGCAGCATTGTGGAATTGTTCATTTGTACTCACATAATCAGCAAGGGCTGGAGTCAGAAGGCAGAATAAATGATGTGAGCCTCCCACCTTTTATTTGTTTTCAGAATTAGGTGTGGAAGGGCTGAATGCTGCAATAAAATTATTTTGTCGTTTGTTTCCCTGCTGCATGTCCCTGATAATTATTTCCTGGTGTAGCCACTTGATAAATGTGGGGATTGTACTTTTGGAAATTTTGATCTGCTGGAGTCTGATGATTATGAGGTGGGAATCTGTTGGTAGGCAAAAAAAAAAAAAAAAACGGTTTTATTGCCTCCTTCAGCAATGTCACATGTATGATGTTTCTCCTGCTCAAGCATAACCCCAGTGCCAGAGTGGTGTGAACTTTCATTGTGGTGCTCCTTGGAGCTTTTCTTGATGTTCTAATTTTTGGGATGGATTAAAGGAGGTAAGGATTTAGCTTTGTGGATTCCCAGCAGTGTTTCTCTCAATAAGGCATTGGCTGCTGTAGCCATGTTTTGGGGATTATTTCTCTTGGAGATCAGATTAAAGGGGAGATGGTTTGTGGCCTCAAAGGGGAGGCTGGGAAGGCCACAAGAGCCATCAGGGTTCTTGTGTCAGGCTTCACATTCAGGCTTTACCCCAGCTGGGAACTCTGAGAGGGAAACGTGGGAGTGACACTGCTTATATCAGGAATATTGGTTCCCTGACCCAGGCAGGGAACAAGGGATAATCACTCACCCCTGACAGCCTTGGAACATTAGCTACCTGTGCCACAGCCTGAGTGGAACAGGACCATTGTTAAAAACTCAGGACAGGCCAGGGTGGAAATCTCCTGGGAATTAAGGACAATCATCTCACCCTGACTCCACAAACAGCAGTGCTAGGTGGGGTCTTTGGGCTGCCCTGGACTGCAGTGGGCTCCTCAAGCTTCTCCTGTGGAGTGGGATGTCTCCTGGAGCTTGCAAAGCCTCAGGTTTGCAGTCAAAATTTGATTCCCTGAAGACTGGGCTGGCATTCCCCTCTCCTCGGGACTCAACCCTCACCCACAGAGAAATGCAAAGGCATTTGACCCCTTTCAGTGAACTCCAGGGGAATTTTTAACAGGTCCTTCTGCACACATAGATAGAGATGCAAACAGCTCCGGACCTGTGTGTGTGCATGAGGAGTGATTAGGGTATGAATGCTGCTATCTTCAATCTATATCTCAGTCTTTGTTGTAATTGTGGTAAACACTCTTGAATCACCTTGTAAATGAGTCAGTGTTTAAATGCTCTTAAACCCTTTGCACCCTCACCCTTTGCAGCCCTGGACCCTGTGTGTGCCATTCTGCAGTGGGATCCAGCTGAAGAGGATTTAAAGTATGCAGGAGAATTATTTGTTGTGATGATAAATTCATTTGTGTTAACTGTTGTGGACAATTTTTATCATGGAGACATTCCCTTGAATGTTGAATTGGTCCAAACTTTTATTTTAAAGGATTTTGATGAGGAGGATCTGAGTTCACATGGGGTCTCTCATGCCTCATGGTTCTCCTAAGCTCTAACTTTATGTGACTAACTTTATGTGACTTGCTGAGACTGTTGATTTGCCTCTGGGTGCTGAAGGAGAGAATATTGTCCTGTGGATGTGTCACGAGAGTGTGTGGCCCCTGGAACAGAGCCCTTCTCTCTTTCATGGTTCAGCATGTGGAGTTCCATCCCTGCCAAAAGGGAGATTTCTCCCCTGCAGTCCCACCCCTTTGGCATTGTGAACTTCAGTAGCCATGTAGGTGGTGAGTCCACTGCACATAGCCGTGATGTCTCTTCCGTAGGAGTTGAGGTTGCTGACCAATCCATTGGTGACAAAGGTGATCTTCTTGGTAGGTCTTCCAAGGCCAACCTGGTTCTAAAGAACAAATACCAGCATTCAGCAAGCTCAGTGCCAGCAGCTGGTTCCTGCTAGGGCTGTTCCTAGCTCAGGAAGGATGACTCAGGGCTGGGTGTTGGAGTCCCAACTGCCTTTAGGGACACCTTTCAGTCCCTGGGAGACTGTGGGACCAGTGGCAAGCCTTGAAGGCAGCTCCAAGGGCAGATGGTTTTGAGGGAGCCAAGGTGCAGGAGCCTGAGGGGAAGCGGCAGCACAAGGGAAGTGCTGAAGAGGAGAAGAGGAGTGCGGCCGCTCTGTGGAGCCAGAGCTCCTTCCAAGGCATGTGCTCAGTCACTGCCCTCGCCCCTCAGGGGCACCCGGGCTGTTGGCTGGCAGAAGTCTCCTCCTGATTCCCTTCTGCCCTACAGGTTTTCCTGCTATTGAAAATGTGGTTTTTTTACCAACTCAGTTGTAAGATTTCAAGGGAAGCTTGCGTTTAGCAAAGGTGAATATGCTGAATGCTAAGGTCATTTGTATAATGTCTGTGCTAATGTGGATGGCTGAACTAAAGAAACATGGTATATCTTCAAAAAGTTTGAAAGCTTACCAAAATATTTTTTCTACCAAATTGGAATATTTTTTCTTCCTCAATTAGATCTTCTGAAGAAAAAGCATTTTTCTAGACGTTGAGAATGAGACTTGCTGAAGCATACTTAGGAAATAATCTAAAGTCTTGGTTACTTAGGTAATATAAATAGTCAATTGAAATAATGATTTAAATAATTGTAAAAATAATCTAACTATTTGGGACTTGGACTCAAAATGAACCTGCACTAAAGGCATCCAAAAGTGCATACTGTAATTTCTGAAAGCCTTCAAATGATGTACCTGAAAAATATCACTGAAAATATCCATGAAAATAGCAATTAAACTGGCTTTTAATTTACCAGTTGGTTAAGAGGATTTTGAAAACAGCAGTGTTTCAGGCACAAAAAGCAATTTCAAATACAGTACAATATCACAAGCAACTGCTGACTTTGAATCTTACCTTGTTCTCTGAAGCATATCTGATGAGAGCATCAAAGGTGGGCATCTCATTTCTGTTCATGGTGGGAAATGTAGCACGTTCTCTCTTGCACCACTTTGGTTGCAATGATGTCCTGTAAAAAAAAAAAAACTTATTGAGCACTTGCAGTTTGGTTTTCCACCCAAAATGATGGGATAGATTCTGACTAACAAGATTAACAAATGCTGAGAGGTTCTACCCCTATTCTTGGAGTCTGGATGTTGAGAATACAGAAACATTCCCTGTCCCTGGGCCAGCTGTACCAAGGGCCAGTCTGCCAGTAAAGCTTTAGAAGGAGCCCCCTCCCTGCCACTCACCATGTTGTAGTTCCAGATGGTTTTCCAGGAGAACTGCTCGCTCCTCTGCTCGATAATCACCTCACGTGTCTGACTGCTGAGGGTCATGTTTTGGTAAACACAGGCACCAGAGAAATGGCAGTTGTTACCTGTCTGCTGGGACTGAAAAGCCAAGAGAAAGCAGATATTTAGCATTTGAAGAAAGACAGTGATGTCCCCAAATTTTCTGAAAAATCCCTGCTGCAATGGAAGAAGTGCTGGCTGCTGGGGAGTGCTGGCACTGCCCTCAGTCTTTTCCAAAGGACCCAGAATCAAGGCTGTGGTGTTGGGCAAAGGTTGTAAGAATTCTTTCTATTAATTCAGTGAATCCTTGCTGCATCTGACAGCTGCCATCTGGTGCCTTTAGAGGCTGATGCATGCTAGAGCACTGGCCAGAGTAAATGCATGTTCAAGATCCTGAACAGAAACCTCTGCTGACCCATTGCTCTGCTTCATCATCTGCACCCTCAGGCAGGAACCTCTCAAGAGAGGAGATGTCAGGCAAGAAGGACATCAGCACTGGCTTTGAGCAGCTTTGAACCCCCAAACTGGTTCAAGAAAGGTAAGAGCTAAGGTTTTCTCACCTGTCCATTACCATGGAAATTACCAGTGCAGTACTTCAGATCCACAACTCCCAGGACATCGAGGGTAATGCATGATCCCAGATTCAACTGGGGTCCTTGGGAAGCTGGAAAAGAAAAGAAAATTCACCATGAGCTGATGCCTAAGACCTTGGCTGACCTTCTAGCGAAGGGTGGTGGTGTTGCTCAGAGCACACCAGGTATGAATAGTTGCTGCTCTGGGAATGTTTGAGCTGTGCAAGGGACAGATTCTCTTGGAGTCCCCAGTGAGCACCAGCTCTTTGGCTCAGCCTGGAATGCTCACAAAGACCTGCTCTTGAACACCCTTGGGATTTTCCTGTGCAGAAATTGTGGCTCTGTTGCACATTGTCCTGAGAGTCCCAATGGCTGAGTATGGCATGGTGAGGCTGCTGTCAGTTCATGGGCCCAAACTCATTAAGCTTTACTGGAAAGGAACTGTAAGGTTTCGTTTTGATAATTTATGAGGCCTGTGACAACATCCTGTTCCAGTCCTGATCTGCAAAGATGTTGAACCATTTGTGCAACTGCTGAAACCCTTGGCTTCTGTGTGACTTGAGGTGGAAATGTAGCAATAGGTAATTCATCAGGAGAGAAAAAGGCCAGATCACTTAGAAACAGAATTCCTTTGCTTGCACTCACCGTGAACTTCATAAGCCTTGTAGGTGGTGAGTCCACTGCACATGGAGAAGACATCTGACCCATAAGACCGGAGGTTGTTCACCAATGAACTGGCAACAAAAATTATCTTCTTGGTCGGACTTCCAAAACCAATCTGATTCTAAACAAGAAATTACAGCAGTTAGCAAGATAATTGTCAGGAGCTGGTTCCTGCTAGGCACATTCCCTAGGGGAAAGGCTGTGGAATAGGGAGATGCTCTCCAAAAGTTTTTAGCACTTACACTTCAATCTTTCAGGCCTTGGGATTGTAAAGACCTTTTCTGTAAACCAGAACGAGTGCAGAAAGTTCCTACTTGAAATTCTGCACTCCACATGGCCAGAATGAAGAAACAATCACCTGGGCCAGCTGTACGAGCAGCCAGACTCCTTGGATTTTTTTCAAGCAGTCCCATCCCTGCCACTCACCGTGTTGTAGTTCCAGATGGTTTTCCAGGACCCGCTGAAGCTCCTTTGCTCAATGATTGCCACACGCCATTGCCTGTTGATGGTCACAATTTGGGACTGGCCACCAATGATGACTTGTGTGTTGTTGAAGATGCCGCCTTGCGTGTTGTTGAAGATGCCACCAGGAATCTGCTGAGACTAAAAAGCCAAGGGAAAGAAGACATGTCTTCTTCGAAGAAAGAGACAGTGATGTCACCAAAGCTACAGAAAAGTCCCTGCCACAATGGAAGAAGCGCTGCCTGCTGCGGAGTGCTGCCATGGCCCTCATTCTTTTCCAAAGGACCCGGAATCAAGGCTGTGGATTTGCGCAGAGACCGTAAGAATTCTTTCTTTGAATTCAGTGAATCCATGCTGCATCTGACAGCTGCTATCTGGTGCATTCAGAAATTGATCAGTGCAAGAGGGCTGGCCACAATTAATCCATGTTCAACATCCTGGATAGAAATCTCTGCTCACCCATGGCTCTGTTTCAGCATCTGCACCCTCAAGAAGGAACCTCTCAAAAGGGAAGATGCCAGGCATGAAGGGCTCAGGGTTGGCTCTGGGCAGCAGCTCGGAAACCCTCCCCCCATATTTGCTTCCAGAAAGGGAAGGGTAAGGTTTTCTCACTTGTCCATTGCCATTGCCAGTGCAGTACTTCAGATCCACAACTCCCAGGACATCGAGGGTAATGCAGGATCCCAGATTGACTTGGACTCCTTGGGAAGCAAGAAAGGAAGAAACAAAACCTTATGAGCTGATGCCTAAGACCTTGGCTG
>NW_024509545.1:0-539 GCF_017590135.1 Pyrgilauda ruficollis
TGTCCTCTCTCTGTCGCCGTCTCTGTCTCTTGGGGGGGGAGGTGACAATCCCGGGGGGGAACACATTTCACGGTGACACCGCGAGGGGCGGAACCATCGCGCGCAGCCGCGGGGGCGTGGAGGGAACTTCCGGTGCGGCACGCTCTCGGCGCATGCGCAGCCCTCCTTCCCCGCCGCCGCCGCCGCCGCCGCCATGTCGGCGCTGTGCGACCCCCCCGGCGCCGCCAGCCCCCCCCGGCCCCCGCTCAGGTACCGCGGGGGAGCCCCGGGATGGGGGAGGGAGGGACCCGGGACCCCCCGGGGCTGGGAGCGGCGACCCCCGGGGCTGAGCCCGAAATCTCCTCAGGGACCCCCGGAACCGGGCCCGACCCCCCCTCAGCGACCCCCGGGCCCGACCCCCCCTCAGGGACCCCCGGGTCCGACCCCTCCTCAGGGACCCCCGGAGCTGGGCCCGACCCCCCCTCAGCGACCCCCGGGCCCGACCCCCCCTCAGGGACCCCCGGGTCCGACCCCTCCTCAGGGACCCCCGGAGCTGGGCC
>NW_024509545.1:1840-2771 GCF_017590135.1 Pyrgilauda ruficollis
GGCGGCGGCGGCGAGGCGGGCGGCGCGGCGGGCGACAAGCGCGTGCCCAAGATCGCCTCGGTGGTGGGCATCCTGGGCCACCTGGCGTCGCGGCACGCCGGCAGCATCAAGCAGGAGCTGCTGAGGATGTTCCACGAGAGCCTGGGCTCGCCCCGCGAGCACCACAAGGCCACGGTGCCCTTCCTGCTGCAGCTGGCGCTGATGTCGCCCGCGCTGCTGGCCGCCGTCTCGCCCGAGCTGGTGGACTCGCTGAAGCCGCCGGTGCTCAACCAGCTGCACCAGCACTTCTCGGCCGTGCCCAGGGACGAGCTGGAGGGCGTGGTGGGCGTGGTGGTGCACCTGCTGTGCCACACCTCGGCCGGCGCGCTGCGGACGCTGCGCTTCCTGCTGGCCACGGCCGCGCCCGCCTCGGTGATCACGGCGCCGGGCCCGGCGCTGCACGAGGGCGTGCGCGAGGCCTGCGAGCGCCTGCTGCAGCTGCTGCTGCTGCACCTGCAGAAGCTGGTGCACGGCCGCGGCTCCGCCAGCCTGGCCGAGTGCCCGGCGCGCCCGGTGCCGTTCCTGGAGGCGCTGCGGCCGCACGTGCGCGAGCTGTGCCAGGACACGCTGCGGCTGGAGCGGCGCCGCTGCCTGTGGCAGCACCAGCTGCTGGCGCTGCTGGCGGTGCACTCGGCGCCGCACGGCGCGGCCGAGGCGCTCTTCTTCCTGCTGGCGCTGGCCCGCACGCCCGAGGAGCTGGCGCTGGCGCCGCAGCTGCACGCCGGTGTGCCAGGACACGCTGCGGCTGGAGCGGCGCCGCTGCCTGTGGCAGCACCAGCTGCTGGCGCTGCTGGCGGTGCACTCGGCGCCGCACGGCGCGGCCGAGGCGCTCTTCTTCCTGCTGGCGCTGGCCCGCACGCCCGAGGAGCTGGCGCTGGCGCCGCAGCTGCAC
>NW_024509545.1:4267-8361 GCF_017590135.1 Pyrgilauda ruficollis
GGGCTCAGGGGTGGTTTTGGGGGTCTGGGGGTGTCCAGAAGGTCCTGGAGGGGGTTTGGGGGTCCCTGGTGTGTTTTTGGGGGTCTCGGAAGGGTCTGGAGGAGTTCAGGAGGTCCCGGGGGTGTTTTCGGGGGTCCCGAGGGTCCTTAAGGGGTCCCGGGGGGTCCCTGGGCGTCCTTGGGGCTCCCGGAGCGCTCCTGCTCCCCGCCCTGTCAATCACCCGTCTGTCCCCGCCCATCCCTCACAACCGACCAATCACCGCCCTCTCTCTCGGGCCGCAGCCCCGCCCCTTCGACTCCCCATTCTCGGCTTGGTGGGCGGGGCCTCGCTCGTTCGCGACCAATCAACGCCGCGCTCGCTGGCGGGAGAGCGTCACTTCCGGCGGAAGCGGCGGCGGCCCCGAGGATGTTTTACCACGTGAGCGGCACCGGGGGGGTCACGTGCGGCACCGGGGGGTCACGTGCGGCACCGGGGGGTCACGTGACAGAGCGGGGAGGGGTCCCGGTGTCCCTTTGGGGGGGTCCCCTCCCTTGGGGGCCCTTCCGGGGGGTTCCCGGTAACTTCCGGTGGCTGCCGGTAACTTCCGGTGGCTGCCGGTGCCCTCAGATCTCCCTGGAGCACGAGATCCTCCTGCACCCGCGGTACTTCGGGCCCAACCTGCTGAACACCGTGAAGCAGAAGCTGTTCACCGAGGTGGAGGGGACCTGCACCGGGAAGTGAGCGCGGGGAACCGGGAGGGACCGGGGGGGACCGGGGGGAACCGGGAGGGAACCGGGGGGACCGGGGGAACGGAAATCCCGGAAAACGGGCCCCGAAAATCCCGGGGAAAACGGAAAATCCTCCCCCGGGACAGCGGAACTCCAGCCGGGAGAATGGCGGCATCCCGGGAGTCCCAAAAATGCCAAAAATGGCCCCAAAAAAACCAAAAATGCCAAAAACGGGCCCGAAAAAAACCCAAAAAAAAGTGGCCCCAAAAAACCAAAACAGAACGGCCCCAAAAAAACCCAAAACGGCCCCAAAAAACCCCCAAAAAGGCCAAAAATTGGCCCTCCCCCCCCAAAAAAAACAGCCCCAAAAAACCTAAAATGGCCCCAAAAAAACCCAAAAATGCCAAAAAAAAACGGCCCCAAAAAAACCCAAAACGACCCCAAAAAACCCCCAAAAATGACAAAAATTGGCCCTCCCCCCCCAAAAAAAACAGCCCCAAAAAACCTAAAATGGCCCCAAAAAAACCCAAAAATGCCAAAAAAAAACGGCCCCAAAAAAACCCAAAACGACCCCAAAAAACCCCCAAAAATGACAAAAATTGGCCCTCCCCCCCCAAAAAAAACAGCCCCAAAAAACCTAAAATGGCCCCAAAAAAACCCAAAAATGCCAAAAAAAAACGGCCCCAAAAAAACCCAAAACGACCCCAAAAAACCCCCAAAAATGACAAAAATTGGCCCTCCCCCCCCAAAAAAAACAGCCCCAAAAAACCTAAAATGGCCCCAAAAAAACCCAAAAATGCCAAAAAAAAACGGCCCCAAAAAAACCCAAAACGACCCCAAAAAACCCCCAAAAATGACAAAAATTGGCCCTCCCCCCCCAAAAAAAACAGCCCCAAAAAACCTAAAATGGCCCCAAAAAAACCCAAAAATGCCAAAAAAAAACGGCCCCAAAAAAACCCAAAACGACCCCAAAAAACCCCCAAAAATGACAAAAATTGGCCCTCCCCCCCCAAAAAAAACAGCCCCAAAAAACCTAAAATGGCCCCAAAAAAACCCAAAAATGCCAAAAAAAAACGGCCCCAAAAAAACCCAAAACGACCCCAAAAAACCCCCAAAAATGACAAAAATTGGCCCTCCCCCCCCAAAAAAAACAGCCCCAAAAAACCTAAAATGGCCCCAAAAAAACCCAAAAATGCCAAAAAAAAACGGCCCCAAAAAAACCCAAAACGACCCCAAAAAACCCCCAAAAATGACAAAAATTGGCCCTCCCCCCCCAAAAAAAACAGCCCCAAAAAACCTAAAATGGCCCCAAAAAAACCCAAAAATGCCAAAAAAAAACGGCCCCAAAAAAACCCAAAACGACCCCAAAAAACCCCCAAAAATGACAAAAATTGGCCCTCCCCCCCCAAAAAAAACAGCCCCAAAAAACCTAAAATGGCCCCAAAAAAACCCAAAAATGCCAAAAAAAAACGGCCCCAAAAAAACCCAAAACGACCCCAAAAAACCCCCAAAAATGACAAAAATTGGCCCTCCCCCCCCAAAAAAAACAGCCCCAAAAAACCTAAAATGGCCCCAAAAAAACCCAAAAATGCCAAAAAAAAACGGCCCCAAAAAAACCCAAAACGACCCCAAAAAACCCCCAAAAATGACAAAAATTGGCCCTCCCCCCCCAAAAAAAACAGCCCCAAAAAACCTAAAATGGCCCCAAAAAAACCCAAAAATGCCAAAAAAAAACGGCCCCAAAAAAACCCAAAACGACCCCAAAAAACCCCCAAAAATGACAAAAATTGGCCCTCCCCCCCCAAAAAAAACAGCCCCAAAAAACCTAAAATGGCCCCAAAAAAACCCAAAAATGCCAAAAAAAAACGGCCCCAAAAAAACCCAAAACGGCCCCAAAAAACCCCCAAAAATGCCAAAAATTGGCCCTCCCCCCCCAAAAAAAACAGCCCCAAAAAACCTAAAATGGCCCCAAAAAAACCCAAAAATGCCAAAAAAACGGCCCCAAAAAATCCACACTAAAACCCCAAATCCCTGAAAGAAACCCCAAATCCTCTCCAAATAAACCCAAAAAACCCCAATAAATCTGAATAAATTCCAATAAATCCCCAATAAATCCCAAAAAGCTCCCAATAAATCTCAATAAAACTCCAATAAATCTCCTTAAAGCCCCAATAAGTCCCAATAAATCCCAATAAATTCCAATAAAACCCCAATAAATTCAATATAAACCCAAATAAATAATACTAAACCCCAATAAAGCCGCAAGAAATTCTAATAAAATCCCAATAAAGCCCAATAAAACTCTAATAAATCCCAATAAATTGCAATAAATCCCCAATAAACCCCAATAAATCCCAATAAATCCAATAAAACCCCAATAAGTCCCCAATAAACCCCAATAAATCCCAATAAAACCCCAATAAACCCCAATAAACCCCAATAAATCCCCAATAAACCCCAATAAATCCCCAATAAATCCCCAATAAACCCCAATAAACCCCAATAAATCCCCAATAAACCCCAATAAATCCCCAATAAATCCCCAATAAACCCCAATAAACCCCAATAAATCCCCAATAAACCCCAATAAATCCAATTTAAACCCAATAAATCCCAATAAAACGCCAATAAACCCCAATAAATGCCAATAAAACCCAAATAAATCCCCAATAAATCCCGTTTCAGGTACGGGTTCGTCATCGCTGTCACCACCATCGATAACATCGGGGCCGGGGTGATCCAAACCCCAATAAACCCCAATAAATCCTCAATAAATCCCAGTAAAACCCCAATAAATCCAATAAAACCCCAATAAATCCAATATAAACCCCAATAAACCCCAATACATCCAATAAAACCCCAATAAACCCCAATAAATCCAATAAAACCCCAATAAATCCCGTTTCAGGTATGGATTTGTCATCGCAGTGACCACCATTGACAATATTGGAGCGGGGGTGATCCGAACCCCAATAAACCCCAACAAATCAAATAAAACCCCAATAAATCCCCAATAAATCCCAATAAAACCCCAATAAATCCCCAATAAATCCAATATAAACCCCAATAAATCCAATATAGACCCCAATAAATCCCCAATAAATCCAGTATAAACCCCAATAAACCCCAATAAATCCCCAATAAATCCCCAATAAACCCCAATACATCCCATAATAACCCCAATAAAACCCCAGTACATCCCATAATAACCCCGTTTCAGGTACGGGTTCGTCATCGCTGTCACCACCATCGACAACATCGGCGCCGGGGTGATCCAGCCGGGCCGGGGCTTCGTCCTGTACCCCGTGCGCTACAAGGCCATCGTGTTCCGGCCCTTCAAGGGAGAGGTGGTGGACGCCGTGGTCACCCAGGTCAACAAGGTCAGGG
>NW_024509546.1:0-555 GCF_017590135.1 Pyrgilauda ruficollis
GGAGGGGCCGGTTCGGCTCCCCCCCGTCTTGTGCGGGGATGAACGGGGGGGTCCGACCATTTCCGTCCAGCCCCCATCACCGGGGGCGGCCGGGTCGGCTTAGTTTGTGTTTAACTTAGCGTGGGCTGGGGGCGGTCTCGGTGCAGCAGTGTCCGGTGGGGGTCGCCGCACCCTTGCTGCTCCCCGGTTACCGGGAACCGGCACCGTCTGAGCCCACTGCGGGGATTTGGGATCAGGTCATCTCCGGCCGCCCTCCCGTTACCGGGAGGGGGCCGGATCGCCTCCCTTCGTGCCTACCGTAATGTGGGCGGGGGGCGGTCACCATGGAGCGGAGTCACCGGTGGGGTCTCCGCGCCCGTGCAGTTATGGGGTGCCGGAACCGGGACCGGCTGCACCCACTGTGGAGATAAGGGGGGGTTAGGTAATCCCCGGCCGCGTCCTGCACTTGGTTCGAGCTTACCTGAGTGCGGGCCGCGGGGGTCACCGCATCCTCCGTTGCCGGTCCTCCAGTGTCCATCGCCGCGATCCTCCGCTGTCCCGCCGCCCGGGCCCGGG
>NW_024509547.1:0-555 GCF_017590135.1 Pyrgilauda ruficollis
GCAGCTGCTCAGGGGCTGGTTCCCAGCATTTCCATCAAGTTCTGGATATCAGCATTAGAGAAATCCGCCATCTTGCCTTTGAAGGCATGTTAATTCTCAGTGTGGTTTTATCAGCTGTTGCTGGTTTCTTGTGTTTGTTTCTGCTGTGGGGTTTTCCATTTTGGAGAAGGGTTTGGCAGCTTTGACTCAGGCAGTGTCTGAGCCAGAGTTGGGCATCCACTGCCAAGCCCTGCAGGTGCCAGGGACCCAGTGAGCACTGCCCTATCCCCACACAGCTCTGGTGAAGGAACTGCCATGCAGCAACCTGAAACTTCATTAGAAAAGTCATATTCCCTAACTGAGGACTTGTGCTCTTGGTGCTGCTGTTTGAGCTTGCTGCCAGGAGCAGCTGCTTTTGGGGAGCTGCTCTGTAAAGACACCCTTCCCACTCCACAGCTGCCCTTTTTGGGAGGTCTGGATTGCACTTGATTTTCTGAGTTGGAATGCCCCAAAAGCTTTGTTTAGCTTGACTCTGTGTGGCGCAGCCATCACTCCTTCTTCCCTTCTGCCCAGCTC
>NW_024509548.1:0-555 GCF_017590135.1 Pyrgilauda ruficollis
CAAAATCCCCCAAAATCCACCCAAATTGACCCAAAATCCACCAAAAATCCCCCAAAATTCGCCCAAAATGAGCTTAAATTGACCAAAAATTACTTAAAATCCTAAAAAATTCACCCAAAAATGGCCCAAAAATCCACCTAAAAATCCCCCAAAATCCACTAAACACCCACAAAAACCCCAAAATTGACCCAAAATTACCCAAATCCCCCAAAAACCACCCAAATGACCCAAAATTCCCCCAAAAATCACCAAAAATGACCCAAAACCCCTCAAAATCCACCCAAAATGAGCTGAAAATCACCCAAAATCCACCCAAAATAAACTGAAAATGACCCAAAATTCACCAAAAATGACGCAAAATTCCCCCCAAAATGACCCAAAATCCCTCAAAATCCACCCAAAATGACCCAAAATCAATCCAATCTACCCAAAATCTACCCAAAAATCACCCCAAAATCCCCCCAAAAATCACCAAAAACGACCCAAAATCCACCCAAAATGACCCAAAATCAATCCAAAATGAGCTGCAAATGACCCAAAACCCCCCAAAATCCA
>NW_024509549.1:0-555 GCF_017590135.1 Pyrgilauda ruficollis
TGTCCCTTTGGTCATTTGGGGTCACCTTTGCTGGCTGTGTCCCCTCCCAACCCCTTGTGCACCCCTAATCTCCTCACTGGTGAGGTGAGGCAGTGACTCTGTTAAACAGCTTTTTCTGTTAAACCCTGCTCAGTGACAATGAAAACTTCCCTGTGCTATCAACACTGCCTTCAGCAGAAATCCTAAACAGCCTCATACTATGAAGAAAATAAACTTTATCCCAGAAAAAAACAAACCAAAACAAAAACTAAAAAACCCAAAACCCCAATCAACACAGGGATCATTTTGAAGTTAGATACTGAAATTTTAGCATTTGCATGCAAATCAGACATACCAGCTGGCACAGTGGTCCATGGGATGGAAGTCAGTGCAGCCAAGGATGTGCAGAATACTTGTCAGCTCACTCCAAAGTAGATTGTGCTGAACTGAGACTCTGGTCTTTACAGAGCACTGGTTATCTTCATGGAGCTATCTAAATTCACATTTTAATAGGAAGAGATCATGACAATACAGTCAATGGAGCAGATGAAGGAATCCATCTTATTTTTAAAGCAG
>NW_024509550.1:0-555 GCF_017590135.1 Pyrgilauda ruficollis
GTGTTCTACTCAGCATCTGCATTTCCCAGCAGCAACACTCCTTCCCACTCAAATTCATTCCCCACATAACATAGGCCCTGGCCTTATTTAGCTCCACACATCGGGTCACTGCCAAAATATTGAGCACTACTCAACCTCAGCAACATGCCCTGTCTGTCAACCCCACTCCAGGCCCCTGTACTTCCTCATCTTCCTTCACAATCATCACAAAAGATGTACAGATTGTCTAAACGCTCTTCCCAGCTACGTGATCTTCACCATCAATGCTTTGCTCTTTTTCAGTTACTCGGGTTGGAAATGTCACAGAGCTGCATGTTAGAATTCATAAAAATTCCGTGATTAGAGCTGTGACAGCTCTGATTCCAGTCCACACAGATTTATTTCTTCAAGAGAACACAAAAAGTGCCAAAGCACAAGAGCACTCACAGAGTGTCAGCCATGAGGGACAACTTGCACAGCATGAACTGGGTAAATCATGAAGGTTTTGGGGTGTTCATGCAGATATCAGAACAATCCACATTTGACATCAGGATGCACCATCTCTCCTGAGGCCAC
>NW_024509551.1:0-555 GCF_017590135.1 Pyrgilauda ruficollis
CTGCTCAGGTGTGTCACCCTCAGGAGGTCACAGCCCAGTGAGTGACAGCTCGGTGTCACCTCCCTGTGTCCCTCTGTGTGTCACCCTGTGTCACTCTGTGTCAGCCACACCCCCTTCGTGTCCATCTGTGTCCCCTCTGTGTCACCCCGTGTCACCCCCGTGTCCCCCAGCGCGACCTGCTCAGGTGTGTCACCCTCAGGAGGCCACAGCCCAGTGAGTGACAGCTCGGTGTCACCTCCCTGTGTCCCTCTGTGTGTCACCCTGTGTCACTCTGTGTCAGCCACACCCCCTGTCACCTGATCTGTGTTCTCCTCTGTGTCCCTTGTGTCACCTCATGCCCCCCTGTGTGTCCCTGTGTCTCTCCGTGTTCCCTCTGTGTCACCCCCGTGTCCCCCAGCGCGACCTGCTCAGGTGTGTCACCCTCAAGAGGCCACAGCCCAGTGAGTGGCAGCTTGGTGTCACCTCCCTGTGTCCCTCTGTGTGTCACCTGTGTCAGCCACAACCCTTTGTGTGTTCCTTTGTGTCCCTTCTGTGTCACCCTGTGTGTCCCTGTGT
>NW_024509552.1:0-853 GCF_017590135.1 Pyrgilauda ruficollis
TTTTGGGTCATTTTGGGTCATTTTTGGATTATTTTGTGTCATGTTTCTTCCTTTTTCGGTCATTTTTGGTTAATTTTGGGTCCTTTTTGGGTCATTTTTTGGACTTTTTTGTCAATTTTGGGTTAATTTTGGGTCATTTTGGGCCATTTTTGGTGAATTTTGGATGAATTTTGAGTCACTTTGGGTCATTTTTGGGTCACTTTGGGCCATTTTTGGGCCAGTTTTGGGCCATTTTTGGTTAATTTTGGGTCATTTTTTGTCAATTTTCGGTCATTTTTGGTCAATTTTTTGTTAATTTTGGGTGATTTTGGGTCATTTTTGGATTATTTTTGATAATTTTGGGTCATTTTTGTTGAATTTTGGATAAACTTTGTGTCCCTTTGGGTCATTTTTGGGCCATTTTTGGGTCATTTTGGGTCATTTTTTGTTAATTTTGGGTCATTTTTGGGGTTTTTTGGGTCATTTTGGGTCATTTTTGGATTATTTTTGATAATTTTGGGTCATTTTTGTTGAATTTTGGATAAACTTTGTGTCCCTTTGGGTCATTTTTGGGCCATTTTTGGGTCATTTTGGGTCATTTTTTGTTAATTTTGGGTCATTTTTGGGGTTTTTTGGGTCATTTTGGGTCATTTTTGGCTGATTTTGTGACTTTTGTCTCCCCTCCCCCAGAAGAGGCGCCGGAGCTGGAGCTGCCCCTCCCCCCCCGTGAGAAACTGGGGAAAATTCGGGAAAATTTGGGAAAAAATTGGGATTTTTGGGGGGAAATTCGGAAAAAATTGGGGAAATTTGGGGGGAAATTGAAGAATTTTGGGGAAAATTTGGGGGGATTTTGATAAAAATTGGGGAATTTTGG
>NW_024509553.1:0-554 GCF_017590135.1 Pyrgilauda ruficollis
ACTGGGGGGCACTGGGAGGGGTTGGGGGGTACTGGGAAGGACTGGGAGGGACTGGGATTATACTGGGAGAGTGCTGGGGGGCGCTGGGGGACACTGGGATTATACTGGGAGGTTACTGGGAAGGCACTGGGGGCACTGGGAGGGCACCGGTGGTCACTGGTGGTTACTGGTTTGCACTGGTTTGAACTGTCTGTCGCTGGTCCGTACTGGTCTATACCGGTTCATACTGGTCTGTACTGGTCCATACTGGTTTATACTGGTTTCATCTGGCGGTCGCTGGTTGTTACTGGTCTGTACCGGTCTATACTGGTTCATACTGGTCTATACTGGTTTGTACTGGTTTGCAGTGGTGATCGCTGGTCTATACCGGTCCGTACTGGTCTGTACTGGTCTGTGCTGGTCCGTACTGGTCTATGCTGGTCTGTGCCGGTCCGTACTGGTCCATACTGGTCCATACTGGTCTATACTGGTCTGTGCTGGTCTGTGCTGGTCTGTACCGGTCCGTACCATCTGTACCGGTCCGTACCGGTCCGTGCTGGTCCATACTGGTCTGT
>NW_024509554.1:0-554 GCF_017590135.1 Pyrgilauda ruficollis
TCTCACCTGAGCACAGGGACAGAATCCTCTCCCTCAAATGGACTGGAACACACCTGCACCAGCTACTGCTGTAGACACCCCATCCCTCACCCCCAGCAGGCTGTTCCAGCAGCTTTGCTGCTCAGGATTCATTATTTTACCCATTCTTGCTGTCTTTGACACAGCTTTATTTGCTCACAGTTTAACTCTGCGAGGTGGGACTGAGCAGTAAAGTTTGCTGTACAGAAGAAACCCCACCACGGGCTCATCATCAGTTTGCCTCTCCCAGATGAATCCATCCTGCTTTGGCCTCCCTGGGGAAGGCAGGGCTGTGGGGTGTCTGATCATCTACAGCTTCAGGACCTCAGGTATGTCCAGAAAGTCTCAAAAGCTTTCAATCCTTGGCATTGCAGAACCATCAGAAGGGACACATCCCAGCACTGCAAAGCAGGTGGAAATCAAAGGGAATAAAGTAATTACAAGTATTATGTACAGCCATTTTTGAGATACTAGAAGCCATTTCCATTTCTTTCCACATGTAGCTGCACTGGAATTATTTGTAACAGTACAGGTTT
>NW_024509555.1:0-554 GCF_017590135.1 Pyrgilauda ruficollis
AAAACAAATCAACATTTCTCTGCCTCAGTTTACACCTCAGAATGTAAATGTGATGCTCAAATACACTACATGTGCCTCAAGGTCTTCAAAAGCAGATCCAGCCCGTCAGGGGTGTTACCCACGCTGAAATTTCAGGAGACAGACAGTTTAGTTTTATCTCAGATTATTTGTTTGTTTCCCATCTCCTGTTTTAAAGTCTGGCAACCTGACCTTTTTTTTAAAAAAAATTAATTTATTCTGTTGCTATGGTGACAGCTCATGGGGTCAATCAGCAGCAGAAGAGGAAGGAACATCTTCCTGTAAGCAACTGCAGAAAGGCAACATTCTGTAGGTGCAACAATTAAGAAATTGGATTAGTTTTGAGGAAATTAATCCATACCCTCACAGTAAGAAGTCCAAATGAGGTTTAACTCCCTACAACATTTATTTCTGTCATCAGAGTGCACGTGGCTAAGGAAATGCAATCATCTGAGCCAAGCATCTGGATGCAGGTTCTCTCCCAGCCCTGGGGACAGGAGACTGCTGAGGTGGAGATGGGACAGAAGAGATGAAAT
>NW_024509556.1:0-1087 GCF_017590135.1 Pyrgilauda ruficollis
GTTAGGTATGAGACTGGAAATTTGGGGAGAGAAACGTGAGATTTGGGAAAAATGGGGAAAAATA
The DNA here is from genome assembly GCF_017590135.1 of Pyrgilauda ruficollis. Lineage (NCBI taxonomy): Eukaryota > Metazoa > Chordata > Aves > Passeriformes > Passeridae > Pyrgilauda > Pyrgilauda ruficollis. Next base: position 65 of record NW_024509556.1, read on the forward strand.
GTGAAATTTGGGAGAAAAATGGGTAAAAATCAGGGAAAAAACAGGGGAAAAATGGGGGGAAATGAGAAAATTGGGGGAAAATGGGGAAAAAAATGGGGGAAAAATGGGGAAAAAACAAGGGAAAACAGGAAAAAGGGGGGAATGGGGGAAAACGGGAAAATTGGGGAGAAAATTGGGAAATTTGGGGGAAAAAATGGGTAAAAACCAGGGGAAAACAAGAAAAATGGGGGGAAAATGGCTTTGTGTGTCAGGTGTGAGCCTGGATTGGGGGGAAAAACTGAAGATTTGGGGAAATTGGGGGAAAATTGGGGAAAAACTGGGCGAGAACGGGATTTGGGGACATTTGTGGGAAAAATGGGGAATTTCGGGGAAAATTTGGGGAAAATTTGGGGAAAATGGGATTTGGGGACGCCAGATCGGCCCCACCCCTCCCAGGCCACGCCCACCCCGCTTTCCCCACCCCTCGCGTTTCAGACCACGCCCCTTTCCCCTCATAGCCCCGCCCCCAGACACCAAACCACGCCCCTCCCGCTGTAGCCCCGCCCGGTGTGTAAAGCCCCGCCCCGGAAAAATGGGGAATTTCGGGGAAAATTTGGGGAAAATTTGGGGAAAATGGGATTTGGGGACGCCAGATCGGCCCCACCCCTCCCAGGCCACGCCCACCCCGCTTTCCCCACCCCTCGCGTTTCAGACCACGCCCCTTTTCCCTCATAGCCCCACCCCCAGACAGCAAACCACGCCCCTCCCGCTGTAGCCCCGCCCGTTGTGTAAAGCCCCGCCCCCTCCGGAGGCCACGCCCCCCCGGGGAAGCCCCGCCCACCTTTCTGCCGCACGGAGCACCAGACCAGGGCCCCGAGCAGCAGCAGCAGCAGGAAGACCAGCAGCGCCAAGGCCCCGCCCACCACGGCGAAAGGCCCCGCCCCCTGCGCCGCCACCACCGCGCCGGGGTCTGCGGGGGAGGGGGGAGGGGCTGTCAGTGCCCAGGTGTGCCCAGGTGTGAGCTCAGGTGCCCCCAGGTGTGCC
>NW_024509556.1:3050-5818 GCF_017590135.1 Pyrgilauda ruficollis
TTACCCCCCCCCAGCCCCTCCCAGTATAACCCAGTATAACCCAGTCCCCCTTTAACCCTTTCCCAGCCCCCCCCAGTATAACCCAGTATACCCCAGTGGCTCACACTGCACGTCCAGCTGGTATTGGGTGAGGCGGCGCTGGCCCCGCCCCAGGGCGGGGTTTGTGGCCTCGCAGGTGACGATGGCGCCGTGGTCGCGGCGCTCGGGGCGGAGCCGCAGCACCGAGCGCTGCCAGAACACCTTGCCGTCCTGCCGGAGGCTGCTGCGGCCTGGGGGGGGCAGGTGTGCCCAGGTGTGCCCCCAGGTGTGCACAGGTAACCCCAGGTGTGCACAGGTAACCCCCCAGGTACCCCCAGGTGTGCACAGATAACCCTAGGTGTGCCCAGGTAACCCCAGGTGTGCCCCCAGGTGTGCACAGGTAACCCCAGGTGTGCCCAGGTGTGCCCAGGTGTGTCTGACCCTGCTCAGGTGTGTCCCAGGTGTCTCTAACCCCATCCAGGTGTGCCCAGGTGTCTCTAACCCCACCCAGGTGTGTTATACCCATCCCCAACCCATCCCCAGGTGTGCCCAGGTGTGTCCCCAGGTGTGTCACACCTGTCCCCAGGTGCCCCCAGGTGTGCCCAGGTGTGTTCCTAGGTGTGTCACACCTGTCCCCAGGTGCCCACAGGTTCCCCTAGGTGTGTCACACCCATCCCCAGGTGTGCCCAGGTGTGACCAGGTGTGACCAGGTAATCCCAGGTGTGCCCAGGTAACCCCCCAGGTACCCCCAGGTGTGCCCCCAGGTGTGCTCAGCCGCAGCACCGAGCGCTGCCAGAACACCTTGCCGTCCTGCCGGCGGCTGCTGTGGCCTGCAGGTGTGCCCAGGTGTGACCAGGTAACCCCAGGTGTGCCCAGGTAACCCCACAGGTGTGCCCAGGTGTGTTATATCTGTCCCCAGGTGTGTCACACCTGTCCCCAGATGTCCCCAGGTGTGTCACACCCATCCCCAGGTGTGCCCAGGTGTGTCCCCAGGTGTGTCACACCCATCCCCAGGTGTGCCCAGGTGTGTCCCCAGGTGTGTCACACCTGTCCCCAGGTGCCCACAGGTGCCCCAAGTGTCCCCAGGTGTGTCCCCAGGTGTGTCCCTAGGTGTGTCACACCTGTCCCCAGGTGTGCCCCCAGATGCCCCCAAGTGTCCCCAGGTGTGTTACACCCATCCCCAGGTGTGCTGTATCTGTCCCCAGGTGCCCCCAGGTGCCCCCAGCTGTCCCCAGGTGTGTTGTACCTGTCCCCAGGTGTGTCCCCAGGTGTCCCCAGGTGTGTCACACCTGTCCCCAGGTGTGCCCCCAGCTGTCCCCACACCTGTGCCCAGTGCCCGCTCACCTGGCAGCTCGCGGCGGTCGCGGAACCAGCGCAGCGTGGCCGGGGGTCGGGCGCGGGGCACGAGGCAGGTGAGCTCCAGCTCCTCCCCCTCCACCGCCAGCGCCCCCGCCTCCACCAACGGGGGCTCGGGGGGCACTGCACAGGTGGGACAGGTGAGATCGGACAGGTCAGACATGGACAGGTGAGAGACAGGTGGGACAGGTGGGACAGGTGAGAGATGGACAGGTGAGAGACAGGTGAGACATGGACAGGTGGGACAGGGGGCACAGGTGGGACAGGTGAGATCGGACAGGTGAGACAGGTGGGACAGGTGAGAGACAGGTGAGAGACAGGTGAGGGACAGGTGAGAGACAGGTGGGACAGGTGAGAGATGGACAGGTAAGAGATGGACAGGTGAGAGATGGACAGGTGAGAAACAGGTGAGATGGACAGGTGAGATCGGAGAGGTGAGACAGGTGAGAGGTGGGACAGGTGAGAGAGAGGTGAGAGGTGAGACAGGTGGGACAGGTGGGACAGGTGAGATCGGACAAGTGAGACATGGACAGGTGAGGGACAGGTGGGATCAGACAGGTGAGACATGGACAGGTGGGATAGGGGGCACAGGTGGGACAGGTGAGATCGGACAGGTGAGAGAGGTGAGATATGGACAGGTGGGATAGGTGAGAGACAGGTGAGACAGGTGAGATTGGACAGGTGAGATCGGAGAAGTGAGAGAAGTGAGAGACAGGTGGGACAGGTGAGACACAGACAGGTGAGAGATGGACAGGTGAGAGAGGTGAGCCATGGACAGGTGGGACAGGTGAGGTCACACAAGTGAGACATGGACAGGTGAGGTACAGACAGGTGGGACAGGTGAGGGACAGCAAGGACAGGTGAGACAATTGAGACAGGTGAGGTGGGACAGGGACAGGTGGGACAGGTGAGAGATGGACAGGTGAGAGATGGACAGGTGAGGTGAGACACGTGAGACAGGTGAGACAGGGGACAGGTGAGTGACAGGTGAGGTGACACAGGTGTGACACAGGTGTGACACAGAAGAACGACAGAGACAAGAACAGACAGGTGAGGGCCGAGGGGACAAAGGGACAGGTGGCAGCAGGTGTGGCACCTGTCCCCAGGTGTGCCCAGGTGTGCCCAGGTGTCCCCAAACCCCCCAAAATCCCCATTTTTCACCCGATTTTCACCCAGTTTTTTTCCTTTGTCCCCTCCCCCCTGTCTCCAGGTGTCCCCCCCAGGTGTGCCCAGGTGCCCCAGGTGTGCCCAGGTGCCCCAGGTGCGCCCAGGTGTGCCCAGCTGCCCCCAAACCCCCCAAAATCCCCATTTTTCACCCATTTTTCACCTGATTTTCACCCAGTTTTTTTCCTTTGTCCCCTCCCACCTGTCCCCAGCCGTCCCCAGCTGTCCCC
>NW_024509556.1:6224-8347 GCF_017590135.1 Pyrgilauda ruficollis
GGTCACGGTGTCACCCACGGGTCACACAGACACACACAGACCACCCATGGTCACCCCCAGCTCGAAGCGCTCGTCCTTCAGCGCTGGGGACACGGGGACAGGGTCACAGTGTCACCCAGAGTGTCACCCACGGGGTCGTGGTGTCACCCACAGGGTCACAGTGCCACCCAGAGTGTCACCCACGGGGTCACCATGGGGTCACAGTGTCACCCAGAGTGTCACCACGGGGTCATGGTGTCACCCACAGGGTCACAGTGTCACCCAGAGTGTCACCATGGGATCACAGTGTCACTCATGGGGTCACAGTGTCACCCATGGGGTCACAGGGTCACTCAGAACCACCCCCCATGGTCACCCCCAGCTCGAAGCGCTCGTCCTTCAGCGCTGGGGACACGGGGACAGGGTCACAGTGTCACCCAGAGTGTCACCATGGGGTCACAGTGCCACCCACGGGGTCGTGGTGTCACCCATGGGTCACACAGACACACACAGATCACCCACGGTCACCCCGTAGCCCCAGCTCGAAGCGCTCGTCCTTCAGCGCTGGGGACACGGGGACAGGGTCACAGTGTCACCCCCGGGGTCACCATGGGGTCACAGGGTCACCACGAGGTCATGGTGTCACCCACAGACCAGTCACCCACGGGTCACACAGACCACCCACGGTCACCCAATGGTCACCCCAGAGCCCCAGCTCGAAGCGCTCGTCCTTCAGCGCTGGGGACACGAGGACAGGGTCACAGTGTCACCCAGAGTGTCACCATGGGGTCACAGTGCCACCCACGGGGTCACGGTGTCACCCACGGGTCACACAGACACACACAGACCGCCCATGGTCACCCCCAGCTCGAAGCGCTCGTCCTTCAGCGCTGGGGACACGGGGACAGGGTCACAGTGTCACCCCCGGGGTCACCATGGGGTCACAGGGTCACCACGAGGTCATGGTGTCACCCACAGACCACCCACGGGGGGTCACGGTGCCACCCACAGGGTCACAGTGTCACCCAGAGTGTCACCAGGTGGTCACAGTGCCACCCACGGGGTCACCATGGGGTCACAGTGTCACCCAGAGTGTCACCATGGGGTCACAGTGCCACCCACGGGGTCGTGGTGTCACCCATGGGTCACACAGACACACACGGGGTCACGGTGCCACCCACAGGGTCACAGTGTCACCCAGAGTGTCACCAGGTGGTCACAGTGCCACCCACGGGGTCACCATGGGGTCACAGTGTCACCCAGAGTGTCACCATGGGGTCACAGTGCCACCCACGGGGTCGTGGTGTCACCCATGGGTCACACAGACACACACGGGGTCACGGTGCCACCCACAGGGTCACAGTGTCACCCAGAGTGTCACCAGGTGGTCACAGTGCCACCCACGGGGTCACCATGGGGTCACAGTGTCACCCAGAGTGTCACCATGGGGTCACAGTGCCACCCACGGGGTCGTGGTGTCACCCATGGGTCACACAGACACACACGGGGTCACGGTGCCACCCACAGGGTCACAGTGTCACCCAGAGTGTCACCATGGGGTCACAGTGCCACCCACGGGGTCGTGGTGTCACCCATGGGTCACACAGACACACACGGGGTCACGGTGTCACCCACAGGGTCACAGTGTCACCCAGAGTGTCACCAGGTGGTCACAGTGCCACCCACGGGGTCACCATGGGGTCACAGTGTCACCCAGAGTGTCACCATGGGGTCACAGTGCCACCCACGGGGTCGTGGTGTCACCCATGGGTCACACAGACACACACGGGGTCACGGTGCCACCCACAGGGTCACAGTGTCACCCAGAGTGTCACCAGGTGGTCACAGTGCCACCCACGGGGTCACCATGGGGTCACAGTGTCACCCAGAGTGTCACCATGGGGTCACAGTGCCACCCACGGGGTCGTGGTGTCACCCATGGGTCACACAGACACACACGGGGTCACGGTGCCACCCACAGGGTCACAGTGTCACCCAGAGTGTCACCAGGTGGTCACAGTGCCACCCACGGGGTCACCATGGGGTCACAGTGTCACCCAGAGTGTCACCAGGGGGTCACGGTGTCACCATGGAGTCACAGTGTCACCCACGGGTCACACAGACCACCCACGGTCACCCAATGG
>NW_024509557.1:0-554 GCF_017590135.1 Pyrgilauda ruficollis
CCCCGCTGTCCCCGCTGTCCCCGCTGTTCCCGCCGTTCCCGCTGTTCCCGCTGTTCCCGCTGTTCCCGCTCTCTGCAGCCATCCCGATTTAGCTCCGCTGAAAGCTTTGCTTTTCCTGATGTGATTTCTCCTGACGTGGAGCCCTTCCCGCCCTCCCTTCCCTGGGGATGGATGCCATCCCTGCGGATCTGACACTTCTGGGCCAGCCGCAGCCACCCCTCCCTCCCCCAGATCCAACCGGGAATCCCAATCCCGGCCCTCAGAACTCCTCTATCCCAAAAAAATCCCCTCCCCAACGACCCCATCCCGGTCGGAGCCGCCCGATCCCGACAAAACCCAAGGAAAACACGGAGCTGGCTGTCCGTGCCATCTGGAGCACAAGGAAATGGAATTTTAATTAAAAACTCATGAGCTGGATGCTATAAATACCTCGGAGCGCTGGAAGTTATTCCCACATCGGGAACACCGAGCTCCCATCCCGACCCCGGAGACGGGAGCAGGGCCGGGATCGGGGTTTTTTATCATTCCTGGAGTTATTTGTTTGGTTTTCCCTC
>NW_024509558.1:0-554 GCF_017590135.1 Pyrgilauda ruficollis
TTTGGGGCAGATTTTGGGGGGATTTTGAGGGTTTTGGGGCAGGAATTTGGGATTTTTTGGGTGGATTTTTTGGATTTTTGTTGTGGCAAGGGGCGTGGCCACGGGAAGGGGGCGTGGCTTTGTGGGCGTGGCCGTGCCTGACCCCGCCCCCTCTGCAGGAGGAGTTCCGGGGGTTCCTCCCCGAGGAGCTGGAGATGCCCCTCCCCCCACGGCGCTCCCGCAGAGGTCAGTGACCCCGAAAGCACCGAAATCACCCCAAAATCACCCCAAAAATACCAAAATCAGCCAAAATCACCCTGAAACCACCTGGAAACCACCCAAAATCACGCCCAAATTACCCCAAAATTACCAAAATCAACCAAAATCACCCTGAAACCACCCCAAAACCACCCAAAATCACCCAAAAAGCACCAAAATCACCCCAAAATCACCCCAAAATTACCAAAATCAACCAAAATCACCCTGAAACCAGCCCGAAACCACCCAAAATCACCCCAAAATTACCCCAAAATTACCAAAATCAACCAAAATCACCCTGAAACCAACCCGAAACC
>NW_024509559.1:0-545 GCF_017590135.1 Pyrgilauda ruficollis
GAGTGAGCAGCTTTTGGCGATGCCTGGAGTTTGACCAGTGTCAAACCATGACAGTTTTTGGTGGAGATGCTGGTGAGTCATGAGGACTTTGAGATAAGGTATTAATTGGGAGAAATAACAGGCAAAACAGGTATTAAACCATGTTACCAAGTGGAATGATAGTAGGGAATTTGTGTTGTAATTGTAGTGAAGGGTCCAGCAGCAGATTTTCTGTAAATTGTCCATTTTTGTTCTGTATTGTGATTATGTTATTCTTGGATTTGGTGTGGGCACCTTTTCTTCTGTTTAGTTCAGTTGTTATTTTTTTGTTATTCTAAGTGAAGATTGTATGTTGAATGTTGATTTTAATGATTATTCTTAAATATGTGATTCACAGCAGCGAAGGGTGGAATGGCTCTGGTGGCTGATAAACTCCTGGGTAAAGAAACATGGCCTTGAGTAGATATATCACATTCTCTGTCATCCACAGGCCTCTGGGAGGACTGAAAGATATAATGGGCTGCTGAAAGCTATGTTAAGGGCATTAGGTAATGGGACATGGAAGC
>NW_024509560.1:0-554 GCF_017590135.1 Pyrgilauda ruficollis
CATTACAATTTCCAACGGTGGCCACACGGTGTCACCAACGCCCTGAGCTGCAAGTGGAGCGACAGACTCGCTGAATTGTACCTGGAGCAAAGCATAACACGGCTAAAGAGCAGGCTCAAAACAGACACTGCCAATGAGGTTTTCTGCAGACACAGCACTGCAAAACTGAGGGCAGCCCATCCCACAGAACACCTTCATCCTCACACAGCTGCAGGTGTCTCACCTTGAGCTTTTCATTCTGTGTTGTTACTTCCTCAAGATCCTGACGTAGTTCCTCCAATTCATTAAGGCGATTCCCAGCAAGCTCTTTATTCTCTTCCAGCTCTGCATTCATCTCCTCAAACTGTTGGGATAAACTGCTTGTAAATCCTACTGTTAATGTGTCTCCTGAGAGTGCTAACAACCTATCTGTTCATGCAGTAAGAGCAGTCACAGACTGAGCAGTCAAGTAACTTGACCAAGTGAGACAGAGTCTAATTCCACCAGGTGTTTCTTAAGTAGAAAACTCATACACAGACAAAATGGCTTGTCCAGAGTCACCCAGCTTTGTGGCA
>NW_024509561.1:0-554 GCF_017590135.1 Pyrgilauda ruficollis
TTGGGGTGAATCCCGGTGTTTTCGGGGCCGGGATTATTATTTTTCGGGGGTCCCGGGGGTCTCACCCAGCACCCAGAAGACCGCCGCCCCCGCCCCCGCCAGCCAGAAGAGCGGCAGCGAGACCCCCCCGGCCACGCCCAGCTGGTGGGCGGGGCTCAGCTCGCGACCTGCGGAGAAACCAGTATAAACCAGTATGGACCGGTATGGACCGGTATGGACCGGTATGGACCGGTATGGACCGGTATGGACCGGTATGGACCGGTATGGACCGGTATGGACCGGTATGGACCGGTATGGACCGGTATGGACCGGTATGGACCGGTATGGACCGGTATGGACCGGTATGGACCGGTATGGACCGGTATGGACCGGTATGGACCGGTATGGACCGGTATGGACCGGTATGGACCGGTATGGACCGGTATGGACCGGTATGGACCGGTATGGACCGGTATGGACCAGTATAAACCAGTATAACCCAGTATAACCCAGTCTCACCCAGCAGCACCAGCGGCCCCTCCCAGCCTCTCCCAGTCCAAACCAGTATAACCCAG
>NW_024509562.1:0-554 GCF_017590135.1 Pyrgilauda ruficollis
TCCCAAATTTCGGGGATTTCCCCCCAAATTTTTTGATTTTCACCTCAAATTTTGGACGTTTAACCCCAAATTTTGGGGTTTCCCTCCAATTCTGACCCCCAAATTTTGTGAGTTTCCCCCCAAATTTCACATTTCTCCCAAATTCTGACCCCAAATTTTGGGGTTGCCCCTAAAATTTTGGATGTTTTCCCCCAATTTTCGGATTTTTCCCCCAAAATTTCAGGTTTTTCCCCCAAATTTTGGGGTTTCCCCCCCAAATTTCGTTTTTCCTCCCAAATTTCGCTTTCCTCCCCCCAAAATTCCAAACTTTCCCCCCAAATTTCAGAGCTTTGACCCCAAATTTTGGGGTTTCCCTCCCATTCCGACTGACAAATTTCCTTTTTCCCCAAAATTTTGGATTTTCACCCCAAATTTTGGAATTTTAACCCCAAATTCCAAAGTTTCCCCCCAATCCTCGCCCCAAAATTTCCTTTTCCTCCAATTTCTGATCCCCAAAAATTCCCGTTTCCCCCCAAATTTCAGATTTCCCCCAAATTCCGACCCCGAATTTTGGG
>NW_024509563.1:0-554 GCF_017590135.1 Pyrgilauda ruficollis
GGAGATTTGGTGTTTTTGGGGCTGGTTCGGGGAAATTTCAGGGGATTTGGGGAAGATTTTTGGGGGGATTTGGGGATTTTGATGCAGTTTTGGGGGAAATTGGGGCTTTTTGGGGCAGATTTGGGGGAAATTTGGGGGATTTTGGGGCAGATTTGGGGGAGATTTGGTGGTTTTGGGGCTGGTTTGGGGGAAATTTCGGGGATTTTGGGGCAGAATTTGGGGATTTTGGGGGGATTTGGGGCAGATTTTGTGGGGGGTTTTGGGGGATTTTTGGGGGTCCGGGCTGGGAGATTTTTGGGGGTCTGGGATGGGATTTTGGGGGGATTTTGGGGGTCTGGGCTGGGATTTTTTGGGGATAATTTTGGGGATGTTTTGAGGGATTTTGGGGGGGTTTTCGGGGTGGGATGGGATATTTTGGGGGGTGTTTTAAGGGACATTTTGGGGTGTTTTAAGGGGTTTTTGTGGATGTTTTAAAGGATATTTGGGGATGTTCTAGGGCACATTTTGGGGGAGTTTTGGGGGATTTCTGGGGATGTTTTGGGGGATTTTTGGGG
>NW_024509564.1:0-554 GCF_017590135.1 Pyrgilauda ruficollis
ACTCACTATACACAAAGATCAATTAGGCATTTAACAACTTAATTTATTACACATTACTGCAAGGGTACAGCCCATATAGAAATACAAAAACATGCATGCCCACTCTAAATAGCCCTACACTAAGAATTCAGTAGATAGACTTATACAACAATACCCTCCATACATCTTTAAATAGAGTTAAATAGATACGTATATGCACATATATAAATACATATGGAAGTATAACCATCTACAGATGTAAATATAGATTAAACATCACACACTACATACAATATACATATATATATCAGTAGATATATAAACCAAACCTATCTATAACTATACAAATATCACTGTGTCAAGCAAAATATCCATCCAACTGCATAAATGCAAACACAGAGCTATACATCTGGACACATGTAAATAATCCCTGTCTATGTGCAAGTCCGTGCATCTGTAAACAAAATTCTAAGCAGAGGGATCCCAGCTGCTCCATCTTCAAAGCCTCTCCCTCAGTCTCCTCCTCCCAGGCAGAGCAGCTATCCTGGACAGGGACAGCATGTGGGAAGCAAAGG
>NW_024509565.1:0-554 GCF_017590135.1 Pyrgilauda ruficollis
AGAAAGAAAGCTTGCGGAAGACTCAGATATGAGTCAGGGCTTTGCCCAGACAGCAGAAGAATAGCTGCTGGGCTCCTGCATCAAGGCAAGGTGTTTGCACTGGGACAAGCACACCAGTGACCCACAGTGGCTGCGCCCTCAGCCTTGGGAACGGGTTTTGGAGAACCAGGAACACCCAAGTCACTGGAGGCAGCAAGCCGAGAAAGAGAAAGTCCCCAGTCTGTCAGTGATCAGAACATCAGTTTCAGCGCACCCTGATGAGAAGTGGAACTGCTGTGGTGGTCAACCAGCGTCCCTCACCCTGCAGAAGAGGGCTGGCTGGACGGTAGTCTCGTCTCCCAGAAGAACCAGCCAGAGGCCCGGCGCCAGTGGGTGAGCTGTGCCTTAGCGGGGGGGTTTTTTGTCTTTTTTCTTTTTTCTATCCCCGGCGGGTGGAATTTTCTCAAGGGCCCATGGCCAGGCCCGTAAGGATCTTCATCTCTGGCAGGTTTCCCTCTCCCACCTCATCAGATGGCAAAAGATTTTCGCAGGGTAGCAGCACATGGAAATTCCCC
>NW_024509566.1:0-553 GCF_017590135.1 Pyrgilauda ruficollis
AGCCCCAGGGATTTGGGGATTCTGTGAAAACAAAGCCTTGCACGTGTCTGCAGGAGCGAGGCACCTTGGTAAACCCCTGGACTGGATTTCATCCTCCCAAAAATCCCTCAGCAAATACTTCTGGTCGCCCCCCCAGCCACGGGACTCCAGCTGGGCCCTGTGGTTTGGCCACAGCTGTCCCAGAAAGAACCCAGCACATTTCTGTGGATTCTCACATGAGGAACACCACTATTGTCCTTCCCTAAATGCCAGCCTTTAGGGACTATGCAATTCCCCCCAGAATAACTCTGGGAGGGGGCTCGTGCTCCTCACAGTGCAATTAGGGAGGGGGTTTAGCCCACAGCTGTTTTTAGAGCTCGCCGAGGTTGGCAGGAATGTCCTGGGCAGCGGGGATTGGGATGCTGGGATTTACAGCCCTGATTACTCAGAGTCAGCAGAGGCTGAGAAGCAGAAAATCCTACACCGGGAGAAATGCTGGAATTCTCAGCAGTGATTCACCCTCCCAACACAGGGACATCAGGGAAATCAGCACCTGAAGGGGCTCCAGGAGAGC
>NW_024509567.1:0-8406 GCF_017590135.1 Pyrgilauda ruficollis
GCAGCCCGGCTGGAACCTGCTGAGATAGTACAGAATACAGCTTTTAGGATCCCACATGCCCAGCCACCCCACTCAACCACGCGGTACTCACGGTTCGTCTTCCCACGTGGATTCTTTTCGTGCACTTAAAGAGTTTTATGAGTGAATTTTTCCACGGTTCCAGAGGGCTTCCCCTCTTGTAAGTCTTTTTGGGAGCTTCCGAGCTCGTTTTCTCTTTTGCTTGTGGCTTTGGCTGGTTTTTCTGTCCGATTTTTCCAACAGGGTTTCTCGGTTTCCCTCACACCGCCGGGGCCGCTTAAACAGCAAGGTGCCCCCCCAGTCAGGGAAAGAAATCATGAAACTCTGAATTAGATCACATCAGGAGCACCAATTTGTTATAAATGCTTTAGCCAATTTGATTTAATAAGGAGAATTTATTCCATAATTAAAATACAATCATAAAAAGGCCACAAGCAAAGATTAGATCGATGGTGAACCAGGCTAACAGCGTCGGGTGAGACAGGTGGGGCACTTTGGCTCCTCTCCCCTGTACATCACAAAGAGACAGCTCTTACAAAGTCTTTTTATACATTTCTAAGCTCTAAGCGTTGTCAGGGAGGGTTTCTTGCTTTCTTATCTTTGATCTTATCCTTTTAGCATATTCATGTAGTTTTTCTTTTCTCGTTGTCGCTCTTGCTGAGTTTCCCAAAACTGGTAAATAATTCACTTTGTTAGAGGAAAATCTCCTGCAATATACATTCTAGGAGACACATATTTATCTTATCGATGATGTATATTGAATATATTGAATGCATATCGCTGGGGTTTGGTCAGACGAATAATCCTCTGGAATCAACATTTCTGGAGACGAATATTCAGGCTAGGATTTTGGTGCATATCGCTGTAATCTCATCAGAGGGGATTTCCCGGAACCCTCCTTTGGTATGCTAGGATTTTCATCAGGCAAGATTACTGTAGTCTCAGCACGAATTTATACATATCATCTATCACATATATAAGTGAAAAAAATAACAGTTTAATAAAATAGCAATAACAAATATATACAAAGGTGCTGAGTCACATGCCTCCCCCCAGAAACAAAGAAAACAAGGTGGCAGACACCCAGGCAGCCCATGTGGCCCAGAGGACAAAAGACAAGATGGCAGAGAGTCCCATCTCTGGACCACATGGCAGAGAGAGAGAACAAAGGAAACAACACAGCAAGAGATCCTCCGTGTTTAAAGCAAACAAACACCCTCCCCACCACAAACAAACAAAACAGCAGGGAGCAGGGGAAAAACAAAACCTGGGAAAAACTATTTTTGTCCAAAATGAGTCAATGCTGCTGGGGTGCCGGCACAGGCTCCCATGTAGTTGCTTGGCAGGCTTTCTCTCTGGGGTGCACCAGTGAAAATGTGGTGGACTGCCCCACCCCCTTGGCAAATGGCAGGCGGCAGCGGTGAAGGCACTGCATAATTGGAGCACGTCTCCTTTCCCTGTTTTAAAGGGACCCTGCACCCCTCCCCTTTTGAGTAAAACACAGAGGTTTTGCTTCCAACTCCCAAATCTTAAAGAGACAGTAAACAAACTTGTATGGGTTGATGTAGAGAAGATATGGAATACACAGTTTGCGGTCACTCTTAGACTATCTCATATTCCTATAACCAGGAGAGTTCTTGAAGAAACGTGTTTCCTGGGCTGTTGGGGTCCACTCCAGCTAGCTATAGACCCTTGCCCACATGATACTTCATAGACGAAGGTAAAAGATTAGAGAAGCGCTCTCCTCCATGTGGGAAATGTTGTCCTTTATTCCAAGACACACATCAGGCAGACAAACCCATGGGAGAAAAAAGAGGGCATTCCCTGGCAGCAGGGAGCTTTTATACCCCCTGGGATGGGGACAGAGGGTGAGGTCCACAGCCAATGGGACACCAGTGAGGAGTGGCTAAGGGGAGGGGTAACCCAGGGGAGAGACCACCAGGTGGTACCGGGACAGGTGAGGGAAAGACCATGTGATAGGGAAAAGGGGTAACAAACCACATGACGTAACATAAGCTATACAGTGCAATACAAAACCATTCTGTGCAAATTCCCAATCACCCAGTGCAAGAGAACAACTAAACTGTTGCACCACAACAACTTCTGAACTAGAAAGCAAATTTCCTTTGAAGGTATTGCTCTACTTGAGACACTCAGGATTCCTTTAATTCCCTTCATATTGAAATGTTGCTGGCTATGGTAAATTTGGGGGGTTGAGCACTAGGAGTCAAGGAAACTGAGCAAAAGCAGAGAGATCCAGCAGGACCGAGCAGTTCTTGCACATGGGGCTGACATGGTGATGGCGTTACCAGAGCAACTGTAGGAAGGAGATTTAAACAGTTCCAGAGAACAGGGTGGGCAAACAGGGCAGGGTAGCACAGTTTGCTCACAGGAAGGGCCAACCAACCACCTGTATTAGAACCACTGTCAGCAAAAAAGCATGAAAGGTGTTAGGAATTGGAGACTCCTGTGATGGTGCTTCCTCCCCTCCCCCCATTAAAACCCACGGCCATGAAGACAAGAGTAACCCAGGTTCTTATTAATGGATCCCTTGGGGCAGATTAGAGTGAAATGACACTGAATGATCAGTGTTTGCAAATATATGTATATTTAGGGTTTATTTTAGAACAATTTGATTGCAATGGAAAGCAGGTATGGCACTGTTTTGGTTATTATCTATAGTAATATAACAATATATGAAAGCATAAAAGTAACACTTATGAAAATGTATGCGGGAAGAAAAGTGAAGGGAAGAAAGGATAAGATTAGAAAAGATCTCACCACCTGTGGACCTTGTGACGAGACTTGGTAGTTGCAATCACAAAGAGGCTACCAAGCTGGATAAAACCAGAAGACAAGGATATTGCGAAATATCAAAAGGAACTTCATGCCCCTTGGAAAGAAGTTGAAGGGATCAGTAGCATAGGTAGTGTTCTTTATTCTCCCAGTTGGAGGCTGTGACCTAAGAAGGAGATGAATGGATCAGGTGAATGACTAGGTACTCAGCAGGTGCCATGCTCAGAGATTTGGGTTCTATGATCTGGGACATGTCCTGTGTATTTTAAGATGTCTACAATTTAATAGGAAAATTAAAATAAAGGCAGAAAACACTGGTTTAAACTGACAGTCAGGATACAGCCTGACACCCTGTTGGTCAGGATGGTGGTAGCAGTCCAATTAAATGGTGGCTGCAGTCCTGTTAAAATGGTAGATGTGGTGATCCTGTAGAAGGGTCCGGTCTTCCTTTGAAGTTCCAGTGGTGGTTCTGTAGCTCTTGTGTTCTGGGAACCCAGTAGAAAAGACTGCTCTGGTGTTCCAAAGCCTCGGACTATATCCAGGTAGGAATGCTTGGCTCCTCCCCTGGGCAGTGCTTCTCAAAATGGGATGATGTAATTTATGAGTCAGGCAGGGAGGCCTTGATGGGCCATTTAGCAGAGATAGTCCCCAGAGGGAATTATCAGGGATGAGTCATAAAGAAGATGGAGAACACTGCCTCACAACAGATTATATGGATGGTAATAGAATACATACCTTTTGGTTACATCTTACATTTTAACCTAAGACAGTTTACAAGTTTGGCATCCATCCTGTTTGTTCGTTTATCTAAAAGTTACAGTCTCAAGGGGTTGGGTTCTTACATAACTTGTGGTTTTATTATCTTAGGGTGACAAACACAGCACGCTATTGTTATCTAATATATTCATCACACACCTATTTTGCTAATACATACCTAATTTTATTTTTACACACTTTGTTGCTATATTAGTTATACTTCCTCTATAATTGGGTATTAATTATGTTCCTATTCTTTTATTACATTTTTCTATCCTTTGTGACAGTTCTTCTACTTATCATTAAAACGGCAGTTAGTATGCGTCTTCCTTCTTATTGCTTAGCCCACAGGGGCTAGGCCCTTGTCCTGCAGAAAAGCAGTTAGCCAAACCCATTAGCTCGCATTCCTTTCCCTTATCATCTTAGTCCACTTGGGTTTATTTTTTTCCAAGAGCAGTTAGCGTTAGCCATAGCATCTACTATTTGCTTATCATAGTAGCCCCTGCTGGGGCTAGGCTTCTTGTCTTGCAAAAGCGGTTGCAGTCAAGCACAGCAGCCAACACCCAACTTTTATTAATCTATACTTTCTACTAAGGCACTTGTGATAAAGGAGTCCTGTGTATTAAATTGTTTTTCCCGGGCCAGTTCTTATAAGCCCTCGAAAAACTGCTGGGTCGCAACTATATATCAGCTTAGCTGAACAGGCAGAGTCCTTTGAGTCTTGCAGTGCGTGCTCCAGTCCCGTATCCCGGTCACAGCTTCCCTCCCCGGAATGAGGCTTTGATTTGAGACTCCCTCTCAGTCTCAAATCCCTTCTTCTGAGTTTTCTTTTAAAGCGGCAAAAAACTCAGGTGCAGGCCTGCTTACCCAAAAACTTCTGTTCTTTTCTACCTGATGATTCAGGCGGGACTTTTTGTCTTCTATCCAATTAGATGTTCTCTAGTGTTTGGTGAAGTCCCTGAGGCCCTATGAGGTGGCTTTTCACCTAATAGTTGAGAGAAACTTCTGGGCTTCTTTCCTTTTTTGGGGGACAAAGGTTAGTTTTGCCACTCTGTCATTAGGGGGCACATTCCTACACCTGTGTTTCAAAAGCAATCCTATTTTGAGTTGCAATTCTGCCTATTTCTGAAATTGCCTCTTGTAATGCTTGTATGGCATCAGTGGTGCTATTACTAGTTGGTTCCATTACAGTTGATACATTTACTAAAGCCTTTTGTATCTTAGATGCCCCTAACCATGGAATGAGCCATCCTACAAAGAAATGAAATGCTGTTGGCCTCTCATCCAAAGGATTGGTAGATCTTTCTATCTGATGTATATAGCTTCTGACCCACCCCTTCTTCTCATCTAGTGAGTACGTTGTCAGTTTCGGAACTATTGCTCCTAAAGTAGATGATTCATGCCGTCATGGGGTAAAGCTTTTCTAGCAGTGTCCTGACAAAGCCAGTACCATCCCAACCCTATAGGGACACTCCAATATTTTCCTTCAATGTTCGGGATCTTATCTAAACCTTATACCTGAGTTTTCCTAGTACAAAATGGGTCATTTCCTACTAATATTTCAAGACGGTCCTTTTGAGACTTTATTTTCTCAGCTGTTACACATTTTGCATAGGTAGTATTAAGCATCTTTACCTTCCAGACGGTAAGATCAGTATCCTTCCAATCAGTAAACTTTGTTTGTTGAAATAGTGTGTCCCAGTTTAGTTTTGGTATGGGGACTCCAAACAATTCTACTCTCTACTTTATATAATTTGGAAAATGTGAACATACTCAGAAATTTGTCCGATTTAACACTTTGAGTTCTGTATCATTTGGAAATGCTTATTTCCATTCCATTCTACCTCTAGGGAATGCCACTTCTCTTGTTTTAGAGTTAGATTTACATAATCTTGTCTTTGTGGGATTTTATAATTTGTATTCCTCCCAGTGTAGAGGATTTTGTGGACAGTTGGCTAGCTGACAAAGGTCACACTGACATAATACTGTTAGTTAAGCAAGAGGGAGACAGTTAGGAGTCAGAAATCAGTGTCCATATGCGGCAAGGGCACTGTGCCCTTGCCGCAAACATGAGTTTGGGGGAGAGGATCGTTAGCTAGAAACATGAAGAAAAGATAAGAAAAGCTACAACAGAATAACCACAAGAATGTAGAAGTAGGCGTAGTTAGCTGATAAGTAACTAACCAATAATGAGCTCACCTTTTGCAATATGCATTAGCCTCATTAACACCAATATAACTATGTGTGCCTATCAATAAACTTCCAAGATTTGCTGATCACTCATATTGCGTGCCGCATTTCTCCCGCCGATTCTCAACACTCCCATTACATTTTAAAGGTAGCCCCATAAAGGTAGCTCTATCCCAATCATAAACAAGAATCCATGAAAGCTCGGTGTTGGGCATAAAATTAAATTCCTTTTTTAATTCCTGCATAAATTAATGTCAAATCCAGGGTTCAGCATCATGGTTGGCAATTCCCAATATTTCATTCATCCTACTCAACAACAAAAAATAAAATCATGTCCTTTTGGCTATTGTGCAGTCTCAATTTCTATTTTTAAAAAGAGATCACTTCCTTTTATTGAATTCTGAGTTGTTTTGCGAATTGTTCTGAAGACTATTTCTACTGATCTGTTAAATAACTATATTCCGTTGTCCATTTCCCTTCATACGTTTCTAAAAGGCAGCAAAGGTATCCAAGAAATAGGGCTTGCATCCTTACCATTTTGTTTACTAAATCTGTAACACCCATACCCCAAAATGCTTGATAATATGCAAACAACAAATATAACAAACACTGAGCATAAATGCAATCTAGATCAATAAATGAAATAGAAATGTTATGTGTACAACTAACTGGCACTTAGCTATTTTTAATTTCGTAGGATCTTGTTGAGTACAAGTCCATTCAAGAGTGGAGGTCTTTAATAAGGAGTAATGAATCCACAGTCTCTTCTCGCCAGTCTTAACTGCAGCGTAAGTGGTTAGCAATACCTAGAAGGGTTCTTTCCACTGTTGGGCCAAAAGGTCCGAGTCCCACATTTTAATAAGTACCCAATCTCCTGGTTGGATAGAGTGCATCAAAGCATCCAGTTTCAGTGGTCTGAAGGTTACAATGTATTTTTTGTAATGCCTGCAGAACATGGCCTAAAGAGATCGAATACTTGCTTATTTCCACATTTCCTTGTATATGCAAAGTACCTGGAATTACAGGGGCCTGAAACAGCCGTCCATACAACAATTCGTA
This sequence comes from Pyrgilauda ruficollis, assembly GCF_017590135.1. NCBI lineage: Eukaryota > Metazoa > Chordata > Aves > Passeriformes > Passeridae > Pyrgilauda > Pyrgilauda ruficollis. The sequence goes on from NW_024509567.1 coordinate 6,820, forward strand.
TAGACTCAGGTTATCTTTGGATCTTGGCTGTATGTGAATTCTTAATAATGCTAATGGTAGTGATTGAACCCAAGTTTAAGAAGTTAAAGAAGTCTCTTGACATATTTTGCTTGTTTGCCTCTTTGAGGATTGATTCATTCTTTGTACTTTCCCACTGGACTGTGGTCTCCACTGGACTGTGGTGGAGTATGTAGATTCCAGGTTAAACCCAGGACCTGATTTACTTGCTGTCATGGATTGACACTGGCACAGTGCCAGTGCCCCCATGAGAGGTGTATTCCCAAAAATGGTTACTGTGAGATGTGACCCAGGAACAGAACTTTATAATTTCAGCTATAAAATTGAAGCCTCCATCTGAGGATATTCCCAAAGGTATTCCAAATCTAGGTATAATTTCTTTGAGCAATATTTTTGTGACTTCTCTGGCTTTGTTGGCGCGACAGGGGAATGCTTCTGGACACCCAGTAAATGTGTCAACCAGTACTAAAAAGTATCTGTAACCCATTTTTCATAGTAATTCAGAAAAATCAATTTTCCAATGGTTGCTAGGTGTATTACCTCGTTGTAAAGTCCCCAATAAAGGTTTTCTGGCATTGTTAGGGTTGTTCTGCTGGCAGACTACACATTTGCTCACTATTGATTTGGCAATTCCTGTCATTACCACACTAACCAATGTTTTCTGCATATTTTTGACCTAACTCATTTCCCCAACATTCTTTCATGTTCTCTTCCAATAATTTCTTTCATTATACTGGAGGAACTACTATTTGCCCACTAGGGGTTGCCCTCCAGACTCCTGCTTCTTGAGTGGCTTTTAACAATTCAATAAACTGTTTATATGCAGAACTGTAGTGGGGTTTGGAGTCAGGGAGTGTTATGAACTGGTTTAACACAGAAGACCAAAGGAAACTAAGCCTCTATGAATAAAACGGATGTAACACAGAAAGTTTTGAAATATACACAGAAAGCACGATTAGTGTAGTGTAGTGGTTTTGGTTTGGTACTTTGAGATTTCACCAATTTTGAGATTTCACCAATTTTGAGATTTCGTGGCCAATGCACCAATGCACTCACTTCCTGCTGTGAGATAGGATTAGGAGAAAGGCAAAGCAGGCTTAAAACTTTAAAAGGGTATAAAGAAAAATTTATTAACAGTAACTAAAAGAAAGAGTAATAAGAATCAGAACAAAACCTTCAGAACACTTCTCCTCCCCCCACAACCTTTTCTTTTCCACTGACAACGTAAAGAAACAAAACCTAAAATTTCAGTCAGTTTACCCCCTCTAGAACAGTCTTTTCTTCAGTTCGCTCAGGGAGAGAAGTCCCTCTTGTTAATGTTATGGAGACTTCTCCATAAGGAAAAACCAGTTCTCTCGTGGGTCTCAATTTGTCACGAATAGCAGCCGCCCAGGGAAACCTGGAATTGTGAAGTCACTTGTCGCTGTGAACTCTCTGTGTGTGGAGACACGAGGCTTGACTCCATGTTTCTCTCACTCCCATTTTTTACAAGCTTTTCCCACACTGTTTTAAAGTTGAGCTGTTCAAAGGCTCATCATAATGTTCTGTCGTGGGGTGACAGCCTTTATC
>NW_024509568.1:0-553 GCF_017590135.1 Pyrgilauda ruficollis
ATTATCAATCATAAATCATTAAACATTTTATATTATTTGTGTTAGAAATAACTGCCATATGCGAAATATCTACTTTTAAATTATGTATTTTAATTCTCTTATACTACTCATCTGCAATTTCCACTACATAAACTGCATTTCTGCTTTTGTTTTGTTCTTTTTCTTCCAGTTTTCCTCAATTATAAGTTTTACAATAACTTTAGTAATATTTTTGTTTATATTCCCCCACCCCAACTCACATACCCAGCTTTCCCCCACTAGATCTGCAATTCATTCCTTTAGACAAGGGAAAATATCTATTCCTGTGTGCAGTATTCCGAGAAGTCCGTGTTACTACTCCTGTTAAGTAACTCACATAGTTCCCGCTTACTGAATACTTTTGTTTTGAGACTTTGATGTGTACATACTGAGCATAGATGGAACATGAGTCAATGCTCCAGACAGACACATTCCTTTTTGGATGTAATATTGCAGTTGAAATTCAAAACTTACCAGATTCCTCCAAGTGCTCTGTAATGAAGACTACAATAACTTAGCAATGTTTTTTTTTTTT
>NW_024509569.1:0-553 GCF_017590135.1 Pyrgilauda ruficollis
TGGCAGGTCTGTTGTGCAGCACTTTCAGAGCTGACACCTGTGAGCTCCTTGCTGTAGCCTCAGAACCAGCCTGGTACTTCTGCCTAGCATGAGTGTGCAGCTGAATCCCCACAGGGGTGGGGAAAGTCAAGACTCAGAAACTCATCTCTAAATTCCACAATATCTGACATATCTGACTCATTTTTTAAAGATCATTGAATAAATACCTTATTTTGTGAATCACTGCACAAGTAGTAGGAACTTTCTCCACTCTTTCAGCATCAGCAGCAATATAGAGATTTATAATTAATGACTGAATATATTTACAGGTTATGACAGATTTATAATGAATACACTGGTCATTGAAATGTGGTTTTCCTAGAGCATTGGTTGTTGTTTCAAATATTGGAAAAAAGTTGCTGATATCTGTAAACAGAAGTTCTACTGGAAAAAGTAATGGTGATTCATATTTTTCTTTGACTTTTAGGCATTGACTTTTAATGTTCTATAGGTTTCTATTGTGTTCTCTGGCTGTGTATTTTAAAGCAAAATCCAGAAAGTAGCATACTGTATT
>NW_024509570.1:0-553 GCF_017590135.1 Pyrgilauda ruficollis
TCTGGGAATGCTCAAGTCCGGAATTCCCGGAATTCGCAATGGTGGAAATCTGGGAATTCCCAATGGCAGAAATCTGGGAATGCCCAATGGTAGAAGTCCCGGAATTCCCAGTGGCGGAAATCTGGGAATGCTCAAGTCGGGAATTCCTGGAATTCTCAGCCTCGGAAATCTCGGAATTCCCAATGGCGGAAATCCTGGAATTCCCGATGGCAGAAATCCGGGAATTCTCAGCCTCGGGATTCTGGGAATTCCCAGTGGCAGAAATCCTGGAATTCCCAATGGCAGAAGTCCCGGAATTCCCAATGGCAGAAATCCGGGAATTCTCAGCCTTGGGAATCTGGGAATTCCCAAGCCCAGAAATCTGGGAATTGTCAGCCTGAGAAATTTGGGAATTGCCAATGGCAGAAATCTGGGAATTCTCAGTCTCGGGAATTTGGGAATTCCCAACGGCAGAAGTCCTGGAATTCCCAATGGCAGAAATCTGGGAATGTTCAAGTCCGGAAATCCCGGAATTCCCAAAGGTGGAAATCTGGGAATTCCCAATGGTGGAAAT
>NW_024509571.1:0-553 GCF_017590135.1 Pyrgilauda ruficollis
AAAAAAATACAAACAAAACAAAACCAAAAAAAAATCTGAAATAACTATTTGGTCATTGAGCAAGATGATGTTTGTTCAAAATCCAGTTTGCTTCATTGCTAAGCAGTAAATTGTGCTTTGAGAGATGATTCTGCATCAATCAGTTAAGCATCAGACTTTCAAAGGCTGTGTAACAGGTAGTGCTCACATGCACCCATCTCTCTACTGCACAAACTGTGTGCTTTTCTCAGTACTGTTTTAGTGAAAATCAGGATGGCTTTTATGCAGCCAAGCACTTAAGCTTAAGTATTGAGTATAAAAGCACCTCTCTTGACTTCCTCAAGATTATTTGTGTGCCTGCCTTTTGCATTTAAGCACTAAGTTGAGCCAAAATCCATAGAATTATCTAAAGAAATTTACTAAATATACTGGACTAAAACACTTACAAATTTTGTAAGCATCATTGCTGTGGGGAACCCATTTTGGAGAATGGATAACATTTATAAAATAAAACAGGACAGAGATTTCTATTGCTCTATCACCTGAATCCCAATGAAGAGGCTGAGGAGTTACA
>NW_024509572.1:0-553 GCF_017590135.1 Pyrgilauda ruficollis
GCAGAGTGCATATGTCTGACTCCCAGATCACCCAAACTGCCAGAAACCAGAGACCAAAAAGGCACAGCCTTTTATTAAATCAAATCACCTCAATGATGCATCAGAGATTTCATAGAGCCTATTTTTTTAAAAATCAAGCCAGGTGAATTCACCAGACACAAGGTTTCACTAACGAGCTGAAGTTGTTTAAAATAATTTCTTCACATTGTTTTTTAGCATAAGGAAATGCAAAGCCTTCTCCCTCCTCTGTTAATTAATGTGAAGTTGCTGGTTTATGACACACTTTTGCCAGCAACTTCCCTCTTGCATCAAGCCCCTGTCAGGATGTTTATCAGGAAGCATTCATTTAATAACATGGGGTTCTAAATTGGTTCCTTTAATGACAGTATTTTACCCATGGTGTGCGAGAGCTGGAACACAACATATACAGATATTTTCTTGGTAATGTGTAACTGAAGAGCTGGGATGCAAAAAAAAACCAATCAAGGCATTAAGGGAACAGAAAATAGAAATCACAGAATCACTTGTGGTTTGGGCTGGAAGGCACCTTAAA
>NW_024509573.1:0-553 GCF_017590135.1 Pyrgilauda ruficollis
CTGCTTAGCCAGGCACAAATAGTGTGGAGGTTTCTGGAAGCCAACCCTGCAAGCTTCCTTTCAGATCTGCCTTACCAGGTCTGAAGGCTCTCAGTCCTTGTCATTCAGGTTCTCACAGGATCAACTTGGATCAAAATCACAATGAATGCAAAAATCACCCCTTCAAGAGTCACAAATCATTCAAACCCACCAAAATACTCCAAAATAACCACACTAAACCACACACACTGGCCAACTAATTCAGCCAGAACAACCTTCCTCAAAGCAAACCATGTTTTGGATTTGTCTGGATTTCACATGGATTTGTAAGCTGCCCTCATTGTTTTACTTAAAGTTCTGCAGCTGTCAGAGTCTGATGGAGTGATTTCACCCTGTAGCACCCTGCAGATCTTCTACAGAGCAACACATGCAACTAAAACACTGATCCTTTGTCAGAAGGCTGCAGTTCACCAACAACCTGCCCCCAAATGAAAAAGGACTGTGTTTTGCTCTGCCAAGCCCTCAGCTTCCCTTTGTTAGCAGCTCTAAAGTCCAAGTTAAGTCAGTTGCCAAT
>NW_024509574.1:0-553 GCF_017590135.1 Pyrgilauda ruficollis
CCCAACCCCCCCTAAAGTGTCCCCAACCCCCCCAGGTGTCCCCACACCCCTTGGTGGCACCTTGGGGACAATGGCCCATTGTCCGGAGCCACTGCCCTTGACCGGGTGACAAGCCCGGGCTGGCACCGCAATGTCCCCAATGTCCCCAAGGTGGGGACAAGTCCGGGCTGTGTCCCCAATGTCTCCAGGTGTCCCCAAGGCACTGGTGACAAGCCCAGGACCTGTCCCCAGGTGTCCCCAAGGTCCCCAGGTGTCCCAAGGTCCCCAAGGCAGGGCCAGGTCCAGGCTCTGTCCCCAGGTGTCCCCAATGTCCCCAAGGTGGGGACAGGCCCGGACTCGCCGCTGTCCCCACCCGGGATGGCCCCGGTCCTGGGGGGTGGGATTGGAATTTTGGGGAATTTTGGAGGGAGTTTGGGGGAAATTTTGGGGGGATTTTGGGGAATTGGGGGGAATTTGGGGATCTCAGGGGATTTTGGGGAAGTTTGGGGGGAGTTTTGGGGAATTTTGGGGCGATTTGGGGGGAGTTTTGGGTGAGTTTGGGGAATTTTGGGGG
>NW_024509575.1:0-553 GCF_017590135.1 Pyrgilauda ruficollis
GTGGATGAACTTGGTGTCCTGGGGGACAGGCTTGTTGGGGTCCCTGTGAAACACAGGCAGAACAGAACTAGCACTGGGAAAAGCCAAAGAAACAAAGAGGGAGAGCTGAATGCAGAGACAGAAACTGAGGGGACCTTTGCCAGTGGCGGCACAGGTTGGGCTGGTAAAAGGTCTTGAATGACTGGGCAGCACCCAACCCTGGCTCAAGTCTCACCCAAGATAACCAGGGCCAACAAGCCTCCCCACCCCTGCGGCTTGGCTGGGTCCTGTCCAGGCACTGGCCATGATCTAAGCTTCTTGCTTTGTGGTTGACACCATGGCCCCAGTGAAGGTGCAGCACACAGGGACCTCTGGGCACAGGGAGCTCAGTGTCCTACACTGGGCATGATTAACCCCCTCACCACCACAGCACAGCCCCAGGGAGTACAGCTGCAGTGAGTGCAGACCCCCGAGGCACGGCACCCATCCCCACTCACCCTGTCTTGGCAAAGTTGGTCCAGTAGGTCATCACCACAGCGCTGAGCATGACGTCGTTCTTGGAGAAGTTGCAGGG
>NW_024509576.1:0-553 GCF_017590135.1 Pyrgilauda ruficollis
ATCCTGTTGGCAGTGGTCTCTCCCAGCTGTATAATGAGATTTATGCTAGCAGGGTCTCCAGCCCACTGAATTCAGCTGGGTTTGAGTTGTGTTCAATCCTTTGATTTATGGCTTACAAATGCAATTAAATTAAACCCAAGACCTTTACAAATTTTTCTGGCTGCTTTTTTGGCCAGACCCAAAGAAGCAGCTCCTTGCAGTGCCTTTCACCTGGATTTATTCACAAAAATCAGAACTTTCTTGCAGGTGAAGCCTTGCTAGAAACCAACACCATTGTAGACTACATCTACAGCTCGCCATCGCTGCGCTGCGTGCAGACAGCCCACAACATCCTGAAAGGTAAGAGCACAGGGCACAGGCTGCATTCTCCTCATCTGCTGCACAAAACAGCAGCAAATTTATTATTATATTATTATATTATATATATTGTATTGGTATACTATTATAGATATAATATAATTTATTTAATTGTTTAAATAAATATAATTTATTTGATTTATTTAATTTATTATTCATTTGTTTTGAATTTATTTATATATTATAATTAATTAAT
>NW_024509577.1:0-553 GCF_017590135.1 Pyrgilauda ruficollis
AATGGTTTGGGTTGGAAGTGACCTTAACATCCAGGTTTGATAAATCCATGAAGAACCTGAGCTAATGGGTAGCATCCATGCCCAAGGCAGGGGTGTTGGAAGTGTGTGATCTTTAAGGACCTTCCAATCCAATCATTCTATTCAGAATGCAGTTTTCAGGGTCCAACTCTGTCAAGATCTGACATTACAATTTAGTGGTGGAAATGACACAGACTCCCAATGTCCAAGCAGCATGACCCCAAGAAATATTCTTATCAGTGAGGTTGATTCCTACAAGTGTCCTTCCTTATTTTCCTCTGGTCTCTGCTTTTTTCCTCTTTCCTTCTAGCTTGGCTTCTCACTTTCTTCCCTAGCATCATCAGGCTGGGACAAAGAACTTAATACTAATTTCCTCAAATACAGTGGGTACCACCATACTATACTGTGGTGGTTCAGAATAGGTTTGAGACAATAAAATGGCTCCATCTCTCAGGGAATTGTTGGGAAGGATTCACCAAGGGATCCCTTAGAATTTGAAGCAAAGCCAGCTCATTGGTAATAAAAATTAAAAACA
>NW_024509578.1:0-2618 GCF_017590135.1 Pyrgilauda ruficollis
GTCAAGGTTGACCATTGGGAGGTCAACAATGGTCAACAGTGGTCAACCAAGGTTGACCATGGGGAGGTCAATGGTGGTCAAGAGTGGCCAACAAAGGCAAGGTCAACCATGGCAAGGTCAATGGTGGCCAACCAGGTCAAGATCAACCAAGTTAAGGTGAACCATGGGGAGGTCAATGGGGTCAATGGGGTCATCTTGAGGTGGTCAATGGTGTCCAATGAGGTCAAGGTCAAGGTCAAGGTCAAGGTGGTCAAGGTCAACCATGGGGAGGTCGGTGGGGTCAGTGGTGGTCAATGGTGGCCAACCAAGACGAAGTCAACCATGGGGAGGTCAGTGGTGATCAATGGTGATCAATGGCGGTCAATGGAGGTCAGTGGTGGTCAACGGTGTCCAACCAAGCCAAAGTCAACCATGGGGAGGTCAATGGGGTCAATGGTGGTTAGTGGAGGTCAATGGGATCAATGGAGGTCAATGGTGGTCAACGGTGGTCAATGGGGTCAATGGTGGCCAACCAAGTCAAAGTCAACCATGGTCAATGGGGTCAATGGTGGTCAATGGTGGTCAACGGTGGCCAACCAAGTCAAAGTCAACCATGGGAGGGTCAATGGGGGTCAATGGTGGTCAATGGAGGTCAATGGTGGTCAATGGTGTCCAACCAAGTCAAGGTCAACCATGGGAGGGTCAATGGTGATCAATGGTGGTCCATGGTGGTCAATGGTGGTCAACGGTGGCCAAAGAGGTCAAGGTCAACCATGGGAGGGTTAATGGTGGTCAATGGTGATCAATAGTGGTCAATGGAGGTCAATGGTGGTCAACGGTGGCCAACCAAGTCAAAGTCAACAATAGGAAGCTCAACGGTGGCCAACAGCGGCCAACCACAGCACGCCTTGCCCACCACCAGGCGACTCGCTGAGCTACCACAACGGCCAGAAGTTCTCCACCTTCGACCGCGACCAGGACCTCTTCGCCCAGAACTGCGCCGCGCTCTCCTCGGGGGCCTGGTGGTTCCGCAGCTGCCACTTCTCCAACCTCAACGGCTTCTACCTGGCCGGGCCGCACCTGTCCTACGCCAACGGCATCAACTGGGCCCAGTGGAAGGGCTTCTACTACTCCCTCAAGCGCAGCGAGATGAAGATCCGCCGCCTCTGAGGGCCACGCCCACCCCCGCCGCCTGGACACGCCCACCCGGACAAGCCACGCCCCCGAGCCGCGTTGACCCCGCCCTTAATAAAGGCCCAGCGTTGTTGATTGATCAGCGGGGGTTGGGGCGGTGGAGACGTCTCGGGGGGGTTTTGGGCAGGGAATTTTTGGGGGGGTTTGAGGTGTTTTGGGGTCTGGGAGGTCACCCGGCCCCTCCCCCACCCCTAATTAGCTCCTCCCACCGTTAATTAAGGAAGAACTTGATTGGTCAGCGGGGGTTGGGGTGGTGGAAACATCTCGGGGGGGTTCTGGAGGGAGATTTTTTTGGGGGGGTTTGAGGTGTTTTGGGGTCTGGGAGGTCACCCGGCCCCTCCCCCACCCCTAATTAGCTCCTCCCACCGTTAATTAAGGAAGAACTTGATTGGTCAGCGGGGGTTGGGGTGGTGGAAACATCTCGGGGGGGTTCTGGAGGGAGATTTTTTTGGGGGGGTTTGAGGTGTTTTGGGGTCTGGGAGGTCACCCGGCCCCTCCCCCACCCCTAATTAGCTCCTCCCACCGTTAATTAAGGAAGAACTTGATTGGTCAGCGGGGGTTGGGGTGGTGGAAACATCTCGGGGGGGTTCTGGAGGGAGATTTTTTTGGGGGGGTTTGAGGTGTTTTGGGGTCTGGGAGGTCACCCGGCCCCTCCCCCACCCCTAATTAGCTCCTCCCACCGTTAATTAAGGAAGAACTTGATTGGTCAGCGGGGGTTGGGGTGGTGGAAACATCTCGGGGGGGTTCTGGAGGGAGATTTTTTTGGGGGGGTTTGAGGTGTTTTGGGGTCTGGGAGGTCACCCGGCCCCTCCCCCACCCCTAATTAGCTCCTCCCACCGTTAATTAAGGAAGAACTTGATTGGTCAGCGGGGGTTGGGGTGGTGGAAACATCTCGGGGGGGTTCTGGAGGGAGATTTTTTTGGGGGGGTTTGAGGTGTTTTGGGGTCTGGGAGGTCACCCGGCCCCTCCCCCACCCCTAATTAGCTCCTCCCACCGTTAATTAAGGAAGAACTTGATTGGTCAGCGGGGGTTGGGGTGGTGGAAACATCTCGGGGGGGTTCTGGAGGGAGATTTTTTTGGGGGGGTTTGAGGTGTTTTGGGGTCTGGGAGGTCACCCGGCCCCTCCCCCACCCCTAATTAGCTCCTCCCACCGTTAATTAAGGAAGAACTTGATTGGTCAGCGGGGGTTGGGGTGGTGGAAACATCTCGGGGGGGTTCTGGAGGGAGATTTTTTTGGGGGGGTTTGAGGTGTTTTGGGGTCTGGGAGGTCACCCGGCCCCTCCCCCACCCCTAATTAGCTCCTCCCACCGTTAATTAAGGAAGAACTTGATTGGTCAGCGGGGGTTGGGGTGGTGGAAACATCTCGGGGGGGTTCTGGAGGGAGATTTTTTTGGGGGGGTTTGAGGTGTTTTGGGGTCTGGGAGGTCACCCGGCCCCTCCCCCAC
>NW_024509578.1:2740-9261 GCF_017590135.1 Pyrgilauda ruficollis
TGACAATGAGGTGACAATGACAATGAGGTGACAATGACAATGACGATGAGGACGGTGACACCGCGGTGACAATGACGATGACACGGAGGTGACAATGAGGTGACGATGACAATGACAGAGGTGGCAATGACGATGACGATGGTGATAATGACACAGAGGTGACGGTGATGATGAGATGACAATGACAATGACACAGAGGTGACGATGACGATGGTGACGATGACAATGAGGTGACGATGACAATGACAGAGGTGGCAATGACGATGACGATGGTGATAATGACACAGAGGTGACGATGATGATGAGGTGACAATGACAATGAGGTGACAATGAGGTGGCGATGAGGACGGTGACACCGCGGTGAAAATGACAATGACACAGAGGTGACAATCAGGTGACAATGACGATGACGATGACGATGACGATGATGATGATGATGAGGACGGTGACACCGCGGTGACAATGACAATGACGATGACAGAGGTGACAATGAGGTGACGATGACAATGACAATGACACAGAGGTGACGATGACGATGGTGACGATGACAATGAGGTGACGATGACAATGAGGTGACGATGACGATGACGATGACGATGGTGACATGACGATGACAAAGGTGACACCGCGGTGACAATGACAATGACAATGACAATGACAATGACACGGAGGTGACAATGAGGTGACGATGACAATGAGGTGACAATGACGATGAGGTGACAATGACGGTGACGATGACGATGAGGTGACAATGACGATGACGATGACACGGAGGTGACGATGAGGTGACAATGACAATGACAGAGGTGACAATGACAATGACGGTGACGATGACGATGGTGACACCGCGCTGTCCCTGGTACCTGGGGCGGTGCCGGGCCCGGCCGGGTCACGCTGGGGACGAGAAGATGGAGATGAGAGGGGGGAGGGGACACGGGGACGGGGGGGACAGGGAGGGGACAGGGAGTGACCATGGAGTGACCAGGGAGTGACCACGGAGTGACCACGGGGACAGGGAGGGGACAGGGAGTGACCACAGAGTGACCACGGAGTGACCACAGGGACAGGGAGGGGACAATGGACCATGGAGTGACCATGGACCAGGAGGTGACCATGGAGTGACCACGGAGTGACCACGGAGTGACCAAAGGGACACGGAGATGGTCAAGGGGACAGGGAGTGACCACGGAGTGACCACGGAGTGACCACAGAGTGACCAAAGGGACACGGAGATGGCCAAGGGGACAGGGAGTGGATGGGGGTGACCAGGAGATGGCCGAGGGGACACAGGGATGGTCAGGAGGACAGGGAGTGACCATGGAGTGACCACAGACCATGGAAGTGACTGTGGAGTGACCAGGAGGTGGCCGAGGGGACACAGGGATGGTCACGGTCACCTGGAGATGGCCGAGGGGACAGGGAGGGGACCATGGACCAGGAGGTGACCATGGAGTGACCACAAGGTGACCACGGAGTGACCAGGAGACGGTCAAGGGGACAGGGAGTGACCATGGTCACCTAGAGATGGTCAAGGGGACAAGGAGGTGATCACAGAGGTGACCACAGAGGTGACCATGGAGGTGACCATGGAGGTGACCATGAGATGGTCAGGGGGACAGGGAGGTGACCATGAATCTCCATGGTAGATGGTCACGGTCACCTGGAGATGGCCGAGGGGACAGGGAGGTGACCAGGAGATGACCACAGAGGTGACCATGAAATGGTCAAGGGGATGGAGAAGTGACCATGGAGGTGACCAGGAGGTGACCACAAGGTGACCATGGAGGTGACCATGAAATGGTCAAGGGGATGGAGAGGTGACCATGGAGGTGACCATGAGATGGTCAAGGGGACAGGGAGGTGACCATGAAGGTGACCAGGGGGGGACCACAAGGTGGCCATGGAGGTGACCAGGGGGTGACCATGAAGGTGACCATGAAGATGACCACAAGGTGACCATGAAGGTGACCATGGAGGTGACCAGGAGGTGACCAGGAGGTGACCATGGAGGTGACCATGAAGGTGACCATGGAGGTGGCCATGGAGCTGACCACGGACCATGAAGGTGACCAGGGGACAGTGGAGATGGCCAAGGTCACCTGGACACGATGGAGGTGACCACAGAGGGTGGGGACGACCCCGATGGGGTCAGGGGGGGACATGGGGACACCCCGGTGGGGTGGGGCCACCTCCTCACCCTCCAGGTAGTTCCTGGCGATGAACTTGAGGGCCTCGTCCAGCAGGATGACCGGGAAGGAGATCTTGATGACCATCAGCCAATGGGTCAGCGACAGCGGCGTCAGCTTGAAGATCATCTGGGGACATGGGGGGACAGGGCTGGGACCTCCTCCCGGGCCACCAGGGCCACCGCCAGGGCCACCAGAGCCCGCCCGTGGTCAGCAGAGCCCGCCCGTGGTCATCGAACCCAGCAGTCACTCAAGCCAGTGGTCATCAAAGCCAAGGTCAACGCTCGTGGTCGACACGGTGGCCGTGGCCACCAAAGTGACCCCTGTGGCCACCAGAGCCCGCCCGTGGTCAGCAGAGCCCGCCCGTGGTCATCGAACCCAGCGGTCACTCAAGCCAGTGGTCATCAAAGCCAAGGTCAACGCTCGTGGTCGACACGGTGGCCGTGGCCACCAAAGTGACCCCTGTGGCCACCAGAGCCCGCCCGTGGTCAGCAGAGCCCGCCCGTGGTCATCGAACCCAGCGGTCACTCAAGGTCAACGGTGGCCATGTTGGTGGTCATCAATCTGATGTCCCCAAGGCCACCAAGGTGATGGCCGCTAGCTTGATGGCCACCAACTCAATGTCCCCAAGGCCACCACCCAATGATCACCAGCTTGATGACCACCAGCTTGGTGACCACCAACTCAACGGCCACCAACCCAATGACCACCAGCTTGATGACCACCAACTCAATGACCACCACCCCAATGTCCTCAAGGCCACCATCTTGATGACCACGACCCTGATGACCACCAGCTTGATGACCACCAAGCCAATGTCCACCAACCCAACATCCCCGAGGCCACCAGCTCAATGGCTACCAACCCAATGGCCACCAACTTAATGACTATCACCTTGATGTCCCCAAGGCCACCACATCAATGACCACCAAGCCCATGACCACCACCCCAATGTCCCCAAGGCCACCACCACCTCAATGGCTACCAACCCCATGACCACCAACCCCATGACCACCATCTTGATGTCCCCAAGGCCACCACCCAATGACCACCACCCAATGACCACCAAGCCCATGACCACTACCCCAATGTCCCTAAGGCCACCACCCAATGGCCACCACCTCAATGGCCACCAACCCCTTGACCACCAACCCAGCATCCCCAAGGCCACCACCCAATGGCCACCAACCCCATGACCACCATCTTGATGTGCCCAAGGCCACCACCCAATGGCCACCACCCAATGGCCACCAAGCCCACGACCACCACCCCGACGTCCCCAAGGCCACCAAGCCCATGACCACCACCCCGACGTCCCCAAGGCCACGCCCGCGGTGTCCCCTTACGGGCAGGGGGTCGATGTAGAGGATGACGAAGTGCAGGGACATGGAGAGGCAGATCCCACCACCCAATGGCCACCAAGCCCACGACCACCACCCCGACGTCCCCAAGGCCACGCCCGCGGTGTCCCCTTACGGGCAGGGGGTCGATGTAGAGGATGACGAAGTGCAGGGACATGGAGAGGCAGATGGAGCCCATCAGCCAGATGTTCACCCATGGCGGCATCCGGGCCAGCGACTGGTTCTCGGACAGGCTGGGGACATCGGGGACATCGCGGTGACCATGGGGACATCGGGGTGACCAGGGGGTCGTGGGGACATCAGGGACATCGAGGGGGTCACCAGAGAGTGGGGGCACAGTGATGGTGACAATGGTGACAATGTTGTCATCTGTCGAGGGCGTTGGACATCTCCATGGTCACCATGATGACCATAATCGTGATGACCACGATGACCATGCCAAAGGTGACAATGACCAAGGTGACAATGACCAAGGTGGCCATGGTGACAATGTCCACAGTGATGATGTCCCTCACCTGTTGAGGGCGTTGGGCATCTCCATGGTCACCATGATGACCATGACCATGATGATGACCATGATGACCATGACCATGACCATGATGACCACGACCACGACCATGACAATGACCAAGGTGACAATGACCAAGGCGACCACGGTGACAATGACCACGGTGACAATGACCAAGGCAACCACGGTGACAATGACCACGGCGACGCGTCCCTCACCTGTTGAGGGCCTTGCACATCTCCATGGTCACCACCATGACCGTGACCATGATGACCATGATGACCATGACCACAACCATGACAATGATGACCATGACAAAGGTGACAATGACCAAGGTGACCACGGTGACCATGACCACGGTGACAATGACCACGGCGACGCGTCCCTCACCTGTTGAGGGCGTTGCACATCTCGATGGTCACCATGATGACCATGACCATGACCACGATGACCATGACAATGATGATGACCAGGACCACAACCATGACAATGACCAAGGTGACAATGACCAAGGTGACAATGACCACGGCGACGCGTCCCTCACCTGTTGAGGGCGTTGCACATCTCGATGGTCACCAGCACCGACAGCGCCATCGTCATCGGCACCGGCGACTCGAAGATGTCGCAGTCCAACCCCTCGAACTCCACGTTGTGCTCCGAGCACTGCATGAAGTGGGTCTGGGGGGACATCGGGGACATCGGCGTCACCTCGGGGTCACCACCTCGGGGACACCTCGGGGACACCTTGGGGACACCTTGGGGACGCTTGGGGACTCACCAGCTGGTGGTAGGTGACGTTGGGTCCGTCCTCGGCGAAGAGGAACCACCAGGCGGCCGCTCCCACCGTGGCGGCCCCGACGTAGCCTGGGGGGGACAAACGGGGGTTGGGGACACCTGGGGACAACCTGGGGGTCTCCAAGGGGCCACCCCGGGGGTCTCCAGGTGGTTTTTGGGGTTTCCAGGTGGTTTTTTGGGGTCTCCAGGTTTTTTTTGGGGTCTCCAGGTTTTTTTTGGGGTCTCCAGGTGGTTTTTTTTGGGGTCTCCAGGTGGTTTTTTTTGGGGTCTCCAGGTGGTTTTTTGGGGTTTCCACGTGGTTCCGTGAGGTTCTCCAGGTGTTCCTCACAAGGTTCCTCAAGGAACCTTCTCCAAGGGGGGCTCAAAGTGATTTTTTGGGGTTTCCAGGTGGTTTTTGGGGTCTCCAGGTTGCTTTTTTGGGGTCTCCAGGTGGTTTTTGGGGGTCTCCAGGTGGTTTTTTGGGGTCTCAAGGTGATTTTTTTGGGGTTTCCAGGTGGTTCCGTGAGGTTCTCCAGGTGTTCCTCACAAGGTTCCTCAAGGAACCTTCTCCAAGGGGGGCTCAAAGTGATTTTTTGGGGTTTCCAGGTGGTTTTTGGGGGTCTCTGGGTGGTTTTTTGGGGTCTCCAGGTGGTTTTTGGGGTCTCCAGGTTGCTTTTTTGGGGTCTCCAGGTGGTTTTTGGGGGTCTCCAGGTGGTTTTTTGGGGTCTCCACGTCATTTTTTGAAGCTCCCTCAAACAACCCTCTCCACTGATGCCCCTTCCTGACCTCGAGTGACCACGAGCTGACCACCAGGTGACCCAGGTGACCCAACTGACCATGAGCCAACCCCAAATGACCAAGGTGACTCAGGTGACCATGAACTGACCACCAGGTGACCCAGGTGACCACGAACTTACCACCAGGTGACCCAGGTGACCCAACTGACCATGAGTCAACCCTAGATGACCCAAATGACCACAAACTGAACACGAACTGACCACGAACTGACCACCAGGTGACCCAGGTAACCCAACTGACCACGAGCTGACCACCACCTGATCCAGGTGACCCAAATGACCACAAACTGACCACCAGGTGACCCACATGACCCAACTGACCATCAACTGACCACCAGGTGACCCAAGTGACCATGAACTGGCCACCACCTGACCCAGGTGACCCAACTGACCATGAGCCAACCCCAAATGACCAAGGTGACCAAGGTGACCATGAACTGACCACCACCTGACCCAGGTGACCCAAATAACCACGAACTGACCACCAGGGGACCAGGAGCTGACCCCAGGTGACCTAGATGACCCAACTGACCATGAACTGACCACCAAGTGACCCAAGTTAGGTGACCAGGAGCTGACCACCAGGTGACCAAGGTGACCCAAATGACCCAACTGACCACCAGGTGACCAGGAGGTGACCCCAGGTGACCTAGATGACCCTACTGACCATGAACTGACCACCAAGTGACCCAAGTGACCATGAACTGACCATGAACTGACCACCAGGTGACCCAGATGACCCAACTGACCGTGAGCTGACCCCAGGTGTGTCTCACCTCCGATGGCCAGGTAGCGGAAGAAGAGCCACCCCGAGATGAGCGGCTCCTTGGGGCTGCGCGGGGGCTTGTCCATGATGTCCAGGTCCGGCGGGTTGAAGCCCAGCGCGGTGGCCGGC
>NW_024509579.1:0-553 GCF_017590135.1 Pyrgilauda ruficollis
CTCCTCCTCGGGCCCCCCCGCGCCCCCCTCCCCCTCCCAGCGGGGGTCGCTGAACCGCGGCAGCTCCAGGGGGTCGTAGGGGGGAGGGGACAGCATGGTGACCTTTGGGGACCCCCAAATTTGGGGGGAGGGGGCGGCGCTGGGAGAGCTCAGGGGGGAGCTGGAAAAAGGGGGAGGGGGGTTTGGTCACTTTGGGGGGCGACCCCCCCTCAAAATAACCCGCGGGGAGCTCGAAATTAATGGAGACCCCCTCTCAAATTAACGGAGACACCCAAATTGACGGAGACCCCTCCCCGAATTAAGGAAGACCCCCCCCAAATTAATTAAAATACTTCTCGAATTCAGAATTTTCCCTAAATTAATGAAGAACCCCACCCCCCTCGCAATTAAGGGAAAGCGCCCCAAATTAATGAAGAACCCTTCAAATTAAGAAAGACCTCCTCCCCAAATTAATAAAAACCCCCCAAAATTAATAAAGACCCCTCCAATTAACAGGAATTTCCCCGAATTAATTGAACCCCCCCATCCAAAACCTTCACCAAACTTCACCTTC
>NW_024509580.1:0-553 GCF_017590135.1 Pyrgilauda ruficollis
GACTTGTCATCAATCTCCTGCAGGAGCTGAGTCATTTCCTAATGCAGATATTCCTTGCTCTCCAGAATCTGTTTAACATCATCCTTTTCAATTTGTAGATTCAACTTCAGCCCAGCGTGGGTGGCTAACAGGGCCAGGACGAAGGCCACTGTTGGAGACATGACCTGGTGGAAGAAAAGGGGCTCAACATGTCTGGCTGGGAGAGACCAGGGGGCTGGTGGCACCTGCAATGTTCCCAGAGCCTCTCTGGGCACCTGCCACATTGACAGCCCCAAGACCCACTTCCCTCAGCCCTGAGGACAGTGCCCTACTCTGGTGGTCCCAGGTCTCACTCTGGCTTTAAACCCTCAAGGCATCTTTCCCAGCCCCCATCCAGCCCCTAAGGGCGCTCTGGATCCAGGCTGCAGACACCCTAAAGCCATCACTGAAAGGGACATGGATGGGGACTGCAGCTGGATCTTCCAGTGCTCACCACCCCTGACTGTGCTCTAGGTGAACCCAAACCTCAGCTGCTGCATCTTGAGCATGTTTCCTCTCCTCTTGTCCCTTGTTT
>NW_024509581.1:0-553 GCF_017590135.1 Pyrgilauda ruficollis
GGCCAGGGACAGGTGAGGTCATGGGGGAAAAAACCCCGGAAATTTGGGTGAAAGTGGGCGAAAATGACAAAAAAATGGAGAAAAATGGACTAAAAAGGAACAAAAAGGAACAAAAACGATAAAAAAAGACCCAAAATGGAGAAAAAATGACCCAAAATGGGCAAAAAAGGAGCCAGAAATGGGCGAAAATGACCAAAAATGACCCAAAAGTGACCAAAAATGGAGTAAAAATGACCCAAAAGTGACCAAAAGTGACCAAAAATGACCCAAAATGGACCAGAAATAAGCCAGAAATGGACAAAAATGATCCAAAAATGACCCAAAATGGAGAAAAAATGACCCGAAATGAACCAAAAATGAAGAAAAAATGACCTAAAATGGACGAAAAAGGAACCAGAAATGGGCAAAAATTACCAAAAATGACCCAAAAGGGACCAAAAATGGAGTAAAAATGACCCAAAAATGGATAAAAAATGACCCAAAATGAACGAAAAGTGGCCAAAAATGACCAAAAATACCTAAAATAGACAAAAAAGGAACCAGAAATGGGCAA
>NW_024509582.1:0-553 GCF_017590135.1 Pyrgilauda ruficollis
AAGCCAGGATGGGAATGCAGAGCGTGGCTGTGGCTTGTGGGGCACTGACCTTGTGCCTGGCACTCACCACCGCCACCAACCCCGGCTTCGTGGTGAGGATCACCCAGGCAGGCTTGGACTACGGTGGGTTCTGCTTCTCATTTCTCTCCTCACAGATGTGCTGGTGGCAGAGGTGTGGAGCCAGGTACCCTGTGAGAAGTGCAGGGTCCCGGGGCAGGATGAGGGATCGGTGGCCATGGGTGCCCACGTGAGGAGCACAGGGACAGGATGGGGAAATCCTCAGACAGGGGTGCCAAATGCACCATCGGCCAGGGCTTCCCCTGTTGCACCTGCCTGCCCAGCACTCCACAGCTTGATGGAGCCCCTGCAGAAGGGACCAGCCCTCTGGGGTGTCAGGGAGCTGCAGCCAGGCAGTGTGGGAGGCTGGCACAGCAGGAGGGTGCTGGTCCCACAGCACATCCAGGCAGCCGAGCCGTGAGCCCCGGAGGAGGGAGCTGCAGAGGAGAGAGGAGATGGGGAGTTTAGGGAGGGGCAGTGACAGAGATGGATGGGC
>NW_024509583.1:0-561 GCF_017590135.1 Pyrgilauda ruficollis
AAAACTTCTTTAAAAACACCCCTACAAATATCCATTATCACCTCAGCAATACACCTCCTGCAAGACCAAGTAACTCAAAATACTCAAACTCCCATGCAAAAAATATTCCATAAACTAAAACACCAAAAAGTCATCAACAAAACCTATTCAGTTTTCAAGAACCCCATTTAACCTATACACAGATCTAAAACAAATTAACTATAAACTACCATACCTTAAATAACTCCACCATTAAACACTACTGTGTCAAACTTATTAAAACTCCAATATAAAGTAAAATCCAAAACAACAAAATAACATGCCATTGTTAACGTTACCAATACTTTTTTCTCTAACATTTCCTCTAAGAAAGAATACAAACCACCATTTACCTTCACTTAAAGAACATACAATACACCTATAACCAACTACCCCGAAAACAAAAACAGTCCCACCATCTACCATAAATTCAGCTGAATTAAACTAAAAAAACATCTGCAAGACATTTACAATAAACAAACATTATATAAAAAGTATAACAAAAATAATTTAAACACTCATCCAAATTCTCCTAAAAAACAA
>NW_024509584.1:0-553 GCF_017590135.1 Pyrgilauda ruficollis
TTTTGGGGATTTTTTAGGGAATATTTTTGGAATAATTTGTGATTTTTTTGCCTCAAAATTGCGATTTTAATTCTATTTTTTCCCTTTTCCCGCAGGAATTTCTCCCCCTTCCCGGAATTTTTTGGGAATTTTCGATGAATTTTTTGGGGAAAATTTTAGGGATTTTTGGGGGAATATTTTGGGATTTTTTGGGGCAATTTTTACCTTCAAAATTGCGATTTTAATTCCATTTTTTCCCTTTTCCCGCAGGAATTTCTCCCCCTTCCCGGAATTTTTCGGCCTCATCCCCTGGGATTTTTCATCCCCAATTTTCGGGGATTTTTCATCCCCGATTTTCGGGGATTTTCGGGGATTTTTCGGGGGTTTTTGGGGGTTTTTTGGCCCATGACCATCCACAACCTGTACATCTTCGACCGCGGCGGCGCCTGCCTGTGCTACAGCGAGTGGCACCGCCGGAGGGGCCCGGGCATCCCCCAGGAGGAGGTGGGAACCCCCGGTTTTGGGGATTTTGGGGGATTTGGGGGAGTTGGGGGATTTTTGGGGAATTTTTGGG
>NW_024509585.1:0-553 GCF_017590135.1 Pyrgilauda ruficollis
AAATTTGGGGGATTCTCCCCAAAAAAATCCCGAAATTTGGGGGAATTCCCTCAAAAAAACCCCAAAATTTGGGGGAATCCCCCCAAAAAAACCCGAAATTTGGGGGAATTCCCCCCAAAAAAACCAAAATTTGGAGGAAATCCCCCCAAAACCGCCAAAATTTGGGGGATTCTCCCCAAAAACACCCCAAAATTTGGGGAAATCCTCTCAAAAAACCCCAAAATTTGGGGGAATTCCCTCAAAAATCCCTGAATTTGGGGAAATTCCCCAAAAAAAACCCCAAATTTTGGGGGGAATTCCCTAAAAAATCTCTGAATTTGGGGGAATTCCCCGAAATAACCCCAAAATTTGGAGGGGAACTCCCTGAAAAAACCCAAGATTTGGGGAAAATTCACAAAAAATCCCCAAAATTTTGGGGGAATCGCCCAAAAAAACCCAAAATTTGGGTGAAGCCCCCCGAAAAAATCCCAAAATTTGGGGGATTCCCCCCAAATTTGGGTGATTTGCCCCAAAACCCCAAATTCTGACCCCCCCCGCTCCTCCCCCACAGCCT
>NW_024509586.1:0-553 GCF_017590135.1 Pyrgilauda ruficollis
CAAAATTTTTGAAATGAAAATTTAAATGAAAATCATTTTAATTCAAAATTTTTGAATTAAAAAATTAAAATTAAAATAAAAATCCAAATGTAAAATTGAACGTAAAATTAAAATTTCAATGAAAAATTAGCGTTAAAATTCAAATTAAACCCAGATCGCTCTGCAATTCCCAATTCCCAATTCCAATTCCGATGGGACGGGGCTCTCACGTAGGGCAGATTAAAATTCCAATTAAACCCAGATTGCTCTGCAATTCCCAATTCCCAATTCCCAGTTGCCAATTCCCAATCCCCATTCCCCATTTCCCATTCCCAATTCCCCATTCCCATTCCCGGAGCTCTCACGTAGGGCAGATTAAAATTCCAATCAAACCCCAGATCGCTCTGCAATTCCCAATTCCCCATTCCCATTCCCGGAGCTCTCACGTAGGGCAGATTAAAATTCCAATTAAACCCCGACTGCACTGCAATTCCCAATGCCCAATTCCCCATTCCCAATCCCCCATTCCCATTCCCAATTCCCAATCCCCCATTCCCATTCCCGGAGCTCTCAC
>NW_024509587.1:0-553 GCF_017590135.1 Pyrgilauda ruficollis
CTTCTAAAAAGGCAAACAGCAGCTAGTGTGACATCTTGAGATGGCTCTTGTTTGAGCCTGTAGGAGTGGCACACGCAGTGTTACTGTTCAGTGCAGTAGTGGGCAGCTGCAAGCAGTCCCAAACACTTTGCAGTTAAAGGGAATGCTCTTTTATTTAGGATAAACTTGTTAGCCAGACATCTCAGATCTCATACATTAATAATTTTATCACCACTCAAGGCAAGCAGAATCAACCAGTGAGAGTGAAAAATAACACCTCACCCAAGTCTCCTAGGCACTCTCCTGTTTGTCATTACAGTTCTCCTGTGAAAAAAAACTTGTGATGAAAGGGGGATAGAGGCAGATAATCCTTAAAATATAAGAAAAGAGCTTCAAGCAAGAACATGAAAGGAGAAAAGGTGGGAGAGAAATTCTGTTCTCTTGTTTGAAACATTAAAATTTGCCAGAGATTACTTTGAAACCCTCAGAAACTAGATAAAGTAAGAATATTCTGTGAAAACCTAATTTGGAGGGGGCCAACAAGGAGCATCAAGTCCAAATCTTAAGTGAATGG
>NW_024509588.1:0-553 GCF_017590135.1 Pyrgilauda ruficollis
CATGATCCTAAATCCCATTTTTTAAGAGAAATGGGATTATTCTCTGAGAGTCCATCATTCTTAACTGAATTGAATGAATTAGGGCACAAAAGACATCAATGAATTCTGGTCCCTTGGTGTTAGACAGGGACAGGGACTGGAATTTGCTGTTTTCCTCAGGAATTCTTTTTCCTTTGGGATCACAAATTCCTACTGGTTAAAGAATCAATTTATTGGTTCTTTAGGGAACCACTGCTGATAGAAAAGTTCTGATGGAAATTCTGCATTTTAGGGACAATTCCTGTGGATTTCTCCTCCCTTGGCCTTGACCACCCAAATCTGAAGGAGCTTTTTCCTCAAACTTTCCCATTTCAAATTTCTTTCTTTTGTGTTTTATTCTCTTTGTTTCATTTCCACCCAAGTTCAATCTGCAAAGACCTTTCTCTTTTTCCTTTTATGATTTTGATTACAATGATTTTTATTTTTCCAGCATTTCAGCCTAAATTTAGAGATCCTGATGCCAAAATTAGCTGTGATTTTCTCTTTGCTATTGAATCATCTGGGGCTGCAGCAC
>NW_024509589.1:0-8384 GCF_017590135.1 Pyrgilauda ruficollis
TAGGTAATTTTTTTATTCATAACAAGTAGTACAGTATATTCTTGTATTTCTGGAAAGTTAGTGCTTTGAGCCTCTTCTGGGGGGGTATTAAGAGCTGCAAGTTGTCAGTTTTATGGCTGGAAAGGAAGGGACCCTTTGATACTTAGTACTTATCCATGCTTCTTTTCTTCAATGAATTAGGCAGGACTCGTGGGACAGCTGTCTTACTGCTAGACACTGTCCTCTGATGGGCTGTATTGGGGTCCTTCAGAAGAAATAAAGGTGTGTGGTGTGGTTCAAATGCTCTAGGAGATACTGTGCCAGGTTGACTGTGGCCGTAGGCAGATATTACCATCTGTCATCCTGTGGATGTTGTCATCCATGAGCAGGAGGGAGAGAAAACTATTTTGGTGTGTTTATGGATTATTTTTTTCTAGGGGTTAAAAAAAATTGAGCCTTGGGGCAGGGACAGGTGACAATGTAGACTCTGAATTCATCCATTTGCAAATGAAGATCTAATCTGAGAAGAAGGAAGAATCTCTCCAGTACCCTAAGACAGAACTGCTTCCCAGTTAGTAACTTTAATGTGCTTCTCAGAACTTTGTTACAACCAGCACAAAAATGACTTCGTTCTGTGGTTTCAGTAATTCTGAGCAGCAGCAGCAAAGCCCAACAAATGTTGTCTTGGTTTGGAAAGACAGGTGTCTGCTAAGGAAGGCAGGAGCCTCCCCTGAAATGAAGAATGTAACCCCCCCCCCCTCCGAATTGCTATAAATTTTAAATTAAGGGGCTCTCAGGCAAAAAATATGGGAGCAGGAAGTAACAGTTCTTTAATAGGGAAGAAAATAAAAGGATAAAATAAACAATGCAGTAAACTAAAACAACACTGACAGAGTCAGAGCACAACCTGACACCCTGTTGGTCAGGGTGTTGGTAGCAGTCCAATTGAAAATGTGGCTGCAGTCCTCCTGGAGTGTCAGGTGTGGTTCTGCTGGAGCAGGGATCCTGTAGAAAAGGGTGTAGTCTTCCCCCCCGGCAGGATTGGGTGTGGAAGAGAGAAGGAAAACTGCCCAATTAACAGAAGACAACTGCCATACAGATGACAAATAGAATACATCTTGCCTTGCAATCTGGGACAGTTGTCCAGTTCTAACTGTGCTCAGGGCAGTGGCACAGGCTCCAAAGCTCTATGTGTGCACATTTAGACAACCAGTACTGAGTCAGTTTGCATCCTACTCTGACCTTTCAATTTATCTCTGCAATCATAAAAGTTTTGGGTTTTCTTTTTTAAAACAAAAATTAATTTGCTGCATTTAAATGTCTGCTTTTTTTTTTTTTTCTTTTTTAGTTCTCTAGGAAAGCTTGAGCTCTTTTCTTCAAAAACAAAATAAGAAATCACTAGAATATGAGTTACGAGTGGAAGAACTGAGGAAGAGAAGATCAGAACTAATATAAGATTTGAAGGATTTTATAAACCCAGTCCTTTGTCAACTCCACCCTCTAAATGGCCAGGTGTGATGGGAAATTGGATCCACCCTGAACTGATTCTAGCATCAGGAAAATCCTCATAAAATACCTCGGGGCTTTACAAAAGTTTCAGTTTCATATCCCAGTAATTGATGCTGTGGTGACAACCTCTATCTAGTACTCATGAGTCACAGTCACCACATCTGCTAAGGGGAAGAAGCTAACTTTTCCCCTTTGCTCAGAATCTTTTTCCTTGTCTGCAATGATAGTCCTAGGAATGAAAAATTGTTTGCTAAGTTTGAGCCCTTCTTGAAATGGATGGTGTCCCATATACTGGCAACTTGGAAATGAAACTGCAATCTGTTTTCTCAGATCAGTCTGAGAAAAAAACTGGTGGAACCATGTTCTGTCCTTCCCGAGACAGAAACGGGAACAGCCACCAGGAAAACAAAAACCAAGATCAAGGGGATCCTGTATCCTCCCCCCTTCAAGCTGAAGGCAGCAGCTTAAAGAAAATGAGTGAATGGAGGGAAGTCCATGCTCAGGGTGGCAGGTGAGCCCCCTCCTTGCCCACCTTCACCCTCCCAGGTGTGGAAGCCCAGGAGCCTACTGGGGAGAGGGCAACAGCAATGCCCTGGAGAGATGCACCTTAGACTCTGGGCATTCCTCACAGCTCAGGGTGAGGAAAGAAGCTTCACCCACGGTGCTCTGCAGCACTATGTTAATTTGTCCCAGTTCTGTCCTCCCCATTGTCCCATTGGTCTTCCCTACCCTTTTTACCCTTATATGTTCAAGTTCTAGTAAGTTCTCCACTCCCTGTAATGCCATTGGTGTCTGTAACCCCACCTATCCACCCTGGTATTCTCTATTGGTCCCTTCCCAGTGTACCACCCCTGAGCCCTCATACCATTGGATCCCTGATACTGTTCTCCACCCCCTCTTTTCCTGTAATTATACCCTGGACCCTCCTTTGTCTTTGGCCTCTGGACCCCTTCAGCGTCGCCTGAAAAAAAGCACATTGGAACTCCATGCCTGGACCCTCCCGTGTCTTCACTGCTGAGCTGCTGCGCGTGTGTGTGTGTGCTGGTGCTCTTGTGGCTCCTACCCGTTGGCATATGACGCTCTTGGGGAAGGTTGCGTCCACCGCCACCACAGACCGCAACACCCAGGTGCCTCTGTACAATAGGTATGAGGCTCTGGATGTGAAAGGCCAGTCAGTGGACAGTGTGGACAATTGTCCATTTCCACCAGAGATGTTGCCAAGGTTAGAAAAGCCTACCGCCTGTATCACAACCACCTCCACAAGGAAAAAAAGATGGGTTATAGTTGTAGGTAACTCCCTTCTGAGGGGAACAGAGGGTCCAGTATGCTGGACAGACTCTCTTAAGGATCTCTACTGCTTCCCTGGGGCCTGGATTAAGGACATCTACTAGGAAACTTCCTAGCCTAGTACTGCCCTTGGACTATTATCAATTACTGCTCTTCCATGTGGGTGGCAATAAAGCTGTAACATGTAGTCCAAGGGCTATCAAAAGAAGCTTCAGGGCCTTGGGATGGTTGGTGAGGGAATCTGAAACACAGGTAATTTTCTGTCCTTCCAGTTGCAAGCAGCAACATTTGAAGAAAAAATGGACCCAGTCTATTAATACATGGCTCTGCAGTTGATGTCACTGCCACAACTTTGTGGGTTTTGACAATGGGATGGCCCACACAGCACCAGGCATGCTGGCGTCAGATTAGATTCACCTTTCTCAAAGGGGAAAGAGGGATGGGGTAAGGAAGGTCATGGCCTGTCTGGAGCTGAACTTTGCAAGGGATGCAAAGATTAACAAGAAGGGCTGCTAAAGGTCTGTTTAGCAGAAAAGGAAGGTCAAAGAAGGTGTAACCCCCATGATTAACACAAATGGCAAACTGGTAGCAACAGATGAGGAGAAGGCTGAGGTACTTAACGTTTTTGCCTCAGTCTTCAATGGCAACCTCTCTTCCCACACCTCTCGAGTGGATGGACAGCAGAATGGGGACTAGGGGAGCAAAGTGCTTCCCACTGTAAGAGAAGATAGGGTTTATGACCACCTGAGGAACCTCATTATACATAAGTCCATGGGACCTGATGAGATGCATCCCAGAGTCTTGAGGGAATTGGCTGATGTAGATGCCAAGCCACTCTCCATCATATTTGAAAAGCAACAGGGGAACACCTGGAAGTAGTCACAGAAGAATTACAGAGGGCCCCCCTGAAAAGCTGATGAGTCCAGCTAAAGTGCCTCTACACCAATGCACACAGCATGGGTAACAAGGAAGAGGAGTTGGAAGCCCTGGTGCAATTAGCAAACCATGACCTAATTGCTATCACTGAAATATGGTGGGACGAATCACACAACTGGAGCACTATAATTGAAGGCTACAAGCTTTTCAGAGGAGATAGGCTGGGAAGGAGTGCTGCCCTTTATGTTAAGAAGTTGATAGATTGTGAAGAGCTACACCTGAGAAACATCCATGAACAGGTTGAGAGTTTGTGGGTAAAACTCAAGGACCAGACTAATAAAGGACACCTTGTGGTTGGAGCCTGCTACAGGCTGCTTGATCAGGGGGATCCTGCCCATGAGGCCTTCTTGCTTCAGCTAGAGGAAACATCATGCTCACAAACTCCTGATTGGGGGATTTCAACCACCTGAACATCTGCTGGGAAAGCAATTGTGTTGGTTTGGCATGGCTTGATTTTTGGTGAGGAAGGAAGAAGCCAGGCATGGAAGTGATTTTCTGTGAAGAGCTGCTAGAAGCTTCCTCTGTGCCTGGCAAAACCAATCATTGGCTGTCTCTGAGAATAGGCACACTGCTAAGCCAAATAGAAAAGCTGGTAATGCCTCTATGATAACATATTTAAGAAAGAAAAAAAGCTGCAAGAAACCTCTTTCTTCCTGCCCTCTGAGGGGTGGTGAGTGGGCCATGGGGCCCCTTGCTCGTGGGGCAGCCAGGCCCCTTCTCAGCATGGCAAGGGCCCTTTCCGGTGTGGCTGCCAGGGCCATACTGCCGGGGGACCGTTCCAACACTGTGAGCAGCCACGTGACCAAGACCCTGTGGCCGCCAGGCCACTTCCCAGCCCGGCTGGGCCAGCACCAGGAGCACTCATGCGGCTGAGGCGGCACAGCCGAGGAGGCGCCACACGGCCGCTGCCATCTCATCATGGCTCGCAATGAACTTTATTTGCTTAGCCACTTCTAGCCAGCCATGCTGCAAATGGAAGGGCAGAAGTGGCAGCAGCAGCTTTTTCCATTTCAGAGCCCTGCATGAGGAGAGGTGCTGAGTGCAGCCAGCAGCCAGTGTGGCTCACGCGGTGCCAGTGGTGATGCCTTGGAATGGCTACCTAGAACAGAGGCTAGACAGACTTGGAGAATAAAGTAGATATTTTTTAAAGGCCTTCAACAGATACACCTTGGGCAGTGCAAAAGCCTCGCAGGTATCCACTGTACTCCAGTATCTGTGGAAACACATGCATACCTGCAGCCCCAAGTGATAAGGTTGCACAGGCCCTCCCACTTATTAGTGGCTAGGTCCCATATCCAGACTTTCGCTCGAGGCAGGCCCGTCTCACCTGAAGAGTGCAACGAGAGAAAATTATTTCGAATGACAAGATTCTCTGAATTCTGTGGCACTGTAAGATGATTGATTGTATATAGAACTTCTTCCAATCGACTGTGCAGGGTTTCTCCAGGCATTCCCCTTTTTTGTTTATCCAGAACACGCTTTAAAGTACCATGAGCATGTTCAACAATGGCCTGGCCCATTGGAGAGTGCAGGATACCCAGTTTGTGTGAGACTCCCCATAAGCGCAAAAACTGCCGTGTCTTCTGCAAGACGTAGGCGGGGCCATTATCAGTTTTCACAGAAGAAGGTATTCCCAAAATTGCAAAAGCCATCCTCCAATGGGCAATCACGTCGTGACCCTTTTCTCCAGTGTGAGCAGATGCCCACATAGCAGAGGAGAAGGTGTCAATAGACATGTGCACATACTTAAGTCAGCCAAATTTGGCTATGTGAGTAACATCTGTTTGCCAAAGCTGCAAGACCCTTAAGCCTCTGGGGTTGACCCCCGCTGGTAAAGGTGCAGCAAGTCCATGACAGTCAGCACAAGAACTGACAATGTCACGAGCCTTGGTTGACTGTTGCGGTGCGTTTTGGGGTGGGGGCACAGGCTTAGAATATACCATACATTTTGGAGGGGTGAGACAGAGCATACCATTTAAATAAAATGGAATACAACAGTTGACATCAAATGAAATTGTTTCTGCAGGTTATGTGCACTTTGATGGAAAAAATCATGCGACACTTTGGCTTGTGCAATCTTGTCAGGCTGAGGCCCTACCCATGCAGGGTTAGCCAACCTGTCAGCCCTGGCATTACCTTCTGCTATGAAACCTGGTAAATTGGTGTGACTCCGAATGTGCAAGATGTAATACGAATGAACTCAGGTCTGAATTGCACTCCACAAGGCTTTCAAGAACTGAAACAAAACTGCGTTATTGACTTCCTTCAGAAGTGAACAATCCAAACATTTGGTTATGTCTGCGACATAGGCAGAATCAGTGACCAAGTTCAGAGGCACCTGAGAAAATTTCTGGAATGCCATGGCAACAGCCTTTAACTCAACCAGTTGGGCCGATCCTGACTCATGGCCCTCCAACATTTGCCACCCAGATTCATCCTTCCAAGTAACAATGGCTTTCCCCCTTTTTCTCGAGCCATCAGTAAAGATGGTGGGTTCTAGCACCGGCACCCAGCTACTTTTTGGCCGCAAAGAAAGATTGGTCGTTTTTGCCAACTGCAATAACTTATGACTGGACAGATGATAGGCAATTGGCCCGGAAAAGTTTTGCAGCGCACTTTGCAAAGGAGCACTGTTAACAAAGCTCCATTCAAAGTCTTCCCATTGCACTGGAAGAATGATTTTTGCGGGATCAGTTGCCATTAATTGAAAATACTGTTGACAGTATGTGATTATCAAATGAGTGATCAGTTCAAATAATGTGGGTGCTGTCTTTTCTGGTTGATGGGGCAAGAAGACCCATTCCAAAATGTGCAAGGGATCAGACCGTTTGTCACTCCATTGGCCAATGATACCTGTAGGATGAAAATCTGGATTGGTAATGAAGACAGTGATATCAATGGAAAGATCTACTTGATGAACCTGACAAGCAGAAACAGCCTTTTGGACTTCCTCCAGCGCTCGTCACGCCTCAGGAGTCAATTTCCAAGGTGATCTCAGGTCAGGGTCCCCCTTTAGAGTATCATACAGTGGGGACAGTTATTTTGCAGTTAGTCCCAAATAGGGATGCAACCAACTGATGACACCCAGCAATTTATGGGCATCATTCAAGGTCTTAATAGAATCCATGAATTGCACCTCCTGATGCTGAACGGTTTGGTCCAGAATTTTGACTCCCAGATATTTACAAGGAGGATGCTGTTGAACCTTCTACAGAGCCACTTGCAGCCCATAAGAATGTAGAGCAGTGAACAGCTGAGGCAGTATCCTCAGCAACTCATCCTGGGTGGGTGCTGCCACCAGGATGTCGTCCATGTAGTGATAGCAACATGCATCAGCAAACTGCTCGCAGACTCCAGACAAGGCCTGAGCCACATACCACCGACAAATAGTTGGGCTATTGCGACAGCCCTGTGGCAAAACTTTCCATTGATATTTTCTACAAGCAGTGCGCTCAGTCCTTGTCCTAAATGTCCGAACACATCCAAAGGAACCTTATGTTCACTACAGGATTCTAAGATGACTGCAGTTGTGGTATGTACATCCACCCTGGCGGAGCCGTGGGTGCTGCCCCTGAGCTGGCTAAGCAGGCCTGTGCCGGTGCTGTGCCCTGAGGAATCACTTGTGTCAGAGTGCAGTTCCGCTGTGCGCTCATTCTCCCGTTTCCCGGGCCTACCAAAGGCTGGCCATTGGCATGATATTTAGACTTACATTGGGTTGCATATTGACCTGCCTTTAGGCACTTGGAGCACAAGAAATTGGTATTTGTTTCTGTCTGCTTGGGTGTTCCCTGCTTTTTCTTGCCCTTATTTTTACCTTTTTCCTGTTGTCCGCCCCCTGAGCATTTCTGGCCTGGATGTAAAGCAGCTGCCACAGCAGACATTTTGTAGTCTACAGTACCTACTTTGGAACATGCTTGGACCATGTCTGTTAGTGTCAGGTCACCTGGAAGAGCATCTATGATCTTCTGGCAATCATTGTTTGCATTGTCCTGCACTAACTGTTTGCATAAAACCTTCCTCAAGTTATCATTCTCAACCTGCTTCTCCAGGGCTGCTGCAACCTTCTCAACAAATGGTAGAAATGGTTCTTTTGTTCCTTGAGTTATTGTCACATAGCATGGCTTGGGAGCAGCCATTTCTATAGTTTTTTGCAATGCTAAAAACCCTACCTTTTGACTCTGCTCAAGAACGGCAGGGTCCCAGGTAGCCTGAAGATCAGGATTGGAAAAGGCATGAGAACATCCACTCCCACGTAATACCTAGGATATCTCTGAGGCAATTGCATGTTCTCTGTTGCAACCCTTTGAGCAACCTGCCTCCAGTTGTCCTGAAAAGCTTTAAATTGCACAGGTTGGAACAATACTTGAGCTATATGTCTAATATCAAATGGAGCAAGGAGGTCTGTGTTTAGCACTCTGATAACTTGCATAACTTGTGTAGAGACAAGGCCATATTTTGCTACCTTATCTTGCAAATCTTGGACAACCTGCCAGGCAATCACATTGTGCCTGTCAGTTTGTCCTGTATTTGGGACAGCTTTATACACGGGAAAAGCTTGAATCACTCTTTGTGGTGGAACATTGTTTCCCTGAACCACCTGTGTCCCCTCCTCAGATGCTGGATTAACTCTTTGACTGTTATCTGTATGAAAAATGCCAATCACTTGTTTTTCA
>NW_024509590.1:0-553 GCF_017590135.1 Pyrgilauda ruficollis
CACCACCGGCACGCCCTGTCACCGGGAGCCCCCTGAACTCCCATTCCTGGGCGGGAAACCTCCCCGAACCGCCATTCCTGGGCATCAGAATCCACAGAATCTCCAGTCCCGACCACGGGCGCCCCATACGTGTGCATTTCTGGGCACCGGGACCCCCCTGTACCCTCTTCCCAAGCACCAGGACCTCACTAAACCCCCATTTCTGGACACCGGGACCCACTTGAACCCCGAATTCCGGGAAGAGAATCCCCTGAACCCCCATTCCTGGGCACGGGGACCCCTGTGAATCTCCATTTCCAGACACTGGGACCACCCTGCACCCCCTTATCCGGGACTGGGATCCCCCCCCGCACCCCCTTCAGTGCTCTGGGACCCCCTGCACACCTTTACGGGCATCCCTCATTTCCTAGACCCCAGAGCCTTTGGATGTTTTCCTTGATCTTTGGAGCCCCCAGATCTCCCATTTCCGCCCCCCGTTTTCCACCCCCGCTCCTTCCCAAAACGGGATCCCAGGGGGGTCACAGCGGCAGCGGGGATCCCGTGGGATCCAGAT
>NW_024509591.1:0-553 GCF_017590135.1 Pyrgilauda ruficollis
AAATTGAGAAAAATGGGGGAAATTGGGAGAAAATCAGGGGGAAATTGGGGGGGAAATTGGGGGAAAAATGGGGAAAAAAATGGGGAAAAATGGGGGAAAAATGGGGAAAAAATGGGGGAAAAATGGGGGAAAATTGCCGAAAAATCAGGAAAAAATCAGGAAACAATGCAGAAAATTGAGGAAAAATCAAGGGAAAAAATGCGGAAAATTTGGGATAAATGGGAGGAAAAAAGGGGGAAAATTTGGGATAAATGGGGGAAAAATGGGGAAAAATGGGGGAAAAATGGGGGAAAATTGCAGAAAAATCAGGAAAAAATGCAGAAAATTGAGGAAAAATCAGGGAAAAATGGGGGGAAAATTGGGAACTCAGGGGAAAGGCTGGGAATGTGGGGATTTGGGAATTTGGGGATTTGGGGATTTGGGGATTTGGGGATTTGGGGATTTGGGATTTGGGGATTTGGGGATTTGGGATTTGGGGATTTGGGGATTTGGGGATTTGGGAATTTTGGAATGTGGGAATTTGGGGATGTGGGAATGTGGGGATTTGGGATTT
>NW_024509592.1:0-553 GCF_017590135.1 Pyrgilauda ruficollis
AGATTTAGAGGATGTAGTTACACTGCAAACACAGGACATATTTTTCAGTAATTTATCATTTTTGGATGATTTGAAGATTTCCTATCAAGTCTTAGACACTTTCTAAAATATATGGTTAATTACATTCAAAATAATTTTTAAATTATAGATTTGATGAAGGAATTATTGAGTAGTCCACATTATGATCACAGTCCACTTAACCTTCAACAGCTACAATTAATAAAAATCCTCTTAGATCATTTTTTCCTCACATCTGTTTCAATGAAAATTGTGCCACAATCCATCTTATCCTGTACATAAAAATTTATTACATATTTTCCAATTTTTTGATTAGCACCTTCATAAAATTAAGCACAGTGTTCTGTTTTGACATAAAATTTAATTTTAAAATATTTTAAACCCCCCCCAAAAACCCCAAACATCACTGTATTTTAAACTTTTAATAATAAGAACAACCTCAAAACCAGTCACGACTGGTGTAAATCCTAACTTACAGTTACAAATTTTTCTGTATGGATAGAAGCAAGTACCCAAAAGCACTGGACAAAAAGCC
>NW_024509593.1:0-553 GCF_017590135.1 Pyrgilauda ruficollis
AACCCCGAAAATGAAAAAAAATACCTCTGAAAATCCAAAAAATACACAAAATACCCCTGAAAGCCCCAAAAATACACAAAAATACCCCTGGAAATCCCAGAAATACCAAAAAATTCCTCTGAAAATCCCAAAAATACCCAAAAAATACCCCTGAAAAATCCCAGAAATGCACAAAAATACCCCTGGAAACCCCAAAAATGCAAAAAATACCCCTGGAAATCCCAGAAATACCAAAAAATAACCTGAAATACACAAAAATACAAAAAAACCCTGAAATACCCCCAAAATAACCCTGAAATGCACAAAAAATAACCCTGAAACATCCAGAAATACCCGAAAATATCCTGGAAAACCCAGAAATACCAAAAAATACCAAAAATACCCAGAAACACCCCTGAAAACACAAAATTACCCCAAAAATCCCCTGAAACACCCGAAAATCCAAAAAAAAAACCCCAAAAATCCCCCTGAAACACCCGAAAATCCCAAAAAATACCCAAAAAATCAAAAAAATTCCTAAAAATCCAAAATATCCCCCAAAAATCCCAAAAAA
>NW_024509594.1:0-553 GCF_017590135.1 Pyrgilauda ruficollis
TCACAAGATGGACAATACAAGAACCTGGGGCCCAAGGATGCTGCTGCTAATTATAGGAGAGTCATTTTCTGCCTAACAGCACTGTTAGCATCCCCTTTGTAGTGCCTGAGCCCCAGCAGAGAGAGCTGAAAAGCACAGGATTTTTCATTCATAAGCACCTTCTCCAACACACATCTACCTTCAGAATTACCTTCTGACTTGAAAAGACTGAGGGGAGACAGGCAGATACACAGGCAAGCAGGAAGAACTGGCAAAGCTGTCCCTTTTTTTGCTGCCTTGTCCTGACCACTTGACAGGGAAATGTGATGCTTGTGCTTTCTGGAGAAGAACGATGAGATTAGCTCCTGCACACCCAGTGTGGCCTCAGAAGAGCAGAGAAATCAAAGAGGACAGGAAAAGTAGATAAAAGATCTTTCCTGCCAGACACTCTACCTGGCCAGGCATGTATTATTGTGTATTAGAACTGACCAGAACTCAACCAAACCACCATGAACATAAGCAGAAGGACAACATTTTAAGTCAGGCAGGTTTGAATTAAGACATTTGTCATGAG
>NW_024509595.1:0-553 GCF_017590135.1 Pyrgilauda ruficollis
AAATGTCACAAAAATGTCACCAAAATGAACAAAACCTGCCCCAAAATGTGCAAAAACGAACAAAAGTGAACAAAAATGTCACAAAACCGTCACCAAATGGGACCAAAATGAACAAAACCGGCCCCAAAATGTGCAAAAATGAACAAAAATGTACAAAAATGTCACCAAAAGAGACCAAAATGAACAAAACCAGCTCCAAAATGTACAAAAATGTCACAAAAATGTCACCAAAAGGGACAGAAATGAACAAAAAGGGCCCCAAAATGAGCAAAAATTAACAAAAAGGTACAGAAGTTTCACAAAAATGAACAAAAATGTCACAAAAACGTCACCAAATGGGACCAAAATGAACAAAACCAGCCCCAAAATGTGCAAAAATGAACAAAAATGTCATAAAAATGAACAAAAATGTCACCAAAAAGGACCAAAATGAACAAAAATGGCCCCAAAGTGTCCAAAAATGTCACCAAAATGTACAAAAATGTCACCAAATGGGACCAAAATGTCAAAAAATGGCTGAAAATGGCCCCAAATGTCACCAAAATGTCACAAA
>NW_024509596.1:0-553 GCF_017590135.1 Pyrgilauda ruficollis
GTGTCCCCTCGCTGTCGCTGGGTCTGGCCCGGGGTGACCTCGGGAGGGGACAGCGAGCACTGGGGGACACCTGGGGACACCTGGGGACACCTGGGGACACACCTGGTGACACACCTGGGGACACCTGGGGACACACCTGGGGACACCTGGAGACACCTGAACCCCCTATGACACACCTGGGGACACACCTGGGGACACGTGAACTCCTCTCAGACACACCTGAGTGACACCTGGGGACACCTGAACCCCCCCGGACACACCTGGGGACACACCTGGGGACATCTGAGTGACCCTGATCCCCCCTGGCCACACCTGGACACACCTGGGACACCTCAGTGACACCTGGGGGACACCTGAACCCTCCCGGACACACCTGAGCCCCCCTGGACACACCTGGGGACACCTTGGGGACACCTGAGACCCCCTGGACACACCTGGGGACACCTCGGGGACACCTTGGGGACACCTGAACCCCCCCTGGACACACCTGGGGACACCTGGGACACCTCAGTGACACCTGGGGACGCCTCGGGGACACCCGAGCCCCCCCGGC
>NW_024509597.1:0-553 GCF_017590135.1 Pyrgilauda ruficollis
AAAACGCCTCGAAGGCCGAGTGGCGGGAGCGGCGTGAGGGAAGGTGGCTGAGGGCCCGATTTATTTCTGGAATTAAAGATAAAAAAGGCTGTGCTGGCGCATTAATATGACATTTCCGCCCTGGTTATACAAATATCACGGGCCTTCCATCCCGTCTTATGGCTGGGGGTAAAATCCCACCCTGCTTTTTGTAAAATCATCCCTCACGTTTAAAATTTTTCCATTTAAAAGCGGCCGGTGGTGAATAAAACAACATCCAGCCTCTGCGTGGCTTCCTGCAAGTTCTCTTCCTGCTCGCCTTTAATTGGATAATAAATGATTTATTTGCACAATTTATTATTTATAAAATTAGCGCATTCTACTAAAACCACCCCAAAAAAAGGAGCTTGAGGATCCCAACATTCCCGAGCGGGATGGAGGGCTCGGGGCAACAATGAAACGGCGAATAAAATTTATGGAGGTTTATTTGAAAGCGTGCTGGGGAATGGGGGAAATGTCTCCAGAGTTGGCATATTTATTATTATTTATATTATATTGTACTGTGTTGTGTTGT
>NW_024509598.1:0-553 GCF_017590135.1 Pyrgilauda ruficollis
GTTTTGTGAGGAGGGGGCTTGGCCGGAGGGGTTTGGGGAGGGGGGGAAAAAAGGAGATTTGGGGGAAAATCGGAGGGGTTTGGGAGAGAAAAAAAAAGGGGATTTGGGGTTTTGGAGAGTTGGGGCAAAAAATGGGAGATTTGGGAAAAAAAAATTTGGGGGGAATGAGAGATTTGGGGGTGAAAATGAGAAATTTGGGGAGGATTTGGGGTGAAAATGAGAGATTTGGGGGAAGATTTGGGGTGAAAATGAGAGATTTGGGGGAAGATTTGGGGTGAAAATCAGAGATTTGGGGGAAGATTTGGGGTGAAAATCAGAGATTTGGGGGAAGATTTGGGGGGAAATGGAAAATTTTGGGGGGAAAATGGAGATTTGAGGTGCGAAAATTAGAAATTTGGGGTGGGAAAATGGAGATTTGGGGGTGGAAAATGAGGAATTTGGGGATAGAAAAACGAAGATTTGGGTGTGAAAATGAAGATTTGAGGTGAAAAATGAGAAATTCCCTTGAGGAAAAGGAGATTTGAGCGTGAAAATGCAGATTTGGGGTAGAAAT
>NW_024509599.1:0-553 GCF_017590135.1 Pyrgilauda ruficollis
AAAATGCAAAAATTCCGGAGGTTTTAGCTCAAAAAATGGCAAAAATCAAATTTTTTAGCCCTAAAAATGGTCAAAATCTCCATTTTTTTCCCCTGAAATTCCCAAATTTCTGAAATTTCCAAATTTCCAAATCCTAAAATGAAAAAATTCCCAATTGTTTTCCCCAAAATTCCACCAATTTGGACAATTCCTGATGGACAATTCCTGTCCGGATCCCGATCCGCCCCGGTGAGACCAAAATTCCCAAATTCCCAACATTCCCAAAAATCCTTCACCCTAAAATCCTAAAATTCCCAAGTTTTTTAGCCCAAAATTGGGAAATTCCTGTGGGTTTGGCCCCAAAAATGGGGAAAATTCAAAACTTTCAGCCCAAAAATGGTGAAATTGTGGAATTTCCTCGCTGGAATTCCGGACGTGGCTGAAAATCTCGGCATGAAAATGTTTTTTCTTCGGTGGCCGTGGAGAGACGCGACCAGAAATGAAGAAAGGGAAGAACTTTGTTAACCTCAAAGGTGGACAAAACTCCCTCGGTCCTTCAAGGTCACAACTGTTG
>NW_024509600.1:0-8387 GCF_017590135.1 Pyrgilauda ruficollis
AATGATAAGAAAGCAAGAAACCCTCCCAACAACCCTTAGGGCTTAGAAGTGTATAAAAATATAAAAAGACTTTGTAAGAGTTGTCTCTTTGCGATGTACAGGGGAGAGAAACAAAGTTGTCATGTGCCCCCCCCCCCCCCTCCTCGTCCCGGCCCTCAGCGCGCTTGGCCCGTATTTTAATTATGGAATAAATTCTCCTTATTAATCAAATTTGCTGAAGCATGTATAACGTATATTTTCACATTTGTCTCTCCTTATTGGTAGAGGAGAGAGGTTGAAAACTAAGGGGAGGTAACTTATTTCAGAGTTTCTGCCTCATAAAATTGTGTAAAATTAAGAAATTAAGACATGAACATAATCTCCCCCCTTCCTTGTGGTGTTTTGGTTTAAAAATACCACTGATGTGAAAAACGCGTATTACATGATTGGCTTTTCACAAATACTAAAATGAATATTATATGTGTTGGGCACCACGGCATTTGCATTCAAAGAGAGCCTCAGCTACTCGGGAGATGGGCCGTCACGGAGGTATGTGCCCCGGGATACCCAGAAGATGATGGCCGGACCAGGGCCATCAGCACCTATGGACTGAATACCCGATTCCAAGAATTGGGGAAACACATCACTCAATTCCCTGACGAAAGCTTTGTGCTGCTTGAGCCGAAGAAAAGACCAAACATGAATATGAAGACTTTGAACCAGAAACAAAGGATCTCTGCCACGGGCAAAATAAATAGCCGGTATGCCTCTGGCTACAGCTATGCATCCAGTGCTGTGACTTTTGCTTGATTGATTTTGTCCCCTATTGTCCTTTATTAAATTTTTAAAAATTCAACTGAGGAGTGGGCTGCATTTCTCACATCAAATAATCACAAATGGTGATGAGTTCTAAAATATTTTTTTGTTAAAATTTTGAGTTTTCTGACCTACTACCAAGCTGGTTGGAACAAAGAATTTTATAAAATGTGTAAATATTCCTATGTGCATTTTTATTTCCAACCAGTAGTTTTGGACAGTGTGGCAGGACCTTTCACCCCCTGGTACAACAAAACCTTATCTTCCCTCCACATATGACTAAAATCAGACCGGAATATTTTGTCATGTGATGAATTATCTCTGCTGAGAACCTCCTTAGCCAGCAATACACATCCTGACTTGAATGGTGAGAAAGGAAAACCTAAAATTAGTGACTGCAGAACACAAGCACTTTTACAACTATAAAAGACCACTATGATTTTCATGAAATCAGAAATCTCTTCTACACTCTCTGAGTGTTAGAGAGTTCTCCTCGATGACAGTCACATCAAGTTACTTCCCCAGGGGATTGAGAGAAATTAGGAGATTCTCTGCACACCACTATCATTTGTTGATAAGTGACATTGACTCCTAATCTATACTATTTCTTTACTAGTTGTAATATAATCGTGCCTCTATAATCGTGCACTGTATCTTTACTAGTAGTTCTTTTTGTGTTATCCTGTGTAGTAAGTCTGTCTAAGTCTTATGTCTGTTTTCCTTGGTCTATTCAATAAATAATTCATGTTGTAGTAGGCCTGATCAGTCATTATTAAGAACTTGTGAGCAAGAGTGGTTATGGGGTGCTGGACACCTCAGTAAAGCTACTGTCTACTGCCAGAGGCATGGGCAGAGGCAGGGACTTGTCCAAGCTCTCCCCTCTCCATTCGTAACAGACAGCAAATAAAAAGAACAGATGAGTCATCCAAAACACGGAGAATTTAGTATTACTTGAATCTGACCTGTTGTTTTCTATGTAGATTAAGTGGTACTGTTCAGAACTGCAGGGATGCATCAGATGGGAGATACTCAAGGCTGACGTTGAATTTGAAAATCCATCTCCACATAGAACTCTTCAGAATAAAAAAATCCTCATGAATATGAAAGAAATTGATTTTCTCAAGGAATTGCACTTTCTTTGGCTCTGCTCAAAGACCACATTTAGTCTAAGCAGGAAGCACAAATCCATTAAATTTCTTCTCTACATATGTATTTCTGGCTTATAGCCATTTAAGTGCAATTCAGGTTCTGTATTATTTCTGTACTAGCAGAAACCCTTACAAGAGAAGTAAACAAGTAAAAGAGAGAGAGAAGGCTGTTGTCCAAATAGTGGATAATTCTTCAGTTTGTACTTCTGTACTTATGTGAAGTCAAAATAAGAAACAGATGATTCCTTGTATGGTTTCTTAAAACTAACTGTAGTGACAGACATGGGTTATTTCCAACAAATTTTGTAGTCTTCTATAATTGGGTAGAGTACTGCAAATAAGAGAAAGGAAAAAAAATGCAGGAGATATTTTGGAGGAAGGGTAAGAAGGAAGTGCTTTGAAAATGAACTGACAGTTCTAAAATATTTTTTTGTTAAAATTTTGAGTTTTCTGACCTACTACCAAGCTGGTTGGAACAAAGAATTTTATAAAATGTGTAAATATTCCTATGTGCATTTTTATTTCCAACCAGTAGTTTTGGACAGTGCGGCAGGACCTTTCACCCCCTGGTACAACAAAACCTTATCTTCCCTCCACATATGACTAAAATCAGACCGGAATATTTTGTCATGTGATGAATTATCTCTGCTGAGAACCTCCTTAGCCAGCAATACACATCCTGACTTGAATGGTGAGAAAGGAAAACCTAAAATTAGTGACTGCAGAACACAAGCACTTTTACAACTATAAAAGACCACTATGATTTTCATGAAATCAGAAATCTCTTCTACACTCTCTGAGTGTTAGAGAGTTCTCCTCGATGACAGTCACATCAAGTTACTTCCCCAGGGGATTGAGAGAAATTAGGAGATTCTCTGCACACCACTATCATTTGTTGATAAGTGACATTGACTCCTAATCTATACTATTTCTTTACTAGTTGTAATATAATCGTGCCTCTATAATCGTGCACTGTATCTTTACTAGTAGTTCTTTTTGTGTTATCCTGTGTAGTAAGTCTGTCTAAGTCTTATGTCTGTTTTCCTTGGTCTATTCAATAAATAATTCATGTTGTAGTAGGCCTGATCAGTCATTATTAAGAACTTGTGAGCAAGAGTGGTTATGGGGTGCTGGACACCTCAGTAAAGCTACTGTCTACTGCCAGAGGCATGGGCAGAGGCAGGGACTTGTCCAAGCTCTCCCCTCTCCATTCGTAACAGACAGCAAATAAAAAGAACAGATGAGTCATCCAAAACACGGAGAATTTAGTATTACTTGAATCTGACCTGTTGTTTTCTATGTAGATTAAGTGGTACTGTTCAGAACTGCAGGGATGCATCAGATGGGAGATACTCAAGGCTGACGTTGAATTTGAAAATCCATCTCCACATAGAACTCTTCAGAATAAAAAAATCCTCATGAATATGAAAGAAATTGATTTTCTCAAGGAATTGCACTTTCTTTGGCTCTGCTCAAAGACCACATTTAGTCTAAGCAGGAAGCACAAATCCATTAAATTTCTTCTCTACATATGTATTTCTGGCTTATAGCCATTTAAGTGCAATTCAGGTTCTGTATTATTTCTGTACTAGCAGAAACCCTTACAAGAGAAGTAAACAAGTAAAAGAGAGAGAGAAGGCTGTTGTCCAAATAGTGGATAATTCTTCAGTTTGTACTTCTGTACTTATGTGAAGTCAAAATAAGAAACAGATGATTCCTTGTATGGTTTCTTAAAACTAACTGTAGTGACAGACATGGGTTATTTCCAACAAATTTTGTAGTCTTCTATAATTGGGTAGAGTACTGCAAATAAGAGAAAGGAAAAAAAATGCAGGAGATATTTTGGAGGAAGGGTAAGAAGGAAGTGCTTTGAAAATGAACTGACAAAAAAATGCAGGGGGAGGGTTTACATCCAAACCTGGCAGTTAAAGCCATGTGAAATGGATTAGTGCTCATAACTACAGCTTCCAAAAGACAGGCTACCTTATAAACACAGAAGTAGGATTCTGTTTAATAGTCAATCCCGTGGGAGGTGGAAATCAGTTAAATCACTCTTCTAGCTTTTAGGAACTAGGATACCTTTTTTTCAAAACAAAAATATCAGCCTTTCAGCACAGCTTCACTAAGTTAGTTATGGAGAAAAGCTCTTTTGAAGTCAAAACAATTTTTTAAAATAGTCACTGAAATACTGATAAAGATTTGCCATTCCATTTTTGGATTTGTCATGTTGATAATACAGGGATGTTTTCATTATTGCTCAACAGCACTTACACAGATCCAAGGACTTTTGTGCTCCTTGTACAGCCAAATTGGGGAGGGGACTAGTACATGGGAGGTTGGGAGGGGACACAGCCTGGACAGGTGACCCCAACTAACCAAAGGGATATTCCAGACTATGTGACATCATGCTTAGAATATATAATGGGGGGAAGAAGGAGAAAGAGGGGGGGGGACATTTGGAGTGATGGTGTTCCTCTTCCCAAGTCACCGTTCCACAGGATGGGACCATGCTCTCCTGAAGGTGGCTGAACAACTGCCTGCCCTTGGGAAAGGCTCAATGAATTTCTTGTTTTGCTTTGCTTGTCTGCACAGCTTTTGCTTTCCTTGTTAAACTGACATTGTCTCAACCCAGGAGTTTTCTGGCTTTTACCCTTCTGATTTTCTCCCCATTACACCCAAGGGAAAGTGAGTGAGCATCCATTTAGGGCTTTGTTAAACCATGACAGTGAGGCTCTTCAGTGAGTGGAATAAAATGTGTGCCTGGGGTTCTTGCTATTTCTATCTATCACATGGGACTTCAGAGTGCTGGGCACATAACAAAAGTCTTTGAGTTCAACTCCATTAATATTTGTCTGTGGCTCAGAGTTAAAATGTTTTATCTTCACAGTAAGGATCAATTGAACTGATCAATTCATTACCCTAGAGCATTAACATCCACATTTAGGCAGAACATCCTGTTTCACTAACACCAGATGAGTCAGACCCGATCACAATTTTTTTTGGCATGAGCCACAAATACATTTAAGAACTATTTCAGTCTTAAAAGGTACTTTGTGTTAGAGCTAATGTTTAGCACAATCCAATTATTTCACAGTGACAATATCCTCACTGGTGACACAACAGCAAAATAAAGGCTCCAGTTTGATTTAAATTTTAAATAGCTTTTTAATGGCCACATCTCACTAAAATATTTCTGCAAAATAGTGTCCATGCCTACCTTTATACATGTTGGGAGCCATTAATATAAGCAACAGAGAACTTAAAAAAATACAGAAGGGCATACTGAATCATTTAGAAAAATACTTATTTGTAATTAGTTTTGTCATAAACAATTGTGATTTTTTTAATAGCTGCAGATAATGAAAATAATAATTATTCTGCAATTTTACAGCACTGAAGTGGAAGATTTGAGATAATTATTATTTATTTAGATTGTGAAATTGTCTGTCTTTTCTTAAAGAGTACAATATGGTTAGCGTTAATTCTAAAAGCTTGAAAATATCCCTTTGTTAGGTAAGCTATTGCAACAAGTTTCCATGTATAGAACTTGTGCTCAAAGACAAAAACCCCCAATAATAGTTATGTATGTAAAAATCTATAGCCATACAGTGAAAAAAATACTATAAGGCTATGTAAACCCAAAGGGGTAAAATGTTGTTGTGTCAATTACTGCAATGCAGCACTTTTTTAAATTTTTTTTTTTTATGTTAAAAAACCCCTAATCTTGGTACATGCTGTTGTCAGTAATGTGGTTCATCTTGGTAAAACCCATGACTGCTACTCAGAGATTGAGCGCGCTGCATAGATTACAGCTGCAGCCTTGGGCTTTCTATTTCAAATCTCTGAAAATAATCAGCCCATGTTATACATAGCTAACAGGAATTTATTTCCCAAAAATGAACTCTGCTACCTTTTTTTTTTCCACAGCAAGTAATCTGAAGGCTTGTAACAGGCAAAACAAAGTTAGATATTACTCTGGGTAGTACAGAAGGGGAAAATTCAACTCTTAACTAGTGAAAATCTTATTCAATAGTCTAGAATTAATTTTATAAGTTTATATTATTTAGTATAGCTAACAGATACTATCAAGGAGCATGTATGCCCTTTGACATATTACACAATACAGTAATTGTCCAAATCCTGTCAACTAAGACAGCTTTAGACTTCAGGTTTCTGTTGCTTAATTATAATTTATTTCTGAAATTTTTATTCTAATAAATACCAAACAATTTGAAATAAAAAGCCACTCTTTGCTTTTGGGAAAGTCACATGACCAGGAAACAAATTGTTTATGAACAAGGAAACATCTGTATTACCTATTAAAAATAAGATTCTGTAGTATAAATAGCATCAAAAATGTCTAACAGACTAGTGACAACTTCATTTTAGACTGCATCTGTTTGAAATTCTTTTTCTTAATCATTCAGTAGTTTCCTTGTGAAGTATTTTTAACTCTTTCTACTAGTAATGTGACATATCATGTGACATATTCTCCAAGTATCAAACTCCCACTATAAAAGCCACTCCTAGCCCTGAGAAATACAGTATTTCATTGTTTAGTACAAAAACGTCCTGCTTCCAGAACTGCAGGGGTGACTTCTGCTTTTTCTGCTTCTCCGTACTTTAACAACACCCATTTTAGCATAAGATGTGGCTTTTTGCACGGTAAAGAAAACGCCATTAACTGTGAAAACAAAAAGGTGAGAAAAGATTTCTGTTTAGAAAAATTCCAGTGGTGAAACAGTCAAAAGGCATTTCCCATGGGAACAATTACTAACTAGATTCTGAGGAGTTATTAATCAATTCGGTTTAATGCTTTTTCTGTACATGAGAATATTTTGGAATACTGATACTATTCCTCACAAATAGAATAATGTATTAGAATTCCACAAGCTAGTTTAATAAAAACAGCCTCCTACCACATATTAAATTCATAAAAGAAAATAAACATAAGAGAAAGATTTACTTAATAAGGAACAACTGCTTCAGATAAACATATTTGAAAAGACAGCAGGGTTTATATGTCCCTAAAAAATTCAGTTGTTTTAGTTTTTCTTGTTTGCAAATCTGCTGGTTTTCTTACTCTCTGGAAAGGCAAACTGCTTTTGAAAGGCTTGTGGCAACATAGTCAAAACAAAGTTTTCAATAGTACTTTTTCAATTTACAAAATGTGAAAACGTTTCAATTAGTAAAAAAGATAGGCTAATATACAAACATTTTTTAAAAATTTCCTTTGTGAAGGAATGTAGCATAATTGCCCAGACTCATACCCATTCACTCCTCAGATACTGGTAGCTACCTTCTCTTGACACAAGCCTCTCTATATTAACCCAGAGAAATGCGTACATGGCCAGTTAGCCCAAGCAAAATAGCCGTTCAGCTTTCCCCAAATTTAAACTATCATAAATTACCATTTAGACAGCATTATAAAGAAATTGAAGCATACAAGGAATAAACTATATTTTCTTTTTATATCAAAATGTACTCTTGAAAATGTGTTTGGCACAGTGCTAAATCATATAGTTAATACTAAATACTGCAGGATACAATAAACCCCTGGAGTTAACTTGTGTTTACACCCTTTAAGGGATAAAAATAAAAAGATATCAATTATTCAGTAAGCCTATAAAACTGTATAAACAATATTTTGTCATGTTTTGAAAACCACTAGTATAGTAAATTTTACATAAAAGACTGCAAAATAATATAAATGGATTTAAACAGATCTTTACAATAAGAAATTCAAATCGAAACAGACAAGTAACAAAGAGAAGTAAAAAAATTTATTGCAGTATTCATTCCACCAGATTTGCTGGGGATCTCTTTTCTTGTATTATTTCAGGGTGACCTAATACATCAAAATCTACATTTACAAAAACTTCTCCTGCAGATAGGTCATAGATACTGCATGCGTTGGTTTTTTTTTTCTTCAACAGAAAAAATTATATATCCGGGAGATTCTGCCACTTTACAGCC
This sequence comes from Pyrgilauda ruficollis, assembly GCF_017590135.1. Taxonomy (NCBI): domain Eukaryota; kingdom Metazoa; phylum Chordata; class Aves; order Passeriformes; family Passeridae; genus Pyrgilauda; species Pyrgilauda ruficollis. Next base: position 7,920 of record NW_024509600.1, read on the forward strand.
TGTAAAAACAATGCTCCCCTGGAACTGGGCTATGCTAAAGAAAGCCATCCGCTGCTAGGTTAAACTCCAAGAACACTTTATTAAGAACATTAACAGACTAATTTCCAACATTCACTTGTTTATTTTTTTAACAGAAAGGTTTTTTTCAAGGTATAAACATTTTTTTAAACTATAATACAGTGGGAGTAAAAATGAACTGAGAAGTTTCTGCTGCACAACAGCGAAGGAAGCTCCCACATAAATGTTTACCAAATATTTCCTTCTTTTTTCTTGCGTCCCAGATTCCATTCTTACTCTTCATTTAACTGATTTTTTTTTTTTGCCAGAAAGTTGATATCTCAAGTTTTTCTGTTATTTCAATTCCTGTAAATTTGGCTGTGTGTACAAATTTATTAGCTGGAAGTTCCATCCTTGGCAGCATACAGCGATCGTAAATTTTGAACAACTTTATTAGTCAGCTTATTAGCA
>NW_024509601.1:0-553 GCF_017590135.1 Pyrgilauda ruficollis
CAGTGAGAAGCCATTCCCCTTGTCCTGACACTACAGTTCCTGCCTTCCCTCATTAATTTAAGAGCCGCACTTCTCTGGGCAAAGCCACACAGCCCAAGTGAAGCATCCGCTGAACTCATCCCATCCACTCTCCCAAACTTCTGCCAGGTGAGAGAAGCACCAAAACTCCTACGCTTCTTTTTTTTTTTTTTACTGGAGAGAGCACAAAACCATTGGTGCCTGTGCTGGTCTTTGCTGTTGTCAGCAGCCCCCAGACAAGATTAGGACAGACACCACAGGCTTAGCTCGGGCGGGATTTGCTCCAGGTTGTCTGGCGACGGGCTGAAACGCTTCCTGCTGCCCGGAAAGCAGCGACAGCACCCTGGGACTGCTCACCTGCCTCTCAACAGCCACGCCAGCGCCTCGGCCGTGGCTCTGACCCTCCCTTACACTGGAAAAAGTCCCTTTTTTTAATATCAAATATACAAGCGTGAGAGCTCCGCGCCTGCAAACAGGAGCGCAGTTTCCTGAGCACCCCGAAAGCCGGGCACCCCATTGCCCGAGCACCCCGTGT
>NW_024509602.1:0-553 GCF_017590135.1 Pyrgilauda ruficollis
GTGTCCCCAGGGTTCCCACGGTGGCCTTGGGTGGTTCTGGGTGTCCCCAGGGGTTCCCATCCCACAGGTGGAACAAGGGGGACACTGGGGACATGTGGGACACGTGGGACAGGGGACATGGAGGACACTGGGGACAAGTGTCACTGGTGTCACCCCTGACCCCATGGTGGCCCCATGGTGGCCCCGTGGTGACACAGGTGACATGGGTGGGACAGGGGACATGGGCACAGGTGTCACCGGTGTCACCCCTGACCCCGTGGTGGCCCTGTGGTGACCTCATGGTGACAGAGGTGACATGGGTGGGACAGGGGACATGGAGGACACCGGGGACAGGTGTCACCGGTGTCACCCCTGACGCCGTGGTTGCCCCGTGGTGACACAGGTGACACGGGTGGGACAGGGGACATGGGCACAGGTGTCACCGGTGTCACCCCTGACCCCGTGGTGGCCCTGTGGTGACACGGGTGGGACAGGGGACCTGGGCACAGGTGTCACCGGTGTCACCCCTGACCCCGTGGTCGCCCCGTGGTGGCCCTGTGGTGACACAGGTGAC
>NW_024509603.1:0-553 GCF_017590135.1 Pyrgilauda ruficollis
GGATTTTGGCTGGAATTTTTGGGGTTTCTCCCTGGATTTTTGGGATTTTCTCTTGGGAATTGGGTGGAATTCTTGGATTTTTTTGGGTGGAATTACTCAGATTTTGGGCTTTTCCGTTGCGTTTTGAGTGGAATTTTCGGGATTTTGGGTGGAATTTTTGGGGATTTTGGGTGGAATTCTTGGAATTTGGGTGGAATTTGTGGGAGTTTGGGTGGAATTTTTGGGATTTTGGGTGGAATTTTTGGGATTTTGGGGTGGAATTACTCGGATTTTGGGATTCTTGGAGTTTGGGTGGAATTTTTGGGATTTTGGGTGGAATTTTTGGGATTTTGGGGTGGAATTACTCAGATTTTGGGCTTTTCCATTGCGTTTTGAGCGGAATTTTCGGGATTTTGGGTGGAATTTTGGGGGATTTTGGGATGGATTTTTGGGATTTTGGCTGGAATTTTTGGGGTTTTTCCTTGGATTTTTGGGATTTTCTCTTGAGAATTGGGAGGAATTCTTGGATTTTTTGGGGTGGGATTATTCAGATTTTGGGCTTTTCCGTTGCGTT
>NW_024509604.1:0-553 GCF_017590135.1 Pyrgilauda ruficollis
TTTTTTTTTTTCTTAGTATTTCTCATTCTGCTACAGAAGATGTCCATCTGACATGCCCATTTCCCAAACATGGCATGAGTTCTACAGAAACAAGAAAAAGAGAAACTATGATGAAAAGCTCCCGATGGAGGATTCCTCACAAAGACGGTTCAGGGAGTCGTCAAAATACATACTAGTTGACTCTTATCAGTTTTAGATAAACTATCTCAAGATAAGAAAAGAGAGAAAAGAGAAATATTATTCTCCAAGGGAAGAAAACCAGAGTAGGAAGTGCAGAGTTAAGTGTAAGGCACAATCTAAGAGAACTGGGGGCAATCCAATGAAGACAAATGGGAGGCTAGGTCATAATTACACAGAGCAGGGACAAAGTCAAATATATTTGACCAGGCTGAGCAGAGAGAGGAGCACCAGCATATGGCCTGGTTTAACATTAACTGGGGTTAAGAGAATAAGGTACTGACTTCCAGGTCCTGTGTCAAAGCTCACAACATCTGAAAGGAAATAGCTCGTTAAACTTTTCTTTGGCAAATTAGTAGAGAAGCAAGCAAGGGAA
>NW_024509605.1:0-553 GCF_017590135.1 Pyrgilauda ruficollis
CAGGGCACACGGCTGGCTCCTGTCCAGTACCCCCAGGAATGCCAGCAGGATCCACCCACAGACATCCCCCACCGAAGGGGGAGCTGAGGCTTTTTTTTTGGGAATAATCACTGGCGTTTGCAGCCAGCTGAGCTATTTATAGAAACCCATTAAAACAAATCCTGGCTCCTCATGCCTCGTTCTCCTTCATCCCGTTCCATTTGCTGCTGGAAGCAGCCAGAGCACCAGGGCCATTGGGATCGGGCTGTTATCCACAGCTGGGAACTGGGTTACAAACCAAAGGAATAAAATCAGGCCAAAAACAGCACAGCTCCCACCTAGGATGAGACTGTGGGCACCAATTCCAGCACAGCTTCCACTGGGAATTTGGGGAATTCTTACCCACTCCCAAGCTCTGCCTCTGGATTTACAACCTGCTCTTCAGAACTAAATGTCACCAGGATTTTGGGATTATTGGAACTCTGGGAAGAGGGATTTAGGACACTGTTACTTGTTCCCATGCTCTGCCTCCTCTGGATTTACACCCCCTTCCTTAGCACCAGGATTTTGGGAT
>NW_024509606.1:0-552 GCF_017590135.1 Pyrgilauda ruficollis
AAATTTCTTCAAGTGTTTAAATTAGTTTGAGATAATCCACATCTCTCACACCCATCAGATGGTAAATGCCTCCTTCCCACACAGAGACATTCAATGCCTAGGCTGGGACATGATTGCCCATTCAATCCTTTCTACTAGTGCAAGGCTGGGAAGAAGTGTTGAGATTTCCCTCTGTCTGTACTGCTACAGAAATGAGAAGGAAGGAATAAGATAGATTGTTCCAGGTGGAAAGGACCTCCAATGGTCATCGAGTTCAGCTGCCTGATGACCAACCCTTTAAGGGTAAGGAAGCACGCATGCCACAAAGGCTGACCTAAAGATCATCTCCAAATTACTTTTAAACACTGAAATGCTTGGGGCATCAGCCACCTCCTAGGAAGCTATTACACTGGTTGATCACCCTTGTGTAAAGAAATGCTTCCTAATGTCACATCTAAACCTTCCCTGGTGCAGCTTTGACCTGTTTCCACATGTCCTATCACTGATCCCAGGGAGAAGAGCTCAGCACCTGCTTCTTCACCTTCTTCAGGAAGCTGTAGGGAGCAATGAGGC
>NW_024509607.1:0-552 GCF_017590135.1 Pyrgilauda ruficollis
TTGACTTTTCAGGAAATTGCAAGCATTACTGGAAGGTCTGAAGTCTGATAAACAGCTGGTTATGGATGGTTTTGTAGGAGGAATATTGTGTTCAGAGAAATTAAAAGAGCGTTCGGGAGTTTGGTGGGAGGAAACGGACTCATGCTAACTTTGAGTTCTCTTGCTCTCTCACTGTGTGTGAAATATACTGTATTTGCTTCTACCTTACTTCAGCTTTCAAAAACATTCCTTTCATAAGCAGGCTTGGACAGATTTGAGATACCAGGTGAATATTGGTCCAGAGAAGACCAAACATTAAGTTAATAACCATTAAGTTAATATCCATTTCAATTGTATCAGTAAGGTATTTCATGGAATGATTTGAAAAATAAATATTAGTGTAATGTGTCAAACTGGTAATAAAAACAATTTAAAACAATGTATTGTGGCTTATCAGAATTAACCTCCCAGCTGAAAGCCAAAGAAAAACCTACCTGCAAGTGGAAACACAGGATATACCTTAAGGAAAAGGATGCTTGCTCCCAGGTGGCCAGGAAGACCAATGGCATCCTG
>NW_024509608.1:0-552 GCF_017590135.1 Pyrgilauda ruficollis
AAACATGGGAAAAGAATAAGAAATTATCACAAAAATGAAACAAAATACTCTGTTGAAGTCCTGTCTGCCAGAGTGAACAGTCATTACTGTAGGAAAGGAGAAGTAATCCCATGGTTAAGTGTTTTCACTTGTCTCTTTTCCTTGGATTCTCCATCCTCACCTTTAACTGGGCTGATGAACTCCTGCCACAGGAGGGGACACAAACAATTTAAAAAATTCACTGAAGGATGCAGAATGTAGAAAAAAAAGTGTCAGAAAAGACTGCAGAAAATTTGCAAGTTCACTTCTTACTCTAAGTAAAAGCATCCTATTTGGCTCTCTTAATAAAAACTAGAGCCATATGTCAATTTAGAAACAATTGTTTCCTTTAAAATATGTTAGACAAGCAATTTGCCGTTTTTAAATCACTCTGCTCATTTATGTAGAAAAAGAGGAGAGTTTTGTTTCCTGGATGAAAGCGTAGCTCAACATTTAATTTCTGGTTTTATTTTGATGCATATTTTAATACTCTGACCATAGACCTGAGAGAAGAAATCCCATTATGTATCCACA
>NW_024509609.1:0-552 GCF_017590135.1 Pyrgilauda ruficollis
GTGACAGCCCTGTGACAGCCCTGGTGGCACCGTGATGACACTCTGGTGGCAGCCCTGTGACAGCCCTGTGGCAGCCCTGGTGGCACCCTGATGACACTCTGGTGGCAGCCCTGGTGGCACGCTGGTGGCAGCGTCCCCGCGGCGCTCACATTTCACCATCACCATGTAGACGTCGATGGTGCAGATCTGCGGCTGCGAGAGCCGCTCGCCCTTCTCCAGCAGGTCCGGCACCTCGGCCAGGCGGATCCCGGCGTACGGCTCGGCCCCGAACGTCATCATCTCCCACAGCGTCACCCCTGGGGACACCGGGGACAGCGGGGACACCCGTGAGCCACGGGACACCGGGGACGGTGGGGACACCGGGGACACCGGGGACAGCGGGGACAGCCGTGAGCCATGGGGACAGTGGGGACACGGGGGACAGCGGGGACATGGGGGACACCGGGGACAGCCGTGAGCCACGGGACAGCGGGGACACAGGGGACAGCGGGGACACGGGGGACAGCAGGGACACAGGGGACAGCCCGGCCAGGCGGATCCCGGCGTACGGCT
>NW_024509610.1:0-552 GCF_017590135.1 Pyrgilauda ruficollis
CCCCAAGCACTCCACGATTCCATGACTAAAAGCAATGTGAAGGACAGGAGGGAGGGACTGGAGGCACACCCAGGAATGTTCTCACCTCCTCCTCCTCTTGCACTCCTGGTAGGGCACTGCCAGGTAGTAGCGAAGGTCAAACAGCTCGATCAGAGGTCTGGGGAGGGGACAAGGACACAACGTGCAGATGTCACTTTTAATGACAGCAGAAAGCATGAAATCACCCCAGACACCACAGAAATCTCTCTGCCTCTATGGGATTTGTGTCTGTTGAAGACAACCCAAGGGTAAATGCTTCCCTCACGGGTTTGTTAACTCAAAACCACAGAAAGTTTCTTTCTGAAGGTCAGAAAGGCCCAAGCAGGGACTGTTCCCACCCAAACACCTGCCACTGCTCCTGAGGGGGATCAGAGGGGATCCTGTGGAGGATCAGGCACTGGGCTGGGAACGCTGGCTCTTCCTAGATCATTCCAAAATCAGTTTGCAGCAAAATCTGGGACAGGGCAATTCCTCAGCTCATGTTCATGGAAGCGGCCAAGGCCAGGCTGGATG
>NW_024509611.1:0-1585 GCF_017590135.1 Pyrgilauda ruficollis
GGACCCGGGAGACCCCAAAATTCTGCCCCAAAAGGGATCCTGGGGACCCCAAAATTCTGCCCCAAATTGGACCCGGGAGACCCCAAAATTCTGCCTCAAATGGGACCGAGGGACCCCAAAATTCTGCCCCAAATTTTGCCGAATTTACCCCAAATCCCGGCCCCAAATGGGACCCCAAATCCTGAGCCAGGGGACCCCAAAATCTGCCCCAAATTTTGCCAAATTCACCCCAAATCCCGACCCGGGTGACCCCAAAATCTGCCCCAAATTTTGCCAAATTCACCCCAAATCCTGACCCCAAATGGGACCTGGAAGACCCCAAAATTCTGACCCTGGGGACCCCAAAATTCAGTCCCAAAATCTGCCCCAATTTTTGCCCAATTCACCCCAAATCCCGACCCCAAATGGGACCCCGGGGACCCCAAGATCTGCCCCAAATTTTGCCAAATTCACCCCAAATCCTGACCCAGGGGACCCCAAAATCTGCCCCAATTTTTGCCAAATTTTGCCCCAAATCCTTACGTGGGGACCCCAAAATTCAGCTCCAAAATTTGCCCCAAATTGTGCCAAATTCACCCCAAATCCTGACCCAGTGGACCCCAAAATCTGCCCCAAATTTTGCCAAATTCACCCCAAATCCCGACCCGGGTGGCTCCAAAATCTGCCCCAAATTTTGCCAAATTCACCCCAAATCCCGACCCGGGTGACCCCAAAATCTGCCCCAAATTTTGCCCAATTCACCCCAAATCCTGACCCCAAATGGGACCTGGAAGACCCCAAAATTCTGACCCTGGGGACCCCAAAATTCAGTCCCAAAATCTGCCCCAATTTTTGCCCAATTCACCCCAAATCCCGACCCCAAATGGGACCCCGGGGACCCCAAGATCTGCCCCAAATTTTGCCAAATTCACCCCAAATCCTGACCCAGGGGACCCCAAAATCTGCCCCAATTTTTGCCAAATTTTGCCCCAAATCCTTATGCGGGGACCCCAAAATTCAGCTCCAAAATTTGCCCCGAATTGTGCCAAATTTGCCCCAAATCCAACCCCCAAATGGGAACTGGGAGACCCCAAAATCTGCCCCAAATTTGCCCCAAATCCAACCCCAAATGGGACCCGGGGACCCCAAAATTCACCTCTAAAATCCGCCCCAAATTTTGCCAAATTCTCCCCAAAATCCACCCCCAAATGGGACCTGGGGGACCCCAAAATTTGCCCCAAATTTTGCCAAATTCACCCCAAATCCTGACCCAGTGGACCCCAAAATCTGCCCCAATTTTTGCCAAATTTTGCCCCAAATCCTTACGTGGGGACCCCAAAATTCAGCTCCAAAATTTGCCCCAAATTGTGCCAAATTCACCCCAAATCCTGACCCAGTGGACCCCAAAATCGTCCCAAATTTTGCTCAATTCCCCCCAAATTTTGCCCAGTTCCCCCCAAATTTTGCCCAATTCCCCCCAAATCGCGGTTTTGCCCAAATAAAGGAATTTCCAACCATTCCCAGGCCGGTTTTGTTTTCTTTTTTGAGCGATTTTTGGGGTTTTTTCCCCCAAAATTGGGGTCGCGGTGGGGGAGGGGATTTGGGG
>NW_024509611.1:2583-8335 GCF_017590135.1 Pyrgilauda ruficollis
GAGGGGTTTGGGGACGTTTGGGGGCATTTGGGGACATCTCGGGGACATCTGGGACCTTCTGGGGACCTCTTGGGGACATTGGGGGACACCTCGGGACAGGTCCGGGACCACCTGGGGACACCTGGGGACATCTGGGGACACCTTGGGGACCTTCGGGGACCTTCTGGGACCATTTGGGGACATTTTGGGGACATTTTGGGGACACCCTGGGACACCCAGGGGACCTCTTGGGGACACTTTAGGACATTTTGGGACCTTCTGGGGACATTTGGGACATCCTGGGGACACCTTGGGACATCTGGGGACATTTCTGGGACCATTTGGGGACATTTTGGGGACATTTTGGGGACACCCTGGGACACCCAGGGGACCTCTTGGGGACACTTTAGGACATTTTGGGACCTTCTGGGGACATTTGGGACATCCTGGGGACACCTTGGGACATCTCGGGGGCATCTGGGGACACCTTGGGGACATTTTGGGGACATTTTGGGACCTTCTGGGGCATTTTGGGGACATTTAGGGACACCTCGGGACAGGTCCTGGGTGATTTGGGGACATCTGGGGCCACCTGGGGACACCTGGGGAACTTCTGGGGACACTTTGGGGACATCTGGGGACACCTTGGGGACCTTCGGGGACCATTTGGGGACATTTTGGGGACATTTTGGGGACATTCTGAGGACACCTTGGGACACCCAGGGGACCTCTTGGGGACACTTTTGGACATTTTGGGGACATTTTTGGGACATCCTGGGACCTTCTGGGGACCTCTTAGGGACATTCGTGGACATTTTGGGGACAAGTGTCCCCAAGATCTGGGGACATCTGGGACACCCGGAGGAGCCCTTGGGGACATTTGGGGACACCTGGGGACATCCAGGGGACATCTGGGGACATCCGGAACACCTGGGACCACCTGGGCTTCTTCTGGGCCACCAGTGACCCCTCCTGGGCCACCTGGGGACATCCTGGGGTTTCTTCTGGGCCACCTGTGACCCCTTCTGGGCCACCTGGGCACCTTCTGGAACCTTCTGGGCCACCTGGGGACCTCCTTGGCCACCTGGGACCTCCTGGGCCACCTGGGCCCCTTCTAGAACCTTCTGGGCCACCTGGGGCAATTCTTGGGCCACCTGGGGACCTTCTGGAACCTTTAGGTTCACCTGGGGTTCTTCTGGGCTACCTGGGGACCTTCTGGAAACATCTGGGTCACCTGTGACCCCTCCTGGGCCACCTGGGCACTTTCTAGAACCTTCTGGGCTACTTGGGGACTTTCCAGTACCTTCTGGGTTTCTTCGGGGCCACCTGGGGACCTTCTGGAACCTTTAGGTTCACCTGGGGTTCTTCTGGGCTACCTGGGGACCTTCTGGAACTTCATGGGCCACCTGGGGACCTTCTGGAACCTTCTGGGCCACCTGTGACCCCTCCTGGGCCACCTGGGGACCTTCTGGAACCTTCTGGTTCACCTGGGGTTCTTCTGGGCTACCTGGGGACCTTCTGGAACTTCATGGGCCACCTGGGGACCTTCTGGAACTTTCTGGGCCACCTGTGACCCCTCATGGGCCACCTGGGAACCTTCTAGAACCTTCTGGGTCACCTGGGGAGCTCCTGGGCCACCTGGGGACCTTCTGGAACTTTCTGGGCCCCCTGTGACCCCTCATGGGCCACCTGGGAACCTTCTAGAACCTTCTGGGTCACCTGGGGAGCTCCCTGGCCACCAGTGACCCCTCCTGGGCCACCTGGCACCTTCTAGAACCTTCTGGGCCACCTGTGACCCCCTCCTGGGCCACCTGGGCACCTTCTGGAACCTTCTGGGCCACCGGTGACCCCTCCTGGGCCACCTGGGCACCTTCTGGAACCTTCTGGGCCACCGGTGACCCCTCCCTCCCCTCCTTTCCCCCGCCCAGGCGTCGGCCATGTCGTCGGCGCTGGTCCTGGCCGTCTACATCCTGACCTTCACCGTCGGCTTCCCGGCCAACATCTTCACCTTGGCCGTGCTGGCGGCCAAATCGCGGCGCCGCCCGTCGGCGCTGACCACGGCCGAGCTCTTCCTGCTCAACCTGACGGCCGCCGACCTCCTCCTCCTCCTCTTCCTCCCGTTCAAGATGGCCGAGGCGGCGGCCGGCATGGCGTGGCCTCTGCCGGCGGCGCTGTGCCCGGTGGCCAATTTCTGCTTCTACTCCAGCATGTACCTGAGCAGCCTCTTCCTGGCGGCGCTCAGCGTCCGGCGCTACCTGGGCGTGGCCTTCCCGCTGCGCCTGCAGGGCCGGCGCCGGCCCGGCCGCGTCCTGGCGCTCAGCGCGGCCATCTGGCTGCTGGCCTGCGGCCACTGCTCCATCGTCTTCGTGGCCGAGTTCACCAGGGACCCGCAGGGGGGCGGGGCAAACGGGAGCCAGGGGGGCGGGGGCGGGAGATTTGGGGGTCTTGATGGCGGTGACACCGTGGCCGACGCCGTTGACCCCGAGACTTTCAATCCTGTTGACCCCAAGACCAACTCCGTTGACCCCGTTGACCCCAAGACCTTCAACCCTGTTGACCCCATGGCCAACCCCATTGACCCCATTGACCCCAAGACCAATCCCGTTGACCCCATTGAACTCAAGACCTTCAACCCCATTGACCCCATGGCCAACGCCATTGACCCCAAGACCTTCAACCCCATTGACCCCAAGGCCAACCCCCTTTACCTCATTGACCCCAAGACCTTCAACGCCATTGACCCCATGGCCAACGCCATTGACCTCAAGACCTTCAACCCTGTCAACCCCATTGACCCCAAGACCAACCCCATTGACCTCATTGACCCCAAGACCTTCAACCCCGTTGACCCCATGGCCAACCCCATTGAACCCAAGCGCTTCAACCCTGTTGACCCCAAGACCTTCAAAACCATTGACCCCATGGCCAACCCTGTTGACCCCATTGACCTCAAGACCTTTAACCTCGTTGACCCCATGGCCAACCCTCTTGACCCCAAGACCTCCAACCCCATTGACCCCAAGACTCCCAACCCCAAATCCCCCAAGACCCCCAACCCCATTGACCCCAAGGTCAATTCCATTGACCGCAAGACCAACCCCAACCCCTCGAAGACCCCCAACCCTAAAAATGGCCAAAAAATCCCTCAAAAATCCCCCAAAAACCCAACAAAAATCGCCAAAAAATCCCCCAAAAATCACCAAAAAATTCTCCAAAAATGGCCAAAAAATTCGTCAAAAATCCCCCAAAAACTCCTCCAAAAATCCAACAAAGGTGGCCAAAAAATTCCCAAAAAATGGCCAAAAAATTCTCCAAAAATGGCCAAAAATCCCTCAAAAAATCCTTCAAAAATCTCCCCAAAATCCTCAAAATGTTCTTGAAAAATTCCTCCAAAATTCCCCCGAAAATCCCCAAAAATTCCACCCACAAATCCGCCATAAAGTCGCCCAAAAATGACCAAAAATCCCCCAAAAATGGACAAAAATATTCCCCAAAAATCCCCCAAAAATCCTCACAAAAATCCCCAAAAAATCCGAAAAAATTCCCAAAAATCCCCGAAAAAATCTCTCCCAAAACTTCTTAAAAAAACCCCAAAAAACTCCCAAAAATTCCCAAAATTTACCCAAAAACTCTTCAAAAAATCTAAAAATTAAAAATAATTAAAAGAAAAAAGGAAAATTTCCCAAAATAGTCGAAAATTGGGGTTGGACATGACGTCATGGCACACGTATGACGTCATCCACGCGTGGCGCCGCAGTGACGTCACACATCGGAACGAAACGCCGCCCAAATCCCCAAGCGCTCGCGACGGGCGGAAATGACGTCACGCCAGTCGCGACAGCGGCGATAGCGGCGTCCTTCCCGCCCTTTCGCCGTCGCCATGGCGACGGTCCTCCAGCGCCGCCCGCCCCAAGATGGCGGCGCCCCAAGATGGCCCCTCCGCCCCGCGCGCCCTTGGCGCCTCTATGGTCGCGAGCGCTCCTCGCGGCCTCAACCAATAGAAGCGCTCCGTGGGCGGGGCCAACCTGTAAATACACCAATCACACAGCGTAACGTCACGAAAGGGGCGTGGCCCACACCGCCCCTGACCCCGGAAGGCGGGACGGGAACTCAACCGTGAGGCGGAGACCAATGAGAAGCGCGTGAAGGCGGGAGTAAGAAGGGATTAACCAATCGGCGCGCGGGGGCGGGAAGCGCTGACCAATGGGAGCGCGGGGTGGGCGTGGCTTAGAGCTCGGCGCTCTCCGGCCGCCACCGCGTGAGTTCGGCGTGGGGGGGGAGGGGCGGCGGCGATTTTGGGGCGATTTCGGGCGATTTTGGGGCTTTTTGGGGTCACCCCCAGAGGGGTCGAGGAGGGGGCGGGGCGAGCTCCTCGGGGGAGGGGGTTTGGCGCGGCGATTTGGCGGGAATCGGCGGAGGGGCGATTTTGGGGTGAAATTTGGGGATTCCGGGGTTGAAATTGTCAAAAATTTAATTTTTTTTTTTTTTTTAAATTTCGCAGCCCCTCCCCCAGCATGGGCAACGTTTGGGCCGCATCACTCCCAAAATCATCCCGAAATCCCAAAAAATCAGCTCAAAATCCAAAAAAATCAGTCCAAAAAATCAGCCCAAAATCCCCAAAAATTCACTCCCAAAATCAGCCCAAAATTGCCCCCAAAATCAGCCCAAAATCAGCTCATAATAAAAAAATATCAGCCCAAAAATCAGCCCAAAATCACCAAAAAAATCACCACAAAATTCCAAAAAATCAGCCCAAAAATCAGCCCAAAAATGACCCCAAAATCCCCAAAAATCAGCCCAAAATCCCATAAAATCACCCCAAAAATCATCCTGAAAATCGGCCCAAAATCCCAAAAAATCACCCCAAAAATCACCCTGAAAATCGGCCCAAAATCCCCAAAAATCACTCCAAAACCCAGCCCAAAACCTCTCCAAAAATCAGCTTCAAATCCCAAAAATCAGCCCCAAAATTTCCAAAAATCAGCCCAAAAATCAGTCGAAAAATGACCCCAAAATGAAGAAAAACCAGCCCAAAATCTGCAAAATCCCCAAATTTCGCCCCCAAAATTCCCGAATTTCTCCCAAAATCCCAATTTTCCCCCTAAAATCCCCAAAAAAATCCCAATTTTCCCTCCCAAAATGCCTTGAAATCCCCTCAAATTCCCAAATTTTCCCCAAAATTCCCCAAAATTCCCACTTTTTCCCTCAGAATTCCCAATTTTCTTCCCCAAATTCCCAAAATCCCCAATTTTCCCTTCCAAAATTCCCAAAAAATCCCAATTTTCCTTCCCAAAATGCCTTAAAATGCCCCCAAATTCCCCCCAAAAATTCCCAATTTTTCCCCCAAAATCCCCAATTTTCCCTCCCAAAATGCCTTAAAATCCCCCAAAATTCCGAATTTTCCCCAAAAAAATCCCAAACTTCCCCCAAAAATCCCAATTTTCCTTCCCAAAATGCCTTAAAATGCCCCCAAATTCCCCCCAAAAATTCCCAATTTTTCCCCCAAAATCCCCAATTTTCCCTCCCAAAATGCCTTAAAATCCCCCAAAATTCCGAATTTTCCCCAAAAAAATCCCAAACTTCCCCCAAAAATCCCAATTTTCCTTCCCAAAATGCCTTAAAATGCCCCCAAATTCCCCCCAAAAATTCCCAATTTTTCCCCCAAAATCCCCAATTTTCCCTCCCAAAATGCCTTAAAATCCCCCAAAATTCCGAATTTTCCCCAAAAAAATCCCAAACTTCCCCCAAAAATCCCAATTTTCCTTCCCAAAAT